>NC_143077.1:3151060-3454090 GCF_052426305.1 Pelodiscus sinensis | reverse complement strand
AGCTAGAGCCACCCTCAAAGTTCAGCGACTTGTCCTGGGCTCAAGGTGTGGACACTCAGTGCCAGGCATTCAGCTCCCGGGAGAACCCGACTTGATCGCGAGATCACGGCATCCTCCGTCGTGCTGGGCTTCGGTGCCTGAGGAAGCCATTCACAGAGCGCCTGGTCGTTCCACTCACCGGGGAAAGATTCCACATTAATTGGATTCTATAAATAGCTCCCTGAGGCACTGCAAAAAAATACCATGAAATATTTAAGCTCCAGTTCTTACAAACACATGTCGTGCCGTACGCACCCCCCGATGGACAATTTTCTCCCTCTCGTTACATCACCCTGTCATCACGGAGCATCTTGCATCCCAGAGGCTCTCCCAGCACACCCGGAGGAATCGCTTCTCTCCACCCTGGAAAGCAGCCACTGCTGGGGTGGAACGAGGGACTCTTTAACAGCACGCCGCAACAGCACCCGGCAGCCCAGGGCAAGAAAGTCAGACGGGTCCCTTGGTTTTTCAAGGCACGTGAATTTAGCACTGGTGCAAGCAAGGGGCTACTAGCGTAAGCTGGAGCTAAACGCAAACCAGGCAGGTCTCACAGAAGCTTTCACCTCTCAATCCCAATCTGCAACCCTCTGCTGCTCCGGTCCTAGGCGTCTGCCAAGCCAAGGCTGGGCCCAGCTCGGCAGCTAACACAGTCCCCCTGGAGGTGCATCCTTGAGGCTAAGCGCCTGTCTGTCTAGGGCACAGGGTCAGCAAAGGTTCAGCAAGGGACAGGGTAACCTCCTCTGGCTCCACGGAAGCCCTGGCCTCCTCCTAACGCTTCCTCTGAGCCGCTCTTACCCAGCCCCAGGGAAACATGCTGCTTCAGCAGCGTCAGGCTTTCTGGGTGTCCCCCGACTGCAGCACTGCACTGCAGGGGAGCCGGGGAAGCGCCAGCCTGCCTTTTGGAAAGGTCTGGGAGCACCTCCCCCGGCACCTCAGGGAGAGGCTCTCGGCCCCGTCCCCTCTGCTCGCTGGTCCCTCCCATCCCGGCTGAGGTGGGCTCAGGTGGGCAGTGGGGGGAAGGGGCTGGAGCATTTTCCTAGGTGCAGGTTGGCAAGGTGGCTGTCCCCCCCAGCCCAGTGAGTCGTCTCACGTGACTGGGCCAGTTAGCATCACTCCGGCCTCACGGCCTGCCTGCTTCACTCTGCGCCTCAGCCTGGCTCCGTCCATCCCTCCCCCTCCCCCGCGGCCCCTTTCTCTCCTCTCTCCCTCTGGTGCAAGCCCACCAGCCCCTCTCTGGTTCCCTGCCCCCGCAATCCCTCTGCAGGCTCCTCCGCAGGCTCGGTGTGATGACACTCGGGTGGTGGGCAGAGGACACTTGTGCGCACAGGAGGCAGAGAGCACCTCGCTCGTGGGAAATCGGCTGGGACAGTCCTAGCTGGGCATGGGGGGGGGGGCGATAAATTAAGCACAAATGCCCCAATGGCAGAATCCATGCCCTGTGAAGCAGCAGAGCTTTGCAATGACCATGCGCCCCCCCCCGCACACAAACCGCCGAGCACACGCCATGCCATGCACACGCACGCACCTCTGAGCATGCCAGCCCCATGCAGACATACACTCCATGGCAACCAGGTGCCCTCCCGAGCGTGTAGCCAATGCCTGCACCCGCTAGGATGCAACCTCAACCCCCTCTCCCCCAGGGCAAATTCGAGAGCCCCGCAAATCCGCGGAGATCCGTTGTATAGCCACGGGTAGCCGCATCCGCAGCTCAGTTTTGCAGATGCAGATACACGTTTTGTATCTAGGGCCCTCCGCCTTATAGCCGTCTCCCCGGCTCGTTTTTGCGGATATGGCCGCGGATACCAATTTTGGTAGCCGCGCAGGGGTCTATGGCTTCTGGCACATTCTCAGACGTCTGCCACCAGGGCATTCCTATTCGGCACCTCAGCCAGAACCACCCCCTCTGCCCGGCGCGTCCACACGTACTCAGGGAATATGAACCAGACACCACAGGCTCAGACCCCTCCCCTCCAGCACACAGCCTCCCGGCCTGGCCACCGCAGGCTTCCTGCTCCCCTCTCCCCAGGCCGGCTTTTGGGCTCTTTGGAGGGAATGCAGCTGTCTGGGGCAAAATAATTTCCTGAGATGAAAATCAGCAGAGACGGGGTCAGAGACAGACTCAGCCTGATGAAACAATGAGAGTCGTGACTTCCCAATGCTCCAGCCCGGGGAGTCGGGACGGCAGCTTCCTAACTGAGCCCTAGGGGCCAAGCTCCAGGAGGGGGAAAGGCGCCACCCCAGGCGAAAGCAACTTGACACAGGCAAGAAAAATCCAAATCATGTTGGTGCATCAAAATCGGATTGGTGGAGAACACACAGGGGCCAGATTCTGCCCGGGTGTGAATTAGCGCCGCTCCGTCGCGTTCCAGCTGCGCAGGGACTGGCCCTCTCACACACGCAAGCGACAGGGCGCGGTGGCTTGCGGAGAACCGGGATTTGTGAGTGTTACTAATCTGGGGAGGCGTCTTGATCGGAACCTTGGTTTCTTTTGATTCTTTCCCTGCATGCCCTGGAAGTCGATTCCTTCCCATGGCTCTGTCCCCCGATCAAGGGCTCCTCTCACCCGAGTCCCTTCTGGTCCAGGCTATTGATTCCTTTAACAAGCCCTTTTCCCTCTGCCCAGGGTTTGCACGAGGGAGCGCCCCAGCACCTGTGTCCCAGAGCACAAGCCGGTGGCCGTGACACCCAGGTGAGACCGGAGAGCTGCTACCCCTGCATGGGGTAAATGCCCTGCCAGGATATGACCTGATTTCCTTGGAGCCGGATTCCTGATAGGCTGCCTACACTGCAACAAACGCCGCTTTTGCTCTGCGCCTCTCGGTGCAGTTATGACCATATATGGGAGAGAGAGTGAAAGGCGAACTGTTCTCAGCTGCAGCATCAGAGAGGGGGTGGTCTCCGGCGGACAGTTTTCTGTGTCACTGTGCAGCTTTGCGAGGCACCATCAGCTGGTTCCCAAGCAAGAGGGGTGGGGTGCACCCTCCCCAGGCCCTGGGTGAGCATCCTGGGTCACCTGGGTCAGTCCCACCCAAGAGCCACTTGGCATGAGACGGGGATTTGTAAGTTGCGCATTTGACCTTCTGGAGGGCGCTGCTGACCCTTTGGGGCAGCTCTGGAAGGAGAAAGTGCCAGGAGAAAGCCAGTTACTCCCCGCACAAGGGAATCCAGCTGCCTTTGCAAGCAGCAGCGGATCCTACACTCTGCCGCATCGAAGGTATTTTGTTAGCACTTGTGCCCAGACAAGCACAGGAATAAGAAGGCAGGCAAACGGCACAGCTAGGAAACCTGCAACCAGGTTAACCAGAGACCAGTAAAGCCGGCCAACCCCGATCCTCTCCAAACAATCCCAGGGGGACCAAACGGGAATGACCTCGGTGACATGGCCCGTTGGCAAAACCGGACCAGGTCTGACATGATGAGTCAGTCAGGCTAACGATGTTCAGATTGGAAGCAGGCTGTCCATCGTAGAGATGATGGGCCAAATTCACCCTTGCTGCAGGAAGGACTTATGATTTCTGCTACACGACCACGGAGGGGGGGCATGAAGAGGGCGGCCCTATTGTGCAAGTTATGCTACAGGGACGTGGTTCCTGCCCCCGAAAGCTTACAGAGCTAAATAGGCAAGACAAAGGGACACAGAAAGAAGAAATGCAGGTTAGTGGTAAAACCACCACTGGGACCCAGGTTGCAGTGTTCTAACCACTGGACCGCGCTGCCGGCAGTTTCAGTGCCCTGATGTGAACTGGAGACGGCGCTCTGGAGCTAAGCAAGACCCTGCATTAACTCCTAGGAACACAACACATTTTTACAAGCCTCCCGTTGTCCTGCACTCACTGCACGCTTGGTCCCGTGCCCTCCCCCGAGTCCCGGGCCCAGCCTAACGAAGATGGGGGGATGGCAGTGCGTCGCGTGGGTCACTCCTTGGGCCCCACTTGGCCTGCGGGCTGCGCGGGGACCCCCGGCTGAGCATGAGCAAATCTTATTCTCATTCCGAAACCCATAGCCTGGGGCTCTCGACGGGTGTGTCTACAAACACCAACTAACCCTGCATCAACGCTCCCTCTGGGGCTAAAACCAGCCAGGGAGCCGTTCCTGCGCGGGCTCGGAAGCCAGGTGGGGAGGCGGGGGGCGAGTCAGAGCCCAAGCGGGAGCATCGACGCGGCGATTTGCAGGCCCGCAAGCCCGCGCCAGTCGCTCCGGGCTCTGAGACTCGCTGCTGTGGCTCATGGAGGGGTTTCTACAGCGCAGACGTCCCCAAAGGCCTGGCAGTGGTTTTCGGGGTTCAAAGGACACCGGGGCCCATGGGACGCAGGACAACTCCAGGATCTGCTGCTGCTTGTCAAGGAAGAGACACAGTTTCTATTGCCCCTGGAGTAACCCGACCCTCCCCTGGCAGCCCTCCCCACCGCGGAACGGCCCCCAAGGCTCAGCACTCGCCAGAGCAGCATACAGTGAACCCCCAAGCCTGGTCTCGCAGCGTTCCCCTCTGTGAGCGATCCCGGGCTGAGACTCACCCATCTGCCCCGGCCCTAGGAGACGCTGCCACCCATCTCCTGTTCTTGTGGGCTTTCCCACCGGGAAACGAAGGTAACCGGCCCACAGAAAGCACAGCCAAGGGCAGGCCCTGCCAGACATACCCTGAGCACCTGCCAGGTCCTAGGGGCTGGGAAGCTGCATAGATTCCCCCAGCTACACGCTCATTCCAGCACATTGTACAGCCCCCCGGGACGCTTGCTCTGAGCTCTACAGCCGGGTGGAGCCTACAGGCAGGTATCTAGTCATCCGCATCCCCAGCCCTGCTGGGGCTCAACTTCTATAGCCGCACAGCTCACCAGAGACACCCGCACCGCAGGCCCTGCCGCAAGCCGGACTCGCGCCTCCTTGTCCGGCGCAGAGACCTCACCCCGGACAGCTCTGCAGAGAGTCGGCACAGCCACACGCAGCCTCATCGCCCGCGGAGCCGAGTCCCGCGACCCTGGGCTCCCCCGCGACCCTGGGCTCCCCCGCGACACTGGGCTCCCCCGCGGGGCAGCCAGGCAAAACTCCCCTGCTCCTCCCTGCCTCTGCCCCCCCCCCCCCATTGCTCTCCAGACCCTCCCCAGGCAATGCCCCTTGCCTGCCCTCACTGGGCTCCTCCGCTCCCGTGAGGAGCAGCAATTTGTTCTTTCCCTCCCGTCACACCCCTGGCTGGAGCAGCCACGAGGGAGGGGCCTGCCCAGCATGAAGTGAATCGGTGCCTGTGATTGGCTGTCTCCATGGACATGCAAGGGAGTGACACGCAGGCCAACCAGTCTCTGTCTGTCCCTCCAGGGTGATTGGGAGAGGCAGGGCATAGAGGGCTGGTACATTTCCCCAGTGCCATGTGAGCACACGAGGCCCATGCCTTGGGCACTTCCGTCCCGCACGAGGCCCGTGCCTTGAGCACTTCCGTCCTGTACGAGGCCCGTGCCTTGAGCACTTCCGTCCCGCACGAGGCCCGTGCCTTGGGCACTTCCGTCCCGCACGAGGCCCGTGTCTTGGGCACTTCCGTCCCGCACGAGGCCCGTGCCTTGAGCACTTCTGTCCCGCACGAGGCCCGTGTCTTGGGCACTTCCATCCCGCACGAGGCCCGTGTCTTGGGCACTTCCGTCCCGCACGAGGCCCGTGCCTTGGGCACTTCCATCCCGCACGAGGCCCGTGCCTTGGGCACTTCCATCCCGCACGAGGCCTGTGCCTTGGGCACTTCTGTCCCGCACGAGGCCTGTGCCTTGGGCACTTCCGTCCCGCACGAGGCCCGTGCCTTGAGCACTTCCATCCCGCACGAGGCCTGTGCCTTGGGCACTTCCGTCCCGCACGAGGCCCGTGCCTTGAGCACTTCCGTCCCGCATGAGGCCCATGCCTTGGGCACTTCCATCCTGCACGAGGCCCGGGCCTTGGGCACTTCCGTCTCGCACGAGGCCCGTGCCTTGAGCACTTCCGTCCCGCATGAGGCCCGTGCCTTGGGCACTTCCGTCCTGCACGAGGCCCGTGCCTTGGGCACTTCCATCCCGCACGAGGCCCGTGCTTTGGGCACTTCCGTCCCGCACGAGGCCTGTGCCTTGGGCACTTCTGTCCCGCACGAGGCCCGTGCCTTGGGCACTTCCGTCCTGCACGAGGCCCGGGCCTTGGGCACTTCCATCCCGCACGAGGCCCGGGCCTTGGGCACGTCTGTCCCGCACGAGGCCCGTGCCTTGAGCACTTCCGTCCCGCACGAGGCCCGTGCCTTGGGCACTTCCATCCCGCACGAGGCCCGTGCCTTGGGCACTTCCGTCCCGCACGAGGCCCGTGTCTTGGGCACTTCCGTCCCGCACGAGGCCCGTGCCTTGAGCACTTCTGTCCCGCACGAGGCCCGTGTCTTGGGCACTTCCGTCCCGCACGAGGCCCTCCTGTCCAAAGGCTCCACCTCCCCAGTGTGGCCAGTGTCCAATGCTCCCTCCTTAGGGGGATCGGGGTGGGAACCCTTAAGGCTTCTTTCCATGAGGCGATCTGTCAGTTTGCCAGACACGTGTCCTCCTGGCTCTTGCCCGGGAGCGACCTGTTCCCTGGCTGTGAACCCCTTGGGGCGAAGGGCCCGGAGGGATCCGGCCTCCTCTCGGCATGGGGACTGGCATGCTGCCGCAGCGCGGGCTGGGGCCAGAGCCAGAGTGTGGAACCATGCGGGCCGGCCAAAGCTGATCAGAACCCCCGGGCCACCATCCGGAGCAGAGCAATCTGGTGCAAGGGGGAGGGGTGTCGCTGACTCAGGCCCTGAGCAGACAGGCCAGGCCTCTCCCCCAACCCCCTTCGCTTTTGGGGGAGTTGGTCTCTCTCGAGATCCTAGCGAAGCGCCAGCACTTAGCCACAGGGACCCTGCAATGGAAAACAGGCCACACGTCTGGCGTCCTTCGCCCTTAGCTTTGCAGACGGGCAGTGCCAAGCGGGACAGCTCCCCACCCGGTGACTGCTTTAGTGACACGGTTCCCAGCACAACCGCTGGCGACCGGCAGCGCTGAGTGGCGGCCGCGGGACAGTCACACGCTAAGTCCAGCATCCAGGCACCACACCCAGCCGGGTGGCTGCTTCCCTTCAAACAGGGGGTGGGGAACTTTGTTGGGCCGGGGGCTGCTGCTCCACAGAAAAACCAGTTGGGGGGGGCCGCACAAACTGAGAAGCAAAAAACCCCCCAAAACAAAATATCCCCCCCATGTGCCCCCGACTGAGAAGCAGAAAGATGCTCTCCACATTCCCCTGCACACCAGAGCCTGGAGGGGCCCAGGCTAGTAGATTTTGTGGGTGCCCCTAGGCTCTGGGGTTGTAGGGGGTGCAGGAGCAAAGTGGGCGGGATGGGGTCTGGGCAGGAGCAGGGTGCAGGATGGGGGAGTTGTGGGGAGGGTGCAGGGAGGTTGTGGAAAAGCTATGGGACAGACCCAGGAGCCTGGCTGCGAGCAAGGGGACTGGGACAATTGGGGGGGGGGTGAGAGCCACTGAACCAGACTGTCAGTGGAAATGCTGGAGAGGATGGAAACCACTTCATGCCAGACGCACCCCCACCCCAGCGCCTCTGGGTGACAGGGAGCCCGGGGGCAGGCGGAAGGGGGCCTGCTCACCCCATGGACAAGGCTGGTGGTTGGTGAGAGGGACGATCACTGTCCGTGTCACAGCCTGGCCTGGAGACGAGCCCCACGTCACGTTGCATTTGCAGCCCTGCCCTGCCCTGCCGCCCTCACCACCGAGCTAAGCCCAGCGGGCCAATGGCGAGAGGGGAAACTGAGGCACGGAGCTGACAGGCTCCTCTTGGCACGAGGCCACAGGCTGGGAGCAGAGCTGGGAGGAGGACGCCTGGGTCCCTGCCGCCCTCACCACCGAGCTAAGCCCAGCGGGCCAATGGCGAGAGGGGAAACTGAGGCACGGAGCTGACAGCGTCCCCGCCAGCAGAAGCGCCAGGCCGGCGAGCAGAGAGTTAATCGGCCCTGGCTCCCCTGCACCTGACACGTCACGGCGGCGGGTGGGGGGGCCGCGGTCTATGGTGGGGCTTTGTGATGCGCCGGCTACTGCTCGCGGCAGCTGCACGGAGCTCGCCTCCCTCGGCTCGCCTCGCGCTCGCGCACCGCCAGGGGCTGGGGCTGGGCGCTACCCCCGCCCGGGCTGCAGCGGGACCGGCCTCCCTCCCTCCTGCGGCCGCTTCGCCCGAGAGCCGCGCTGGCGAGCGGTGAGTTGCCTCCCGGGGCCGGGGGGGGGGGGATGTGGCGTTTGCGGAGCCCCCAAAGCTCGCCTGGCCGTGGGCACCCCCCGCGCCCCGTGCATCGCCCCCCCCGGCCCCCCCGCCCCGCCGAGCCCCCCGCGCCCCGTGCATCGCCCCCCCCGGACCCCCCGCACCGCCGAGCCCCCCGCGCCCCGTGCATCGCCCCCCCCGGACCCCCCGCACCGCCGAGCCCCCCGCGCCCCGTGCATCGCCCCCCCCGGACCCCCCGCACCGCCGAGCCCCCCGCGCCCCGTGCATCGCCCCCCCCGGACTCCCCGCACCGCCGAGCCCCCCGCGCCCCGTGCATCGCCCCCCCCCCCCCATGTCCACCACACCACTGAGCCCGGTGCATCGCCCCCCCCCCCCCGGATCCCTCGCACCGCCGAGCCCCGTGCATCGCCCCCCCCCCCCGGATCCCTCGCACCGCCGAGCCCCGTGCATCGGCCCCCCCACCGCCCACCACACCTCTGAGACCGGTGCATCGCCCCCCGGACTCCCGCCCCCCCCGCGCCCCGTACATCGACCCCCTCTGCTCCCCAAGCATCAGCCCCTCGTGCATCGTCCCCCCCCCCGTGCCCTCCGCACTGCCGAGCCCCTTGCATCACCCCCCCCCATGCCCCCAAGCCTGGCTCTCAGCCCGCTGCCCCTGCGCTGGGTGGGGGGGGCTGAAGGTGACTCCCTGCCAGGAGGAGCTGGGGGAGTCTGTGCGCTTGGCAGGCAAGCTGCCCCTCCCCCCAAACAGTGCCCCCCCCCCCCCGGCGAGGAGGGGCTGCTGGCAGCAGGGCGCTGCATCCCCTGCGGTAAGTTCTCCGGCGGGGCGGGCGGAGGGAGCAGGCGCTGCCCGCTTGGCACCGGCGCCGGCTGCTTGCCCGGCGTGGGGGCAGCTTTCAGCCGGGGTCACACAGCGGCTTTGCCACCCGGCCCCAGGGGCAGGTTCCCAGGAGGGCCAGGCTGGAGGGCACCAGCAGCCGGGCGATGCCCTTCGCCTGCTCTGGCCGGGGGGCAGGCCCCAGCACAGCCTGGCTGCCGGCCGGGAAGGGGAGCGCCCCCGGGCCCAGCCCTGTGACCTTACCTCCTCTTTCGGGCATTTCCCCGAGGTCAGAGCTGCCAGGATCCTGCCCCCCTCGCCCCGCCCGTCCTGCAGCGTGGAAGATATTCCTCCTGGGGTTTGCGTCTCTCGCTCCAAAGGGGCTTCTTGCGGGGGGGGGGGGGTGATGCTGGGTCAGTAGCTCCAGGGAGGGCGTTTCGGGTAACGCGGTGACATGTTCTCCTCTGTCGCCTGCCAAGGAGCAGGCAATGAACTCCTGCAAAACAAGACCTGGGAAGGGGGGGCCAGCCTGGGTCTGCCCTTGGGTCTGGGAGAGGGGATATTGGGCAACGGGGGGAAATTAGGCCACCCTGAGCTTCCACCTCTCCGGGGGGCTCGGGGCTTGCGGATTCTCTGCACCCCTGCGCCGGGGCGGTGGGAACATGCTAGCGGCCGGCACCCAGGGCCCCGGCTTGGCTCAGCTGGCTGGCAGGGTCCTGGGGATCCAGCTTCCTATTCAGTGTGGCAGGCTCCATGCACCATCTCCCTGAGCATCAGCCATAAAGCGCCGCAGAGCACAACAGCTGGCACATCAGGCAGGGGCTCCGGCGGACGGGAGCGGAGCGGCATTTCGGGCCCCTCCCGGGAGCCAGGGGTCTCCGCAGACAGCGGTGGTGCAGGGAGGGAGCCGGGCCGGGCAGCTGGGGACAGCGGGGTCTGACCAGGGTGGGGGACGGGCAGCCCCCTGCCGCGGGCGGGAAAGGAGGGTCCTTGGTGGAGTGTTATGGACTGAGCCCTGGGCTGTTGTCCCTTCTCACCTGGGCTGCGCGGGGGGCGGGGGGGCAGCCGTAGGGGATCCAGCCGCAGCCCCTGAGCGTGAGCAATGGCTGCAGGTCTGCACTACGGAAATGGGACACGCTCAGCCGGCTCCAGGCCAGGCCCTTACGCTTGCAAGGCTCCGCTAGATCCCCTCTAGATCTGCAGGGAGTGGGCCGGCTCCGGGCGGGGATGCAGCGGGAAGGACGGCAGCTGAGTCCCAAGCAGCACATCTAGGCCTTCCTGCCGGGCCGATGGGGAACGGGCTCCCTCGGGCTCTGCAAGGGGGTGGCCCGGGGGCTCCCTCCCACCCCACCCCTCCGGCTCCGCTGCAGCACCTGCTGCTTTGCATTCACCGGCGCTGGCACTCCTGGCTTGCACGGCTGGGCCTGACTCAGAACCGCCCCTTGGGGAGCGGGCGATGGGTCTTCCCCACTCGCGATGTTGCCTTGGGACTGGGCCTATGGAGTCCATACGGCGCTGGCGCGGAGCTCCTAAGTCACCCTGCTCTTGGACCGGGGCCCGCTGTCACGCCTGGCCAGCTGCCTGGCCCTCCTGCCAGCCGGATGGCCCTCCAACAAGCCCCATCCCCTCCCATGCCCGGCCTTCCCTTCCTGTCTCCGACCTGCCCCCGACCAGCCTGCTCTGATCGCCTGCTCTGTCCTCACGCGCCTTTGTCTGCTGCGCCCCGACGCCTGGGAGCCAGGCTGCTGCTGGCCCTCGGCTGGAGCCCCCCTGCGGGGTTTAGCTCTCAGGAAGCCAAGTGGCAACGTGGGTAGCGAAGGGCAGGTCTGGGCATCTCCCCATCCCTGGAAACCGCCCTGGCGGCCTCCCCGGCGCAACACAGCCATGGGTGTCGCTCAAGGGTTTCACCAGGCAGTCGGCTCCCGGGGACCCTGCCTGGGGCTGGCGGGTTGCAGAACAGACCCGGAAAACCAGAGCGGCCTCCCTGCAAAACTGGCAGCCCCTCTGCCTCGCTGCAGGGCCTGAGGGCGGGGCTGGGACGATGGCTGGAGGCGAGGAAGAGCAGGGGGGCTGCTGTTCATCATGTGTTTGGCAACTCAGACAGAACAGGGGGGCGGTCGCCCAGCAGCGCGTGGGGATCCGCTGTCCTGCTCGCCCCTCGGAGAGCATCCCCTGCATCCCTCGGTGGTTTGCAAAGTGTCACGCTGCCCTTCCCCATCCCTGGCTCTGTGGCTCCTCCCCCATCTCACTTCCTGTCCAGAACTCCCATTCTCCTCTCCTCCCCCTTTTCCTTCTCTTGCACTCACCCCCCTCCTCATTCGCCTTCCCCCTTCTTTCTCCCTCCCCCACCCTCCAGGGAGTTTCACTCCTGCATCCTCAGTCTGCAGCGAGCCCTCTCCAAGCCAGGTTCTTGGGCAATAGTGCCTTGAATTTTTTTCATCCATGTGCAGAATAAATGTTGTTATGTGCACCAAGACACACATGGATGTGCACCACCACATGCTGTGAGCACTCTGCTAATCAGGTGGGCGGCATTGGGAACTCTCCTGAGTGGCCGCACAAGCACCCAGCTTCCAGGGAACACTGCTTTTGGGTGCTTTTTGTCGCGCCATCCAGCCCCTGTAGCGAGGCTGGACCCGAGAGGGAGAAAAATGGGATCTGCACAAAGAGGCAGGAGGAGCCCCGTGACTCCACACGGGTAGCCCTTTCCTGCAGACTGACGGTACGGCAGAGACTCCCTGCAGGGGAGCAGACACGGGCCCTGGGGGGTGGCATGGCAGGTCTCCCACCATTCCAGGAGGTAGCTTCCAGCAAGTCCTGAGCCCCCCAGTGTACAGCCGATTCCTAGGACAGGCGCCCCCCCTCCCCGGGACAAAAGCCTCCGCTCTGTATATTGCAGCCTCAGCTTCTCCCCACAAGCAATTCTGAGTGGCCCCACGAGGACTGGGAGGAACAGTCCCCCCGGGCCACCCCCTGAAATCAAGTAAGCGGCGATTTGTGACGTGGGGCTTGTAAAAGGATTTCGCCCAACGCACCTTTCCTGCTGCAGTGCCCCCGCCCCCGTGTGTGCCTGGCTCAGCGAGGTGCCTCCGGCCCCTGGGCAGGGCGGGGCAGGGCAGACCTGCTCAGCTGACAGCTGCAGGCCCCAAGACCCCTCCTTCGTTGGGGGTTTAATTCTCCTCTCCAGAGGCAGGGACACCCCCCCTATCGCCCATGCGCAGGGGCAGGACCTGCCCTACCTGGCACCGCTGCCCCTCCCAGACACCCCTTCCATAAACCACTCTGTCCCCTCCATGGATCCCTCCTTCCTCCCGGCGCCTGCTCTGTCCTCGGCAGCTGGGACCTCCACTCCCCTGCCATGCCCAGCATGACCCGGCTGGCTGCTGCAGGGCTTCCCAAGGGGGCAGCACCGGGCAGTGGGGGGCAGGATGGGAGAGACCCAACGGCAGCGGACAGAAGCAGGGGCACCCTTCGGAGGAGCCCTGTCGCTGCCCTCCTGCCCGCTTCCCCTATTCTGCCCCCTCCGTGGCAGCTGGAGCTCCGGCCCGGCCCCCAGCCCCCCCTCAGGCAGAGCGCAGCGTCTCAGCCGCCCTCGCCAAGTCGGCCGTCTGCGCTCACTCGCTGGAAAACGGGGGGGGGGGTGGCTGCTCCAGGATCAAATATTGTGGCGAACCCCCCCCTTCTGCCCCCCGCAGCTCCCTGCTTTCCTAGCCGCATCTCCTTCAGCTCCCACCTGGGACAGAGCTCTCAGGAGAGACACTGAGCCAGCTGTGGGGAGAGCAGAGCCGAGGGGCTGGCGAGCGAGGCCCCTTGTTTTCCAGGGCCCTGCAGGGATCGGGAGAGACTGAATGGGCCTAAAATCATTCAAGGGGGAGTCACTGGTAGGGCAGTTCCAACGGATTGTCTGTCAGGGCTGGGAAGGGGCGACCGGGGAGGGATCACTGGAGGATTCCCTGTTCTGGGGCACCTGGCGTTGGCCACCGTGGGGAGACAGGACACTGGGCGGGCGGGATGGACCTTGGGGCTGGCCCAGTCTGGCCGTTCTTCTGTTCAAGGGGCTTAAACTGCCGCAAGGGAGGTTTAGGTTGGACAGTAGGAAAAATGTCCTGCCTGTCAGGGTTAAACACTGGGATAAGTTGCCTAGGGGGGTTGTGGATATTTCAGAGCAGGTGAGTCCGACACCTGTCAGGGATGCTCCAGACGGAGCTTGGTCCTGCCGTGAGGGCAGAGGACTGGACTTGACGACCTCTCGAGGTCCCTTCTGGTTCAGGTGTTCGGTGATTCTATGAATGGCTCCGTGGCCCGGAAGGGCCGTCCAAGAGACGAGATCATTCTTCCCTCTCCCCTTCTCCTTTTACACTGTTGTCTATTCCCTGGGGCTCTTGCTGGCTCCTGCATCCCCCAGCACCCGGCGCTAAGAGCCGGCAGGGGGACAGCGCGTAGATGCCTGGGCACAGACCCTCAGAAGTATTTAAGAACCCAATTCCCAGCGGTTGGGAGCCTCAATCCTTTTGAATCTAGGCCCTTGTTTCTGGCGGCTTGAGATCAAAGAACGGCAACCGAGAGGAATGGCCCAAGGAGAGACCAGAGCCTGCTGGCCGCCGAAGAGACATTTCAGCTGTAAAGAAAAAGGAACACGCTGGCTCTTTTTTCTTCATCGCTTTGTGCTGCCCAAGAATCGCCTGCAGCAAAACCACAGAAACAGCGCTGCCGAGAGACGGGCGGGGCCGCGGGGCCTCCTGTACATGGGAGCCCGACCCTTCCCCATTTCACCTCAGTTAGGGTACGTCTAAACTACATGCCTCCGTCGACGGAGGCATGTAGATTAGACAGATCGGCAGAGGGAAATGAAGCCGCGATTAAAATAATCGCGATTAAAATAATCGCGGCTTCATTTAAATTTAAATGGCTGCTCCGCTCTGCCGATCAGCTGTTTGTCGGCAGATCGGGGCAGTCTGGACGCGCCGCGTCGACAAAGAAGCCTTTCTTCATCGGTGCAGGTATGCCTCATGAAACCAGGTTTACCTGTGCCGATCAAGAAAGGCTTCTTTGTCGACGCGGCGCGTCCAGACTGCCCCGATCTGCCGACAAACAGCTGATCAGCAGAGCGCAGCAGCCATTTAAATTTAAATGAAGCCGCGATTATTTTAATCACAGCTTCATTTCCCTCTGCCGATCTGTCTAATCTACATGCCTCCATCGACGGAGCCATGTAGTCTATACACACCCATACAGACCTTGGAGGAGGGGGGCACTGAGCCTGAGGCCTCAATAAATAATCCTCCCTGCTCATCCACCCCAGAGTAGCCTCAAGATTTTCCTCCTCACCGCACCTTCCGAGCACCCGCCCAGTTGCTGGCGCCCAGAGGCAATGGTGAGGGGCACATGCAAGCACGGAGACTAACAGGCAGGAAACAAGTAAACCACGAGGAAAAAGTGCTGAAAAGAATTGTAGCTTCTCAGGCTGTGGTTCTCAACTGGGGGTCCATGGTGACTTTTTCAGTGATCCACAGGAACATTGTCCAAAGTCACACGGCGTGGGCAGGTGCTGCCTTTAGGCTGTTTTACACTGTTCACAAGCACGTGGCGCGTCATCCATAGCGTCACCTAGGACGCCACCGCGTTGTGTTGCCAGTAGCTTCCGTCTGAGGCTCTGAGCATCAGTGTAGCTGCCGCCGTCGTGCTGAGCGGTTGCTTTCTTAGCATGTCTCTAAAGGAGGTGGTCCACGAAAATTTTTTGATTGGCCTGGTGGTCCGTGGACTGAAACGAGTTGAGAACCAGTTGTAAGGCCAGAAAGGGCCACTCAGGTCATGGTGTCTTACCCACCAAGAGACAGCAGATGGCAGCAGCCCAGTCCCGTGCAAACCAGCAATTCCCTCCATCCCACAAAGACCCGGGCGTCTCTTACAGGGAAAGAGACCTTGCCGATGCTTGTTTCCACGGATGCTCGTCTGAACCTTTCAAGGGATTTGCTTCCGCGGCGTTTGCTCCTTTTAAACATTTATATTTTGCTGGCCACAAATGGCCCATGGAACAGGCATTCAGAGCCATGTGCCCGAGCACCTGCAGACGGCAAACTTTAAATTTGCACGCGCACAGAATAGGGATGTAAAGGGTTCACCACTTCCCCGCTAAGCATCATCCTCACGGGGTCATGCTTACTGGGTAAGCAGTTAACCAGCGGGCCCCCCGCCCGCAGGATCCTGGTTAACTGGTTAAACTTAACATTCAACCGGTTAACTTTTTAAATGGGCTGTTACATCTCTCCTACAGAACCATGCACTTGCCGCTCCAACCACAGAAGGGAAACAAACCCATGTGGCCAGTTTTACCAAGCCCAGAGAAGCTGGAATTCGGACTGGTTTGTATTTGCTCCAGAAAACAAGTCCATTGGAAGAGGCGTAGGAGGGAATTGCCTTCGGATGGAGGCTGAAGATGGCTGATACATTATTCCGTGCTAGTATTCAACTCTGGTTGCGGCCATGAAAAGCTGGCCCCGTTGGGATGGGAAGAGGAGAGAAGGGCCGCGCCCAAACCACCTGGCCTAACGTAGGCCCAAGCCTGGTGGGCAAGAGAGCAGGTTGGTTTTGTGAGCAGGGACTTACGCCTGCCCCTCTCAACGGCTACTTGGGCAGAAAGCAGCAGCCCAGACCTGCCCCGAGAGCAGCAAAATCCCTGCAAGTCCCCGGTGCCAGGCCGATGGGGAATTCACTTGGGTGTCAGCAGCGCGGGGAAATCTCGGGGTCGGGGAGTCGTCCCTTAGGTGTCAGCAGCGCGGGGAAATCTCGGGGTCGGGGAGTCGTCCCTTAGGTGTCAGCAGCACGGGGAAATCTCGGGGTCGGGGAGTCGTCCCTTAGGTGTCAGCAGCGCGGGGAAATCTCGGGGTCGGGGAGTCGTCCCTTAGGTGTCAGCAGCGCGGGGAAATCTCGGGGTCAGGGAGTCGTCCCTTAGGTGTCAGCAGCGCGGGGAAATCTCGGGGTCGGGGAGTCGTCCCTTAGGTGTCAGCAGCGCGGGGAAATCTCGGGGTCGGGGAGTCGTCCCTTAGGTGTCAGCAGCGCGGGGAAATCTCGGGGTCGGGGAGTCGTCCCTTAGGTGTCAGCAGCGCGGGGAGCAGACGGGGTCGGGGAGTCGTCCCTGGTTTCTGCCCGTCTGGATGAAGTGATTTGGGGGTGGCCTGTCTTTGAACCAGAAACAATCCAAATGTGGTCCTGTCACACCCTTGCCTGCCCTCCGAGCCATCCCGCAGACCAAGCACCTGC
The DNA here is from genome assembly GCF_052426305.1 of Pelodiscus sinensis. Lineage (NCBI taxonomy): Eukaryota > Metazoa > Chordata > Testudines > Trionychidae > Pelodiscus > Pelodiscus sinensis. The sequence goes on along the minus strand of NC_143077.1, from coordinate 3,437,744 downwards.
CTCCCCCCTTGGAGCCAAGCTGCCTGGCTCTCCCGTTTCGCTAATCCTGGATTTACGCTCAGGGCTTCTTCTGTCACTTTAGGGGGCCAAACATGTTTGTTCTGCAGGCGCTGAGCCCCCGCCACTGGCTCGGGGACTGAAGAAAAGCTCGGGTAACGCCCTCCCCACCCCTGCAGCTCCAAACAGAAGGCTTAGGGCCGGGCCCTGGGAGGGACGGAACGCGCAGCCTCAGCTGGCGCCGTACGGTTTAATGAGGAGTGTCAGACACTTTACAGGCCTGTGGAGGATCGATTTAACAAAAAGGCCTCTTGGAGCTTTAAGGTTCACATTCATTTAGCGCTTCTGAATAGCCGCGCTTCTCATTTGACAGAGAGACGGCTGTTCTTTTTCAGCTGGTTTTACCTCCGTAGCAAGCTGCAGACTGGAAAATACCACGTTTGTCATGGTAACCTCAGGCACAGGATCATGGTTCTGAATTGCTGTGCGGGGATGGACAAAAAGGACCCTCAAAGGAGGAACCGGATGGCTCAGGGGCTGGGAGAGGAACATGGAGACTTTGCCTTCTATGTTGCACGTTCAAATACAGCCCAGCACTGCAGGAAGTGAAAGCGATCGCCACGTTTTCTCCTGTGTATTGTGGGAACACGTCCAGGGAGAGGGCCCCACTGTGCAAGGCGCTGTACATGCAGATAAGGACAGGACAGGCCTTACCCCAAAGCACAGATAACTGAAGAGGAGAGACAACCGGTGGTCCCAACAAGCAGACAAGGGGGAGCACAACAGCCATCTGGTGTCAGCTGTCTGCCAGTTCAGACCACGTTCATCCCCACAGCATCTGTGCAACATGTGCGTGCGTGAACAGCTTCCCTGCTCCCGGGGCAGCTGGCAAAGCTCAGAAACGGTTCTGGGCGGGGCGCTGGGCGAAGGCTCGGTCCCAGCAGCCCGCTTTGCTCTGCACCCTGAGAGCAGAGAGATCTGTGGTCATTTCTCACCTCCCCCGAGGGAGTTCCCACAGCCTCAGACCGGCACACAAGACAGCCCCGCCCTCGGTCTGCTGTGTTCAGTGCCCGGGGTCTGCAGCTTCGCCGAGGCTGTGAAACAAAGCTGTCAGGGGAGGATGTGGTCTGTGAGCGACAGATGTTCTGCTCGGTAGGGAAGGCCCATGCCACAGTGCGCGTTTCTGATGAAAGCCAGGAGCTTGACTCTGACCCTGGGCATACGGAGGCTGCGTAGCAAGGGGCCACAGGGGCGGCCGGCTCTTCTGAGGCCTAACTCCGCGGAGGGCTGTGCCCCTAAATGCCTTTGAGGCTGTTAGCCTCGGTGAGCAGCAGCGGGAGCTGGACCCGCTGCTGTTGTTCTGAAGCCAGGGTAGCTGCTCCCAGAGGACCACTGGGGTCATCTCATCTTCTGCTTTCCCATCAGCCCAGCGATTAGCGAGTGGGCCGCATGTACGGCCCTCCTCCATCTCAGCGGCGGCAAGATCGTCCTAACCAAGGCGGCCTCTCAGGACAGGGCCATTTGCTCCCGGCGCGGGCGCATCTAGAATTTGCAGGAGGTGCCAATTGCTTCGCAGCAACACTGGGATGGGCTGCAGGGGGCGCGCCCAGCTCTCATAGTTCGTGGTGGGTGCAATCTACCCGCACCTCCCTTCACATGCCCTGGCTTTCCGTGCGTGCCAGTCACACCAGGAGGGGAAAAACCACCTGAATCCAGCAACCCTGCGCGTGGCAACGGTAACAAAACATCTCGTGGGCCCCACAGAGACCCCGATGGGCCCCAGGCTGCCCGCTGCTGCATTAGCCCCGCAGGGCAGGAGGTTGGAACGTCTGTGAGGCAAGACGGTTTGGAGCTGGGCTCATAACTCGGACAATGGGCTGGGGAGATCAGGAAGCTCCGGAGCGGAGTTTGCTCTTCACCTGGTTGGCTGCCCTGAAATCTGCTGCAGCCGGAGGAACCAACCACAGACGGAGGGCCGACCCGCTCAGCAGAAAAATGACCCACTTGGCTGAAGATGTAAAACAGTAGGAGTCGATGCTTGAACTGGGAAAAACCTAAAGTCCTCCCCCTAGATCCAACCATCCAGGCACCTCTCAACCCCAGGGGGTACTCAGCCATCCCCCCTGTATTGGAAGGGGTGAGGGGCATCACCAGAAGATGCAGAGCCCACACCAGGGAAAGAGGCAGCTGGCAGGGTGTCATAACCATGCACAACTAGGAGAATCTGGCTTGCTTGGCAGAGGGATTCACGAACCCATACGTTCTGATGTATGGCAGGAGCTGGAGAGACGCACCACTTTGGTTGGCAACACAGAGCCCTGTAATTAAAAGTGCACTAGCAAGGAAGCTGCTTTAAGAGCCCCGGGAACTGCAACTCAGAGAGATGCAAGGAAGGCACAGAAGGGAAAAGATAGAGGAAGAAAAGAAGCCAAAACCGGAAAGAGCAACAGAAAACTTCCACCCCCCCATCAGATAGTCATGTTTCCATGATGCACCCATCACCCTGGCCTCTCGTGCGCAGTCTGAAGGCTGAAGGGTGAACGCTCACGCCTGGCAGGATCTCGGAAATTACCAGGATTAGAATCGGTCAGGCGGGGTGGAGTACAAAGTGCATCATGTTTTCAACCACCCGGGACATCCTGGGCTCTTTTTCTAGCGTCCACTTGCAGCCCTTTCAACACAGAGACCTCACAGCTATTTTTTTTTCTTGTGGTTTGTTTCGATAGTGTCTACCACTCAGAAAGCAAAAGCAAAAGGCTGGCCCAAGACTGCCGGCTGGGGTGAGGCTGGCCGTGCTAGGGCCTGGTCTCAGCTAGGGACCTGATCGGAATCAGACGACTCGAGTGCTACAGGCCAGTTCCCTTGGAACTGGAACCTTTGGAGCCAAACACCGTGGAGGGCCATGGAGCAATTTAGTGCTCTGCCAAAAGTCTCTCTCACCAAAGCGCCGCCCCTCGGGCACGAAAAGACAGGGACTGAGAGCACCGGCCTTCTCAAACTTGGGTGCCTGACAATGTTCCCTCTAACCTTTTCCATTCGTGTGTGGAATAATACTGATGTGCACCCAGGCATGTGTGAATGTGCACCACCATTGGAAAGTAAAAAACCGAGCGGTGGGTGCTCAGCTGGGTGGCATGTGAATCTCTCCAGAGTAGTCGCACACGTGCACAGCTTACAGGGAACGCTGGTGCCAAAACTTAGTTCCACATGACCCATCCCCTGTACAAAGAACTCGTCCACGGAGCCTCTGTCCGGGTCTCACTAAAATGCCTTGTATAGACCCACTTCAGCTGTGCTGCTTATGGTGAATCACATGCACCTGTGTGTAAATTGCCTGTTGTTGTTCCCCAAACTCTAGTCGTGGGCTACCTTGTCTGTCCTCCAAACAGGGAGCGTCCGTTTACAGCACTAACCCCAGACTCAAGTCCTGAAACCCAGGGCTTGATTTTCAGCAGTGCAGGACACTGGCTGCTCCCTCTGGAAGTGCCCCACACCTCTGAAAATCCAGGCGGTGACGACACCCAGCGGGAGGGGTCTGACGGACGGGACCCCGCTGTGAAAACGCTGGCCAGGATATTTCCTCCCCAGCCGCGCTGCTTCGCCACTGAAGCATCCTCTGTCCGTTGGGCGCCTGCGTCCAGGCAGCCGGGCTGTCTTCACACAGGGCAGGGGGCCCTTCCTCTGGGGGCCGGCGCCGGTCGTTCCGTAACTGAGGGCAGTTGTGGTGTGCGGGGAGGGACCGGAGTTCACAGGCGCAGGGACGGAAGTGCTGGCAGGGGCGGTGGTGGCACCTGGCCGGTGCGATTGTCTCTGACGGGGCGGGGTTCGCGCGGCGGCGGATGGTGGCTCGGGGGCCAGGGAACAAACCCAAAGTCCGTTCGATTTGACCTCACTCTGGAAAACGCCGGCGGCTCTTCGGTCACAGAATCGCTCTTCCAGACGCAGCCCGGCAGTGGAGGGGAGCTGCCCCAGGCTGTCCGCGGCAGCGCTGGGCCGGATCCAGCCCGCCGACTGCATCTGGCCGCTTTCTAGTTATACCGCGCGTCCCGCGCCTCCGAATGTCCAGGGGGGCAGCAGGATCCCGTTTAAATGGCTCAGGGCTCCCGGTCGCAGCCTTACCCTGGCAGGGGCCAGAGCCGCGAGTCTTTTACGTCGCCGTAGCAAGTCCGGGCGGCTGCCAGGCAACACGGTAGGGGTGGGGCCTGGAGCGGCGAGCCCTTTGCTATGTTTGTCATTCAAAGCCTCCAGCCCCAGACAACCCCGGGGAGAAGCGAGTCCCTAGCCACGCCCCTTCTTCTCAGGCCACGCCCCTTACTCCTGGGCCACACTCCTTCCTCCCAGGCCACGCCCCTGCCTCCCAGGCCACACCCCTTCCTCCAAGGCCACGCCCCCTTCCTCCCAGGCCACTCCCCTGCCTCCCAGGCCACTCCCCTTACTCCTGGGCCAGACTCCTTCCTCTCAGGCCATGCCCCCTTCCTCCCAGGCCACTCCCCTTCCTCCCAGGCCACTCCCCTGACTCCCAGGCCACGCCCCTGCCTCCAAGGCCATGCCCCCTTCCTCCCAGGCCACTCCCCTGCCTCCCAGGCCACGCCCCTGCCTCCCAGGCCACGCCCCTTCCAGGGTGGAGTCGGCCCATGACCACATAGCAAAATTCATTAAGTGGCTCCCCCATAAAATTATTGCTCACCCCGGTCTACGGTCCAGGGCCCTCAAGTGGGACGGCTGCCCCAGTCAGCCCAAAACATCGGCAGCCGCCACAGGGATTCCTTTGGCCGGCCTGCCAGCCACAAGAGCACACGAGAATTCACAACCATTCACAACCTCCCGCAGCGCCGCCACTGGGCCGGCGCCTGTTCAACTAGCGTAGTGGCTTTCCGAGCGCCCCGTCGCCAGGGCAGCCGGGTGCACGCCAACGCCTTTGAAAGCGCCTCTTGCCGGAAAGCCGCCCGCCGTGGGGAGAGCTGCTCACGGGGCCACGGAGACGCGCGAGACTGGGAGCGGTGGCGGGATGGCCGTGGGGCTTCTTGTTCGGCAGGCCACAGCACCCGGGCAAGGGCTGACGGCGCAGGCTCCCAGAAACCTCTTCATGGCAGAGCAGGGAAGAAGCCGTGAGCGGCTGAGACCAAAAACCAGGCGAGAGAGATGACCCGGGAATAGGCGTCTCCATTCATACTCTGCCCCACGACACGGCCCTCACCGTGGGATGCCATTCGGAAGGCAGAGGACTGAGGGAAGCCACGGAGCGGGGGTGGGGGGAGAGCCGTGTTAGTCTGCAACTAAAGGAACTTACAAAACACTAATGGTCCTGTGGCACCGGAGAGACTAACCGAAATATATAAATAGTGTCCTGAGCGTTCGTGGGCCTGACCCCTGGCTCCGTATTTGGCATCTGAAGAAGCAGTCGCGCCCACGAACACTCAGGATAGTTGTTAGTCTCCACGGTGCTACGGGACCGCTCTTGTTTCCACGGGCAGTCGGTCTGCCTGGGATAACGTGGCTGGAGACCAGCCAGAGAAGTGCCGGGAAGGGCTTTTGCCCTCGTTCTCGAGCGGGAAGGATGCAATGTGGTGCCACCAGCCTTCTGCCCAGGCTGCGGGGCAAAAATCAGGCTCCAAGGAGATTAATGCAGAGTGTCGTATGGAGACAAGCACTGAGGCGCAGCCCGAGTGATCCCCTTGTATTTCGGAACGGTGCCCAGGAACCGCCGGGATTGGGAAACATCCGTCTCGTCGTGGCTCTTACAGCGCCATGGAACACCTGGGGCCAGAGCCTCACCTGGAGTAAACTGGCTGATCCGCCACGGAGCTACACCCATTTACACCTGTTGAGGCGCTGGCCCTGGGGAGTCACTCTGCCCCCATTGCAGCAGCATCGGAACAGGTGGCGCTGAGGGACGCTACATCAGGCGGTTGCCGGACCGCAGGGAGAGACGAGGCCCTTCTCCCCACGGCAGTGTCCGGAAGAATGAGCCACTTGCCTCATCTTCAAGGTTTTGGCAAGTCCTCGTTTACTCCTCCAGCCACACCACAGCACCACGAGGCACCCAGGCCAAATGAAGCCGGGCTCCATTGTGCGAGAGCGGTTTGGATATGGAGCCAGAGGCTGGAACTAAGGCAAGCCCCCGGCACACAATCCGGGCAAGGCCCCTCTACCAGCAGAGCCTCGCGTCACCTCGTCGGGGAGAGAGGAGGGGTCGGGGCGCGGAGGCGAAGGAGGATCTGCAGTAAGAGCTTTTTTTCCAGGAGCAGCTTTTGAAGGGTGAGGTGAAGGGCTCCCTTCTTGTGCAGCCCGCGGAGAGGTCTACCGAGGGGGGCGCTCGGTTCGAGGAACAGCTGCCTTGGGACTCGACCTGAGGCCGGCGCGAGCTGTTCCCCACGGCGAGCCAGGTGCGAACGGCATGATCGCCCCCAAGCCCTTTCCCTTTGGGGTTTCTGCCACGTCCATTCAGCCTGAGCAACCCGCCTCAGACATGCACCGCGGAGCTGTGAGTGAGGGCAACGCTGTGGCTCGGATGAAAGTCAGAAACCGCTGCCTCGGGGCCGGCGCGTCCTTCACCGCTTCCCCGGGCGTGCAAGAATGAATGAATGAGGAAGCAGCTCTGGGGAAGGTGTGAGGGGAGGGCTTTGCTCTACCCTCGGCTACGCCCGCCTGAGGCCATGCTGCTGAAGTCAGCCCATTCGCACCAGTGTCGCTGAGAGCAGAATTTGACTCAGGGCTCAGGGTAACTTGGAGCCACATCCTGTGTGTTTTTGCTGAACATACCAAGTGTTGTTCCCCGGGGGAGTGCCTCCTCCCCCCTCTCCCCGCTCTTCCCTCCTGCCTGGGGCGGCTTGCTCCATTCGTAGGCCAGCACTGCCGCCTGAGGGGCACGTCTGTTCTGCAGGGACGAGGGATCCAGATCGGGGGTGGGGGGAGCTAGGGCTGGGGGCGGCCGGGTGTATTCCCCACACAAGCCCAGTGGTGGAATTTTAACCCAGGCTCCCGCCAGCGCATCCCTGACCCATCCCCGTTTGCAGCGAGCAGGCTGGGGGCTATGCAGGGAGATGTTGCTCCCGTTCAAGTCAATACAGCACTAGGGGAGCCTGCCTAGGAGAAGGCTGGTTCGCTTGTGCTCCTGTCTGTCTCCACCCACTGCTCCCCGCTCTTTGGGGCAGAGACAGTCTGTGTGTTCTGTGGCTGTGCAGTGTCCCAGGCCCTGGAGTTCTCCTGCAACACACACTAATGAACACAGAATACGAGAGCGACCTTACGCTGGCTGCTGCTTAGGCCACGTTCCGAAGCCAGCTCTGATGTCAGATTCTTCGTCGGTTTCCTCCTGGCCAAATGCCATTTTCTGGGGGACACGCCGGCCTCCCTGGAGACCCTGCGCCTGGAAACACTCATCTGGAAAGCCACAAAGAATCACCATCCTTTGGCACGAGCTTCCACTGCAAACCCCTGGACGAGGAGCGGATTCCGGCTCACCCGGGGAATGGTTAAGCTCGTCCCAGTGGCCGTGCGATTCTTACTGGCGGTGATACACCCACCCCGAGAACCCGGCTTGGCTTTCAGGCTCCAGCGGGAGTTGGCAGGGCCGGCAGCTAAAAAAAGAAATATCTTTGCAATCTGCAAGCTGAAGAAACTGGGACTGGGCGACGGGAGGGATCACGTGAGGATTCCCTGTTCTGTTCGTTCCCTCTGGGGCACCTGGCATTGGCCGCTGGCAGCAGGCAGGACACTGGGCCGGATAGTCCTTTGGTCTGGCCCAGTCTGGCCGTTCTTGTGCTCTCAATAACTCTGCTAAGGAATTGCTGAGAAATTCCACTCGGATTCCACAGCGCTGCTCCCACAGAGCCATTTCTCAGAGTGGAACTGAGCCTGGGGAGGCAGTGACCTTTATAAAAGAGGCGTCACGCTCAGGAAGCAATGGGATCAAATGCAGGGGAAGGTGTAGACAGCAACTGAGCTGAAACGGTTTCTCCTGTGCACCGAGCATGACAGGGCGCTTATGTGATACCTGCATTTTGTAATTTGCTCTTGCAAAGCGTGGTCAAGAGAGATGGTAACAATGCGCGAGTCCCATTCATTTCCATAGGAGTTACCGCATTCCACATCGGTTGTGATCAGGAGACACACCAGGGTTAGAGTGAGTTGACTTTTTTGTTGAAACAGTTTTAGGAAAAAAACCAGCTTTTCTGCTCCAATATTTTTGCAGAAAATTTCATTTTGGTCAAAGTTGTCAAAGGAAAAACAGAAACTTTTCTGGTTTATGTTCTCTAAATGGCCAATTTTCAGAAAAAAAATAGGTTTTCAGTAAAACAGTTTGGTTTCAGAAACTGAGGGTATGTCTAGACTGCACTGTTTTTCCGGGATACGATATCCTGGAAAAACTCTGCTGCATCCAAGGAACACGTCTGCTCTTCTGAAATTTTTTTCAGAAGAGTAGACACGGGTTTTTTGGCATCCCTATAAACCTCGTTTTATGAGGAAGAAGGGATGTTCCGAAAAAGGGTTTTTTCCTGACATTTGGCCCAGTATAGACAGGCCAAATGTCGGAAAAGCCTCTTCCAAAAAAAGAAGAAAAAGATATGCACATTGCGGTTTCAATTTGCGTATCTTTTCCCGGAAGAACTGTGTAGTCTAGACACAGCCTGAGCATTTCTACTGAAAACTAATTTTAAAAAATAAACAAAAGTTTTCAAGAGCATTTTCCAGTTCCCAAAAATATTTTCCAGTTCCCAGTTCTGGGTTTTTGTCAGAAAAAGTACACAGAATTAAACAACCTGACATATTTTTAAAAATGATTCCCACAAAAAATAAATGGCGTATTTTTTACCAGCACTAACTAAAGAAGTTGCAACACAAGTGCTCAGTGCTACACAGTGTTGTAGCACATGGGCATCCCAGGCTCTGTCGTCCTAGCTGCTGTAAAAACACAGAACTTTTTTTTAATTGATTTTATAAGAAATAAAACAATTGTAGGGAAAATAAGTCTGGTCGTGCTGATAGTTTATAGCCCTATTGCTTTCCATGAGGGAAGAAGCTGCAGCTACTCCCATAGGTGTTGGATTTCCTCTCCTAATATGAAAACTGAAAACTTAGCAAAAGGACAAGTAATGGAGAAGGGGAGGGGGGGGGGAGTAAAACTGCTGGGAAGGGGAACATGGCTGCTGGCTGCAGTTTAACATGCCGTGAAAGTCACACGCTTCACAATGGAGCCTGCGAACTTAAGCGTCTTGAGCTTTTCCGACCTGAAAAGAGGGAGCATTATCAACATTATTTGCATTGTAATAGCACCCAGGGGCTGCATGTGAGCTCATGGCAGGTGCTGCACAAACACGTCCATGAGATAGTCCCTGTCCTCCCCCTCGTCCCCCAATGTACAATCCAGGGAGAGGAAGGGTGAGAGAGAGGCAATATGGCAGCCCTGATTTTGCAGCTGGGGAACTAAGATGCTGAGGTAAAAAAGGAGGTGGTGACAGGGCTAGGAAACGAGGCTAGCACCTCCACCACAATTCCACCCGGCCTTCTGCAGCCAGCGGCTGTCTTTTGCCTCTCGATTGGGGGGGGGGGGGGCTTTTTTCCCCACATGCCCAGAAGGGGGAGTGTGGTACGGTTTGGTTGTCCTGGCTTTCAGGCTCACCGGGGGGTTATTCATCTGGTGACACACAGGCCCTTAAAACCAAACGGGACGTGTTGCCGGGAGGGTCACATTACCTGATGGTTTGTGGCTAGTGGCAGACCAGATCTCTGGAGAGGTTTGATGGTTTGGAACAGCTCTTACTGTGTGCCTGAGCTTCTGACTGACATTTTGCAAAGTGTATTTCTGCCTCAGATTTGACAAAGTGTTGCTGAAGATCAGAAGCGTACAAGCGTCGCCACCAGCTGTTTGCTCTGTGTGATGGGATGGCAAAGATCCCTAGTTTAGCTCTTCTTTCTCCATCTGTTTGTACTTTTTCCTTTAGAAACGCTGGGGGGTGCAGAGGAGTCTGAAAGACTTTGCTCCCCTCCGAGCTGTGGAAGAATGAGGAATTGGTAGTCCTGTGCTCGTGTACTCCCCAGGACTGGGAAATTTCCTTTAGGAAAAGAGCAGGGAGCAGCCTTGTTTTCAAGGGGCGAACAGTGACATCCGTACCCATACCTGTGGAACTCCTTGCCAGAGAATGTTGTGAAGGCCAAGACTATAATAAGGATCAAAAAAGAACTAGATAGGTTCATCAAGAATAGGTCCATCAATGGCTATTAGCCGGAGTAGGCAGGGGTACAAAACCATGTTCTGAAGTCTTCCTAGCCTGTTTGCTAGAAGCTGGGAACAAGCAACGGGATGGATCACTCAAGCGGAGCGTCCACACCTCAAGCGCACTTTCGCACAAGTCAAATGAAAAACAGAGGGGTTTCCGGTGTAGGTATTTCTCCTTCTATGAGGAATAACTCCTCTTTGCGCAAGAGATCTTGCGCAGAAAGGTGTGTGGGGACGGGAACAGGGTTTTTTTGCTCAAAAACACAAAAGAGGAAAAAGCACAGGTGCCCTGGTGGCCATTCTGCGGCTAGCTATCAACGCTTTCTTTCGAGAGAGCGGCCATGCAGTGTGGACGCTCTCTCATGCAAAAGCACAGCGCTTTTTCGATCTCTTCCGCAAAAAGCTTCTTGCGCAAGAAGCCTGCAATGTAGACGTAGCCTGAGCTCTCTGGACCATTAGCCTAATCCAGTAGAGCTGTTCTTAGGGTCATATTGTGTAGAATCCTCCCTGACAACTTGGAATGGTACAAATAAATAGAAGGAGGTTTAGGTTGGACACAGGAGCGGCCCGAGGCCGGCTGTGGCAGCTGGCGCCCCAGGTGGAAGGTGCGATCGGCGCCCCCGCCTGCACGGCTGTCAATGGCCGTGACGTCATCATCGGGCGCCCGGGCTGGCAGCGCCTTAGGCGACTGCAGAGTCTGCCTAGGCTCACGGGCCGCCCCTGGTTGGACATTAGGAAAAGCTTCCTGCCTGTCAGGGTGGTTAAACACTGGAATAAGTTGCCTGGGGGGGTTGTGAATCTCTATCACTGGAGATATTTAAAAGCAGGTTAGACAGACACCTGTCAGGGATGGTCTAGGTCAGTGGTCCCCAACCTTTTTGGGGCTGCCGGGCACCCAGGGACGGGGGCTGCACATGCGCCCGGGGCTCAAGAATGGCTTGGGCCAGCCCTGGTCACTAGGTGGGTGCACATAAATGCCCCGGTGGGTGCCATGGTGCCCACGGACACCGCGTTGGGATCTAGGTGCTTGGCCGTGCCATGAGAGGATGGGACTTGATGACCTCCCGAGGTCTCTTCCAGTTCCAGTATTCTATGATTTTAAGACAAAACAGAAGAAAAAGGGTATTTTAAATTCATTACCCAATGAGCCAAGCTCTGCCATATGTTCATAGCGAGGTTTCAAACCTAACGTTCTGTTCGGTTTGCCAAGGCTGGGCAAAGTTAGGGTTTGAGGAGGAAATCATGGGAGAAGACTCAGAGTAGAAGACAGTCCTGCTCGCAATTCCAACCCTAGCCAAGTCCCACCCACAATCCCAGTGTGGCTGGAGGTTTCTGCCAAACGATCAATCTGCCGCTGGGAGGAGATGAATGGAGCCGGTTCACAACTCCTCAAGTCATGACTCACTCTGTCTGCAGGCTCAGCAAGAGGGTTGTATTCAGAACAGGATGTTTTCGCAACTTTCATGCCACCAGCTGTTGGCTGGTAAGGGCTGCTACTGTCATAGCGCCATGAACGGGCTCTGTTTGAAACTCAGCCCTGGCGCGTGGTTTCTCTTGGAAGGGATGGCTTTGACTGCATTTCCCATGGGGCTTTGTGGGCAGATTCAAACTTAAACCACAGAAGGGTCCTCGGAAGCTTTGAACCCACCTGACCCAAAACTAAGGAAAGTTTTGCACCTCCCCTTGCAGACTGGCCCAATGTTCCAGCTGCTTTCTTGGGGCACAGGGGTGCCGGTGTAGCAATGGTAATGTGCCTAGGAGCATGCATAGCCCGCTCCTGACAACCAATCACTTTTTTTGTTTTTAATAGAGATAAACCTATCTCATAGGACTGGAAGGGACCTTGAGAGGCCATTGAGTCCAGTTCCCTGCCCTCATGGCAGGACCAAGCACCATCCCTGACAGATTTACCCCAGATCCCTAAATAGCCTCCTCAGGGATTGAACTCACAACCGGGGTTGGCCCCAGACTGTGGGGGGCACCACTAAGACCCAGCGTGTAGAATAGTGTGTCTGCTGCTGGTGCAGATGTAGGCAGCAGAGCAGGGCCATGAGAGAAGCAGAACAGGGAGGAGGCAGAATTGAGACCTTGCCAAGTTTTGGCCCAAGCGAGGCGGCCTGGGGGTGTCATTTGAGCTCCCCGCCTCCGGTGCCAAAATGTTGTGGGCCGGCTCTGCCCCCAGCCCTGGGTTTATCAGGGTAATGCTCAAACCACTGAGCTCTCCCTCCCCCCAGCCCCTTCTCTTGGTCAGGGCGGCCACTATCCTTTATTAATTGCCAAGGTCCCGAGCTGAACCGGCCGGTTTGCTGTGCTGTCCGGAGACCAGACAGATCCTCTGGCAGCAACAGATCGGTGCGAAGAGGAAAGTCCATGCCTCGTCACGGCTCCATTCCAGCCTCTAACTCAGGGTCAGACTGCGAGGCCAGAACAGCCGTTGCCCCTTTTTTAGAGTCAGCATCGGATGCAGCAAACTTCCAGCGTACCAGGTGGCAAGATGTTGAAGGGGCCTCTGGGCAGGCGGTTGGGGCACCTTGCAGAAGGCGGTTCTTCATCCCCGCAGAGTGGCAGCCATCGGTTACTATTGCTCGACTGCTCTCCGGGCGCATGGTAACCGAGGCCTTTCCATGCGCCTCTTGCAACCGAGATGGCTGATAGGAAGCGGCCCTGGGGGAGAGAGAGACGGCTTGGACTGCAGCGACCCCCGGCCTGGCGTGAGGAGAAAGGCCTCTGAAAATGCCAACAGCTCGGGCAGCTGCCCCTTGTGGCTCTTGACTGCTGGAGGAGCAAGGGGCCCCCTTATGCACTCGCTATGGGGCGGGGGGGGAGGCTGTCTTAAGAAGAGATTTTCGCTGTTGCCATAGTGACGTGAGAGCTCAGCACCGGCATGGAAACCAGGCAGACAAAGCGTCTTTACTGCAACTTGCTCTCCCGCTCGGAATTCTGGTTCTCTAGCGCCGAGCCCTCCCCATCACGGACGGGCCGTGCTGCCCTGGGGAGTAGGAAGGCATGGGGTCCCAGCCAGGAGTTCCTGGCGGGAGTGACGGGGACGGTCCCGATGGGAGGAGGAGGAATCTGGTAGTTAAGCTGGCCTGTGAAAGACACAAAATCCATCACTGGTGCGCCATCGTCCGCCCTGCATCCTGGATTTCGTTCCTGCGGAAAGACTTGCCCCAACCCAAAGCAGCTAAGCTCTTAACCGCAGGGTCACCCCTTTGAGTCACAGGCCTCTGACAGGAAGGTCATTTTCAGACACGGTCATCGTGCCCGGAGGCATGGCCAAGAAGCTGATCTGAACTGGAGGAGCCAGAGCACGGATTGAACCTCTCTAGTCCAGAACTCGCTGGTCCAGAAGCATCCGTCGTCCGGAGCTATTTGAGTTAGCCGGACGCCCACTTTTCATGGGTGTGGCACTGTTTCCTGGGGTCCCATCAAGTTTGTTTGCAGCCCCCAGTGCTGGCTCTCAGTGTTCTGTGCTGTGATTTCACTCAAATTTCCCCCGAAATGTCCTCTTCCACGGCTTAGTGCTGGCAATGCCACTAGACAATAGCTAGACCCCAGCTCCCGGGGTCTGGAAAATACTCCGGTTCAGAACCAGGCAGGTCCCGAGGGTGCCGGACCCGAGAGGTTCAACCTGTACAAATGAAAGACCTGCCCAATGAAGCCACGACTTGGGCAAACCGCCACGACGCAGCCTGGATTTCGAATTGGCAGATTTCTAATTGGCGTTCCCCTACTATCTTCCTCCATGTGACCCGCTCCTGACTTGTCTGGAGAGCTTTGCACAGACCTTGGCTGAGCTCCCTGCACGACAGACCAAGGTCGGGGCCTTTAGAGGGGGCTGCTTCGCTCATGATGGCGAATGCAATCGGGAAGCTGAGGCGGCGTGTCGGGTACCCCCCAATCCTGCACCCCCGTCCGCAGCAAGATGAGACTCCGCCAGCCAGTAGAACAGAGAGGGCTTATTGCTTCTCCAGGGTACAGCCCAGCACAGACGTGATGTGGTTACAGGAGTCAGGGCCAGGCTGCCTCAGACCCCTTGGGGTGGGGTCCACAGGCCCCTGACCCCTCAGAACTCAGCTTAGTCTCTTCTCTTCATGTTTTCCCAGCCAAGACTTCCCTTCTCCAAGCCACCCCCTCCCTTTGTTCAGCCCCTTTCCTCCTCAGGTGAGAACCGGTCGGGCCATGGACTACCTGACATGAGGGCCCTCAGGGCGACCCCCGCTGGGCCGTGCTTACAGACAGAGGCCAGTAGGGGTCACCCACAGCCCACACAGCAACCAACGAATGCCCACTGGGGCCACTAGAGTAAACAGCCCCCCAGCTCCGTGTCAGAAGCCTCCCGTGATGCTCTGTCCTCCTTCGCCCCGCAGATTTCTGCCAGCTGATGAAGTGATTTAGGAGCATCACCCACGCCCAGCTCCTGCCGGAGACGTCACCGAAGCATCAGAAACCAAGGTAAAAAAACCAATCGTCTCTTGTTGTCCAGTGCAAACCCGGCCGGGAGGCCCGCTACAGGCGGCTGCAGCCTTAGAGAGGAGGTTGGGAGGTCTGCTAATGGAGCTCCCAGCCAGCCTGCAGGAGTCATGTCAGCCCAGTTCCCTGGGCATGGGAATCGCACAGAGCCGCCTCCGTTCCCGCACTGGCCGGGCGAGGCAGCCCCGTGGCCCCGCTAGCAGGGTAGCACTGCCGGACACAGCGTCCAGCCTGGGCTCCTGCCGGTGAAGGACCGTGGTACCCACTATCGTAGAATCAGAGACTCCCAGGAGGTCACCAAGTCCAGCCCCCTGCCCGAGGCAGGACAAATCCCAACTCTATCAACCCAGCAGATGATACTGCTCCTCTGCCCCCAGCCATCCGCCGGGGGGCGGTCAGCGACGGCAGTAGACCAGGAAGGGGACTGAGCCCTGGTCTGCACAAGGGTTGTATTTCGAAATAACCCCCCCCCCCCAGGCGAGTTAATAAGTGGAGCGTCCACATGACCCAGCCCGGGATTTCGAAATCTGCGCTCACGCGTTCCTCGGGGAATACCAGTGACGGTGAACTAGCGGGAGCGCGGGCGCCCCGGTGCCGCTCTTCAGCAATAACCACTCCCGAGTCATCCGACGGAGGGAGTCGCCAGGGCTTGCTGGGGCTCCGCGTCGAGGGAGCGCGGCGAAGACCCCTGGCTGCGAGGCGCTACGTTTCCCTAGCTGCCACTGAGCGAGGTTGAGGGTTTCCCGAGAGGGGCTGCAGCACGTGGGGAGAGCCACAGGTGGAGTTTTCTGGCCACCGGGCTCCACGCCAGCCCGAGGGAGTTTTCTGCCGAGTTTCTTCCCTGTGAAGCAAACCAGGGCAAGGCTCACCACAGGGAGCCCAGCCTCAAGCCTGGTGCCCTTTCAAGGCAGACTGGGGGGGGTGTTGCGGCCGTACATGCCGTGAGACAGGGAGCAAGACTGCCCCTTGGAGGAGGACTCAGGAAATGTGGCCACCACTCCCTCTCTGTCACTGACTCACTGCATAATGCTGGGCAAGTCACTTCACTGCTCAGGCGCCCCGTCGGGCTAATGGGGATCATGAGAGCGGCCCGGAGCTGTACAGCTGATGCATGCCAGGCCTGAGCCAGGCCTCTCGCGTAGCTGGCGCACTCCAGGGACACCTGAGTAGGCTGCTCCCGGAGGCCTGCTCCCGTTCATTTGTGGAACTGTCGCTGCAGGGCTGGCCTGCGGCTCTGTTTAAGGAAGTGCAAAGGCCCTGGTGCATCAGGGACAGGTGTTTTCCCCTCCCAACACCCCCGGTTGGCAGACAGGCGCTGGCTGGGCTCCAGAGGAGCACCCGCCTCCCGCCAGCTGGGGAACAGGTTCTCCCAGCTGCTGACCAGGTGCCAGAGCGAGCAGCAGCACGAGGCAGGGAGGCCGGAGGGGCGGGGGGGTTCTCAGTCGTCTGGCCGGGTGAGGAGGAAGTCCTGAGAGGCAGGCTAGCTCGAGCGGAGGGGAAGATGCGAGAGGCTCACACAGGAAATTCGAGGCACGGAACGAGTGCTCCGCTTCCCCTCCCGCCTCAAAAATAGAAAAAACAGAAGTCGGGGCGGGGGGGGGGAGCGTTTCCGCGTCCTCGCGCAGACAGACGGCGGGAGAGGGAGGCTGGCGGAGCAGACAGCTGTGCTGCAGACGGTCATGCTCGGCTTTCACCGCCGCTCGCCTGCTCCTGCATCCCAAAGGGCATAGGGGGGAGGCAGAGGGAGACTCACCTGTATTTGCAGCGCGGCTCCCAGGTGTATCTGGAGCAAGCAGGTAAGGCGGCGGCGGGGGAGCCTCTGGCGGGGCAGTCGGCTGTGAGGTGCAGGCGGGGGCTGGCTGGCGGCCGGGGGGCGGAGGAGTGCCACGCTCCAGGCGGCGGCACGCTGGCGCTCAGGGCTTCTGCTGTTCTATTCTGTTCTGTTTCTCTCGCTCAGGTCTGCTGGCCATGGGCAACCTGATAAAGGTATTGGGCAAAGATTTAGAAAACTGTCCTCATTTTTTCCTGGATTTTGAAAGTAAGTCCGGCGCTCAGGGCTGGGGGTGTCTGTGCCTGCTCAGGGGGGAGCCGCTGCTCTCGAGGGATGACAATCCATTCACACGCTGCGCTGGGTTTGACGGGAGGCCCTTCTTGTGCTGGCGGCCCCAGCCCAGCGACCGGGGGGACACGCTCCCCTGGCCCGGGGCGGCTCCTCTAGGTGCACACGGGGCCGGCCTTACGGGCGGGGGCCGGGATTAGCGGGGAGCTGCGGCCAAGAGGCAAGGAGAGGGGCAGGCCTGGGATGTGGGGCTGCGGAAGGGAGCTTGGGGCACAGTGGGGCAGGGGAGGCCCTGAAGTGATGAGTGGGGTGGGGAGCCCAGAGAGGCAGCAGGGGCGAGGGGGGAAACAAGGGGAGGCAATGGGAGCCCAGGGCATGGGTGAGGTGCCCATGGGAAGCAGTGGGGGTCAGAGGCAAGGAGGTATGGGGGGAATAGATGGGGAGTCGGCAGGGGTATGGGGGGTGGGTTGGGAGCCTGGGGAGGTGGCGGGGGCTGGGGCGATGGGTGGAGAGCCCGGGGCGGGGGGTAGTGGGAGCCAGTGGGGATGGGGGAATAGATGGGTTGAGAGCTGGGGGAGGTGGCGGGGAGGAGGGAGAGGAGGAAGGAGCCCAGGGAGGTATGGGAGCCAGTGGGGATGGGGGATAGATGGGTTGAGAGCCGGGGGAGGTGGCAGGGAGAAGGGAGAGGAGGAAGGAGCCCAGGGAGGTATGGGAGCCAGTGGGGATGGGAGATAGATGGGTTGAGAGCTGGGGGAGGTGACGGGGAGAAGGGGAGGAGGAAGGAGCCCAGGGAGGTATGGGAGCCAGTGGGGATGGGGGGATAGATGGGTTGAGAGCTGGGGGAGGTGGCGGGGAGAAGGGGGAGGAGGAAGGAGCCCAGGGAGGTATGGGAGCCAGTGGGGATGGGGGATAGATGGGTTGAGAGCCGGGGGAGGTGGCAGGGAGGAGGGAGAGGAGGAAGGAGCCCAGGGAGGTATGGGAGCCAGTGGGGATGGGGGGATAGATGGGTTGAGAGCTGGGGGAGGTGGCGGGGAGAAGGGGGAGAAGGAAGGAGCCCAGGGAGGTATGGGAGCCAGTGGGGATGGGGGGATAGATGGGTTGAGAGCTGGGGGAGGTGGCGGGGAGAAGGGGGAGGAGGAAGGAGCCCAGGGAGGTATGGGAGCCAGTGGGGATGGGGGGATAGATGGGTTGAGAGCCGGGGGAGGTGGCGGGGAGGAGGGAGAGGAGGAAGGAGCCCAGGGAGATATGGGAGCCAGTGGGGATGGGGGGATAGATGGGTTGAGAGCCGGGGGAGGTGGCGGGGAGGAGGGAGAGGAGGAAGGAGCCCAGGGAGGTATGGGAGCCAGTGGGGATGGGGGGATAGATGGGTTGAGAGCTGGGGGAGGTGGCGGGGAGAAGGGGGAGGAGGAAGGAGCCCAGGGAGGTATGGGAGCAAGTGGGGATGGGGGGATAGATGGGTTGAGAGCTGGGGGAGGTGGCAGGGAGGAGGGAGAGGAGGAAGGAGCCCAGGGAGGTATGGGAGCCAGTGGGGATGGGGGGATAGATGGGTTGAGAGCTGGGGGAGGTGGCGGGGAGAAGGGGGAGGAGGAAGGAGCCCAGGGAGGTATGGGAGCCAGTGGGGATGGGGGGATAGATGGGTTGAGAGTCGGGGGAGGTGACGGGGAGAAGGGGGAGGAGGAAGGAGCCCAGGGAGGTATGGGAGCCAGTGGGGATGGGGGATAGATGGGTTGAGAGCCGGGGGAGGTGGCGGGGAGGAGGGAGAGGAGGAAGGAGCCCAGGGAGGTATGGGAGCCAGTGGGGATGGGGGGATAGATGGGTTGAGAGCCGGGGGAGGTGACGGGGAGAAGGGGGAGGAGGAAGGAGCCCAGGGAAGTATGGGAGCCAGTGGGGATGGGAGATAGATGGGTTGAGAGCCGGGGGAGGTGGCGGGGAGGAGGGAGAGGAGGAAGGAGCCCAGGGAGGTATGGGAGCCAGTGGGGATGGGGGATAGATGGGTTGAGAGCCGGCGGAGGTGGCGGGGAGGAGGGAGAGGAGGAAGGAGCCCAGGGAGGTATGGGAGCCAGTGGTGATGGGGGATAGATGGGTTGAGAGCCGGGGGAGGTGACGGGGAGAAGGGGGAGGAGGAAGGAGCCCAGGGAGGTATGGGAGCCAGTGGTGATGGGGGATAGATGGGTTGAGAGCCGGGGGAGGTGACGGGGAGAAGGGGGAGGAGGAAGGAGCCCAGGGAGGTATGGGAGCCAGTGGGGATGGGGGATAGATGGGTTGAGAGCCGGGGGAGGTGGCAGGGAGGAGGGAGAGGAGGAAGGAGCCCAGGGAGGTATGGGAGCCAGTGGGGATGGGGGATAGATGGGTTGAGAGCCGGGGGAGGTGGCGGGGAGGAGGGAGAGGAGGAAGGAGCCCAGGGAGGTATGGGAGCCAGTGGGGATGGGGGGATAGATGGGTTGAGAGCCGGGGGAGGTGGCGGAGAGGAGGAAGGAGCCCAGGGAGGTATGGGAGCTGGTGAGCGATAAATGTGAGGGCTATGGGGACAGGGAGGGAACCCAGGGAGGCGGCAGGAGCCGGGAACGCTGATCTACAAGTTTGCCCGGGGGGCCATTTTCCCTAAGGCCGGCCCCGGGTGGCCACTGAGTGGGGGGGATGGGGTGGGAGCATTAAACCGACTCTCACGTGAAACAGCCACAGGATTTCCCTGTCACATCCCATCTCCATCGCCAGCCAGGCCCATGGAGGGAAACCCTTTGACCTCCCCTCCTCCCCCCCCCCCCCGCACGCCCATGATGCTCAGGGGCTCTGCTGGTTTTATCCTGGGGGGGTCCTCCACACTGGAGCCCCCAGCACTGCCATGCAGAGAGGCCCCAGCCCACTGGCTGTCTGTAATTACACACCCAGCCTCTCGCCCCGGCTCTGGGATCCAGGTGTGAGAGCACAGGGCTCCTCCCCGCTTCCGGCTCCGTTGCTGGCAGCGATGGAGAAGTGACCTTCCCCTGGAGGCCAGTTAGCAGGGAGAGGCCTTTGCCCTTCCCCCGGCCCGCAGGGTCTCGGCCCCCGAAATGCACCCTTGGCAGCTGCCTGCTCTGCCCTCTTGCCCCTGAACCCTGGCGCGCCTGCAGGCCGAGCCCCCCACCAGCCCGGCTGCCTGTAACGGCCGGTCACGTGCTGCCAGGAAGGAGGAAGGAAGGATTTATGCTGCCTCATGTACCACAGGCAAATCCCATGTGTCGGGGAGCCGAGCTGGCTCACCCCAGCGCTGGAGGCTGAAAGGGGAGCATCTCAGAGGCTTACCCAGCTGAGAAAGCCCCCCCACCAGCCGTGGGGTAGAGCCCCAAGGTCAAACCACAGGCTAAGGCTGACTCCCTTGGGCTCCGTCCCTTGGCAGCAGTGCTAAGCTGCCCAGGGCTGAAGCTGGGGCTGCCCACCCCCTGCGTGGGAAGGGGGCAGGCGTCAGGGGAGCAGAGACCCCCAGGGGACAGAGCAGGGAGCGCGAAGGGGGCTGAGGAGTAAGGGGGAGCAGTGAGAGCGCTGGAGGGGCAGGGCCGTGGGAGGGACAAGGCAGGCTGGGAATCACTCCCACAGCGCTCCAGCTGCCTGCGACTAACCCCTGCCCGGAGCCGTCACAAAGCTTCCAGGGTCTCTGCGAGCGAGCGAGCCACGGACCCTCCTCAGCGGCCGTGCTCAGGAAAACCCCAGGGGTGTAAAAATAGTGCCAGAGCGGGGGCGGAGGCGCGACCTCTGTCTCCACCACAGAGCCTCGCTCGCCGGCAGGCCGGGGGGAGCCCAAAATAGCCCTTGGGCTCTGCAGCACCGACAGGGCCCCTGCAGCGTGAGGCTGGCGGCGGGGCCGGGAGGTCCTGGTTGTCCCAGAGCAGGGCCCCGGGGCGCGAGGCAGGAGCCTCCTTTCCAAACACGCTGCCCGTGTGGAGCAGAGCCTGGACCAGGCGTTTCAGCCTGGGTATGGGGGGGGGGGAGGTCTCCTGGAACCACGTTGCATCCGGGGCCCCGGAGTCGGCTGCACGCCCCACCCTGCTCCATGCTTCCCTCCCTCCCTGCCAGGCCAGACCAAGGGTGGCTCTGGAGATGAAATGCGACACCCACCCTGTGCAGGGAGACTCCAGGGAGCCCTGGGCCCTGCGGAGCAATTTGCTCCCTCCTCATCCTGGAGAACAGCGGCTCCTTCCCTCGCTTTGCTCGTTCTTGTTGGTCACCCCCACCCCCATCCGCCAACGCTCATCTCCACGGGGAGCAGGAAGATGCCGATTTTGGGAGAGTCTCTGGCTTTAACGTGCGATCGCTGGGTGCTGCCGAGCTGTGGGCTCCACGGCCCTCCCCCCGTCGGCCCTGGATCGCGGCGAGCCCGCGGCCACAAAGACGCCGGCGCTCGGGGGCGACGCAGCCGGCCGAAAACCAGGGAGGCTCTTCCTGCTGCCCTGCGTCCCGTCCTCCCCCTGCTCCCTTCCATGAATGCACCTCACTGCCCATCCCACTTTTTTCCCTCTTGTCTCTTCTCTTGCAGGTGTCACATGGGGAACCTTCTTAAAGTGTTGACTTATAACGAGCTTGAACAAGGCCCTAATTTTTTCCTTGACTTTGAACGTGAGATGGGATTTTGATTTTCTTTTCCCCCTCCCCACCCCCCCATTCATGTCATTTTACGTTGGCATCTCAGCGAGGCCCCCACGGCATCAGACCCATCCCCGTATCCATCGTACTCCCCCTCCACTCGCCCACCCGGAGGCCAGGCCCTGCGCAGGAAGCCGCCAGGTGTCGGGGGGGGGGTCAAACAGGGGCGACTGGTTATTCAGGCTCTTGGCCAGGACATGTCAGAGCCGAGGGGGGGCTCAGCCCTGCCTCTCTCAGCTTCACACCTGGGTGAGGATACCCCCCCTTCCCTTGCTAGTCACTGCTCTGCCAGGGTTCAGGAGCAATTTTTAGAGAGGGGGTGCTGAGCTGCACCCCCGCTTACCTCTGCCCATGCCCATCACTGCCCTTACAGCTGGGGCTAGCAGCCAGGATCCCACCTGTGGGGCTGGAGGCCAAGACCCTGCAAGCCACCCAGGGTCCCGTGTCCAGGTCCTGGCAGGAGAGTCAGCAGCTGAGTGGAACCTGGGGCCAGCAGCCGTGCCACTGTGCAGGGGGCCAGCAGCCGAGTGGGACCCAGGGCCGGCAGCCAAGCCACTGTGCAGGGGGCCAGCAGCCAAGCCTCTGGGCTGGAAGCAGAGCCACAGGAGAACTGGGGGCGTGGCAGCCAGCACCCAGGGCAGCAGGGGCATATGGCTGGGATGCCCAAAACATGGGGATGGCGCAACGCCCCCCATGCCCTGACGTCCCACATTCCTGCTGCTAATTCTGACCCACAGAAGCGCCACCGCGGAATCGGGTCTCAGGCAGCCGCTTGAATTCTTAGCGGTTACCTGCCACCTCAGCCCGCTGGGGCTCACCTGGTATCCGGCAAGAGGAGGCTGGTGAGCGGGGAGCCATTTTCCCCGGTCGCCACGGTGATGGCAGGAAAGGAAAGAGCACGGTCAGGTGGAGGCCGTGGGGAGTAGGGTTGCCAGATGGTCTCCCAAAAAATACCGGACACACGATATTTTTTTGGTCGAGCAGAGCGGCAATCGCAACCCTGCCTCCCAGCTGGGACTCCCAGCCACTCCCCCCGCCCCCGCCTGGTTTCCGTCCAGTGCGCAGCCAGAACAATCAGAGAATAGCGGACATTGCACATTGCACGTTGCACATTGCACGTTGCACATTGCACGTGTCCAGTATTCTCTGATTTTTTTTACCGGACAAAAAGCGCAAATCCCGGACACCTGGCTACCCTAGTGGGGAGGGAAGGACCCAATCAGGAGCAGTCAGACTGGGACCTGAGCTTAGTCAAGACAGAGAGAGCCCCCGTCCTGCCGCACCGTATGCCAGCCGGAGGGCCGCTGCCTCCGGCTTTGGTCCGGGATCAGCCCCAGGCCGGTGGAGGGGAGTCCCATTCCCAAGGCATCTCATTCCAGTTGGGTTGGTCTCTTGGCCGGAGACGTTTCCTCCCTTCGCTTTGGTTTGGTTTTGGTTGCGTTGTTTCCTTTGCACACGTTTCTTTTCCGTTGGGTGTGGGGCTAGGCCCGTGGGGAGAGGGCAGCCAGGCCTCCAGAAAGTTCAGCTCCGACTAGCAGGCAGACGCGGCCTAGGGCAGGCCAGGGCCTGGCCCCGCTGCCGGAGCCCAGCCCTCTCGACCGCTGCCTGGAAGGTTCTCTCATGCCCGGTTGCCCGGCCCGGAGGCGCTCTGTCTGCCCTTGCGCCCCAGACGCGCCGGCCCCCGGGGCGGACGCTGCCCAGGGACCGGCCTCCACAGCTCCCTCGCCGGCCGCCACGTGCACTGACCCGTTGCTGGGGGGGGTCTCCTGCAGATGCGCAGCCCACCGAAGCCGAGACAGCCGTGTGGAACCAGGTCAACGCGGTGCTGGAGGAAGCGCAGACCATCCTGGCCGAGCTGCAGTCCTACACGGGCGCAGGCCTGGAGATTCGAGAGGTACGGCTGTCGGCCTGGGAGCAATGGGGCTGGCAGTCTCCAGGGACGGGGGGCCCAGCTCCGCACCCCCGGGAGAGCCTACGGCACCCAGCCCTTAGCATGGCCATGACCGCTGGGCTCCGCCAGCCCTCAGAGCTGCACAGAGCGGCAGAGCGGTGCTCCCACGGCCATTCAAAGGGGCCCGTGGCCCCAGCCGCCGTTAGCCAGGCCCCTGTGCAATTGTCCCTTTGCCCCCCATGCCGGCAGGCCCGAGCACCAGCCGGGATCCGGGCCCAGAGGCTGAGTTTGCCGCCTTGGTTCCTTGCAGGCGATCCAAAACCCCAACGACCTCCAGCTGCAGGAGAAGGCCTGGCACGCCGTGTGCCCTCTCGTGGCAAAGCTGAAACGCTTCTATGAGTTCTCCCTTTGCCTGGGTGAGCCCGAACGCCCCTCCGTGCGCCGTCTCTGTGCCCAGACCCTGCTGACCGCAGCCCACACGCAGCCCGTGCTCCCGGAAGCCGGGCGCTTGGGCGGGCGCTCAGGAGAGATGCCCCCTCCACCCGCCTGATTAGCAGAGCACCCACAGCTACAGTTTTTGTTTCAGCGGGTGGTGCACATTGGCACATGCCTCGGTGCAAGTCAAATATTATTCCACACGCGGCTGGAAAAGACTAAAGGGAACATTGCCGGCAGTGCCCTGCCCCTCCCTCCAAACTCTGTCACTAGGATGCACCCACCTGTCCTTTATTCAGCCCAGCCAGAGCATGGGCCTCAGCCTGAACGGCAGCGCTGGTCCTTGGGCTCCAGAGGGGAGGATGGTCTAGTGGTTAGGGCTGCGAGTCCTGCTTCTGCCACTGACTTGCGTTTCTAAGCTCTGTGCCTCGGTTTTCCCATCTGTAAAATGGGGATTGTGAGACAGGAGGGTAGGGCGCTGGCCAGCCCAGGCTCCCTTGAGAAGCCTATTGGCTAAAAGGGACTGAGAAGGACACATCCCTGCTCCAGGAGGGCGGCCCTCCCTTCCTTCACTGAGCCAAGGGGGGCTGCTCTCTGTGGGAACGAGACCCAGGTCATTCACCTGAGTCTGGCCGGGAGGGGTTGCGTTTGCGGGAGGTGGGGGGGACGTGCCGCCCTGCAACGCGTCACTTCTCTCTCCGGCTGCTCCCAGAGAACGCCCTGCGCAGCTTGCTGGAAGCGCTGACCTGCCCGCCCTACGCCCCGACTCAGCACCTAGAACGAGAACAAGCCCTCGCCAAGCAGTTTGCAGAAATCCTACACTTCACCCTCAGCTTCGACGAGCTCAAGGTAGGGGAGTTGGCGCCGGCGGCCTGGGCTCTCGGCATGCGCAGCACCGGGCGCTCGGCCGAGCGAGTCGCTGCTCCGTGCCGACGGAACAGCCCCGCACCAACCAGGCTGGTCAGCCGATGCGCCCTGGCCCGTTCTGCCGCCTCAGGCTAAGTTGGGACTTGGCGAATTCGCTCCACTTTGCTTGGCGTGCGAGCAAATGGCGCTGAAACTAGCCCACATTAGCTCCCTGGGCCACTCCCACCCTTCGCCGCGGGGGTAGCCTCCCTCCACGCCTCTTTCAGCCATCTCTTGGAAGCGTAGCCCCCCAGTCTCACCGCTCCAGATCTAGCCCCCATTCTGCCGTACGGGAGCGTTCCTCACCCCCTCTCTGTCCACGTTTGCTGCAGATGACCAACCCTGCCATCCAGAACGATTTTAGCTACTACAGAAGAACCATCAGCCGAAATCGCATCAACAATTTGCAGGTAAGAGGTAGGTCCCCCTCCCGGAAGGGGTGAGTTCCTCTCAGCAGGCCGAGTGGAGAGCTTGCCCAGTGTGGAATGGCTGGAGGTCTTCTGAACTGGGTTTGCACCGGGTAAAAAAACTGCCGAAACCGCTAGTGTAACCCACACACCTAGACCACAGCAACAGATAAGACCACGAGACCTCCCCAGCATAGGCTAGGAGCCAGCTGGCTTTTAGCTCAGAGGCTAGAGGCCCCTCTACTCAGCTCCAGAGGGCACTAGCAAAGTAAGAGTGGGTCTAGCAGGGGCAGTGGGGGTCACACAATGCTCCTCAGAGGGG
The DNA here is from genome assembly GCF_052426305.1 of Pelodiscus sinensis. NCBI lineage: Eukaryota > Metazoa > Chordata > Testudines > Trionychidae > Pelodiscus > Pelodiscus sinensis. The sequence goes on along the minus strand of NC_143077.1, from coordinate 3,412,418 downwards.
TGGCAGAACGAGACCTCCGTGGGGGCTGCTCCCCGTGGGATGCCTAGGAGGAACCAGACGCCTGCCGAGTGAGACTCCCTGCACCACCCGCACAGCTTGGGCAGCACCACCCTGAACCCCGACTGGGTCAAGCCACTACCACAGAACTTCTGCGCTGCCATGTCCCCGGGCAGAACGCCGTCCCCCGGCGAGCCCAACCTTAGAGAGGGCAGGCAGCCAGGAAGAGCCTCGTGCTATCAAAACATTCTGGCTACGTCTAGACTGGCATGATTTTCCGGAAATGCTTTTAACGGAAAAGTTTTCCGTTAAAAGCATTTTCAGAAAAGAGCGTCTAGATTGGCACAGACGCTTTTCCACAAAAGCACTTTTTGCCGAAAAGCGTCCGTGCCAATCCAGATGTGCTTTTCTGCAAAAAAGCCACGATTGCCATTTTCGCGATCGGGTCTTTTTTGCGGAAAACAAATCTGAGCTGTCTACACTGGCCCTTTTGCGCAAAAGGATTTTTGCCCGAACGGGAGCAGCATAGCATTTCCGCAAGAAGCCCTGATTTCTTACAGTAGGAAGTCAGTGCTTTTGCGGAAATTCAAGGGGCCAGTGTAGACAGCTGGCAAGTTTTTCCGGAAAAGTGGCTGATTTCCAGAAAAACTGGCCAGTCTAGACACAGCCTCCCAGAACAAGGGCAGGTGCAAATGGGCCCATGGGCTTTCTGGGCAAGCGGGAAAAGGGCCGGGAGAGCAGGCTGGGGGCAGTCTAGGGCTGGTGCACAGACGAGCATGGGCTCAGCACTTGCCAGTCCTGCTGGGGTTCACACGACCATCTCGCGTCCTGCAGCTAGACGCCGAGAGCGACGTGAACAACGAAATGGCCAACCGGATGTCGCTCTTCTACGCCGAGGCCACGCCCATGCTGAAAACGCTCAGCAACGCCACCACCAAGTTTGTTTCCGAGGTGAGTGAGCCCCCCAGGGAGAGAAAGAGAACCCCAAAGGCTGGCAGGCAGGGGGCTGGTGGAGAGGAACCCAGCCCAGCCCCTTGATGCTCCTGTTGGGTAAACCAGCGACCCTCCACCGGCGCCCAACAGCCGTCATTTGGCCCCGAGATTCACCACGAGAGAAAACAGGACGTGGGCCCAGGAGGACTCCTCCGTGAATTCAGCACTTTTCCAGCATCCCTGGCCCGGATCCTGTGTCCTAAGAAACTGGCCTCAGGTAGAGAGAGCAGCCCCCTGCAGAATAGGCAGGAGAGTTTACAGAGGGAGGGTGGGGGAGCTAACGAGATGAGTTCGTTATTCAGTTCCTAACTGATGCCTCCCCAGCGAGGGACAACACGGGAGCAGGAGGCGAATCTAGTGTCTCTTGTCTGGCTGCAGAACAAGACCCTCCCCATCGAGGACACAACTGACTGTCTAAGCACCATGGCCTGTGTCTGCCGGGTGATGCTGGAGACCCCGTGAGTAATTCCTCCTGGGGCTTGTAAAATCAAAGGGCTGGAAGTCAGTCAATGGCCACGGGGAAGGCCGGACTAAGCAGCCGCCCGACTAGGCGCGAGTCCCTGCCGTGCCCGAGCACTGGGAGCAGCGTTCCCTGGAAGCTGCGTGAGAGTCACATGCTGATTAGCGGGGCGCCCACAGCTAGGTTTGTGTTTCCAATGGTGGTGCACATTCACACATGCCTCGGTGCGTGTAAAAGTTTATTCCGCACTGGATGGCAAAAATCCGCACAGTGACTGAGAGCTCCTTGCAGGTCCCTAAGCCCAGCTGCATGATAGGCACCCACGCAGAAGGGCCATGTACAGGTAGAAGTGACACCCCCCTACCCCGGAAGATGCCAGCAGCAATGACACCATCAGACCCTGCCAAACTCTTCCCCCGGCTTCTCATTGTGACCCCTCTCTGGCGGCAGGGAATACAGGAGCCGGTTCACCAACACAGAGACCCTTCTCTTCTGCATGCGAGTGATGGTTGGCGTCATCATCCTCTACGATCACGTCCATCCCGTGGGGGCCTTCGCAAAGACCTCCAAGATCGACGTGAGTGACTCTCCGTCTCAGTACACGCCACAGGGCCCCGCAGGGGGGCGTTGGCAAAACACTGGAGGTGGGAAGGCTGATTCGGGGGGTGCCGGGGGACCCGCCCTCGGCCTGGCAGTGGGCAGGACCATCCTGCCAGACACCTCCCAGATCAGGCCCCGTCGGAAAGACGACCCTGAACCTCCACCCGAGTTCTGCTGGTTCTTCCGGCTGGAGGACCCCGTCACAAGCAGCCGAGCGCGAACCGCCCCTGCTGTCCCCTCTCTCAGCGAGACACTGGGGGGCACCCCCCAGAGCCAAGCCTCGCCCAGTGCTTTCCGGCCTGCCAGGCTGGAAGTCCGACCCCCAGCTGCATCCCTGCCTGCCGGGACGTGCAGGAGACCCGCCCCAGCACATGGACTCTGGGCCCCGCACATGGGCTCACTGGAGCAGCTGGCAGGCCCAGCGGCGGGGGCGGGGGGGTAGGTCAGAGCCCAGGAAGCTCCGGAGACACATGAAGGGATGGAGGACGGCGCTAAGGCCGCCTCAAGGCTTAGCTTTGCCCACCCGTTGGGGACCGCCCAGTGAGACCTCTGGGGATGGCCCCTGGCTGGGGTTTTGCCCCCCCCCCCCGGGTTTTAGAAGACACGGTGCTTAACACACCTAGGCCCCTGCAGAATCAGACTAGAATCACAGAAGCCTCAGGAGCCAGCGCGTCCAGCCCCCTGCCCGAAGCAGGACCAGCCCCGACTCATCAGCCCAGCCGGGGCCATGTGGAGCCGGAACTTAACACCTCTAGGGCTGTAGACTGCACCCTCCCCCCCCCGGGAACCCGTCCCAGGGCTTCCCCACCCTCCTCGGGAATAGCGCTTCCCCAGAGCGCCACCCTGCAGGGCTGCCCCCCGGCGGTGGGACGATTCCAGAAACAGGGCAGCTCTGAAATCCCAGCTGTGATTTTTGGTGCTTGGGTCTGCCTGGCGGGGCAGCGAGGACGGAATCTGGACGGGCCTTCAGGCGGCGGGGTCTTCTCTGGGGGCGGTCGCAACGCTAGCCTGACGGAGGGTCGGGTGCTCGTGCCTGCCGGTGCCACGCTCACCCCTCCGTCCCCAGCGCTGGGCGCAGACACAGCCAGAAGGGAGCGGGGCGGAGAAGCCGCGCGGAGGACAGGGGAGTTGTGCCATCTGCGGGGGCGGGGGCTGCCGTTCCCTGCACCCACCTGCCACGTGCTCGTCCCACGGGCGCTCTGACCAGCCTGGCTCTCTCTCTCCCATCCCGGCAGATGAAAGGGTGCATCAAAGTCTTGAAAGAGCAGCCTTCCAACAGCACAGAGGGGCTCCTGAACGCGCTGAGGTAGGCACAGGCCAGCCGCTGCCTTCGCCTGTTCCACGTGAGGGGGGTGGGGGGCTGTGGTCACAGGAGCTGCCTCTCCCCGTGGAAACACGTCCGCCTTGCAGGAGCCGCCTCGCCAGCTGGAGCACCCCACCCCGCCGCCAGGGATCTCAGCGGCTGTAGCTTAGAGACACCCCCGCTCTGGGAGCCGGGAGGAAGCGCGCTCCCCGGGGACGTGCTGGGGAGGGTGCTTGTCCGCCCCATCTCTCCCCACAGTTGACCTTCCCGGGCGAGGAAAGGAAGCGCTGCTGGCTGTGAGCCACTCGCCCAGGCCTGGGCTCAACGCCGAGACAGCAACAGCCGCAGTGACCCCCCCCCCTTGTTTAACCTTTCCAGGGGCCAGGCTCACAGTCGGGGGGCTCAGGGCCACTTGCAGTAGGGCCTGGGTGGAGTTTGAACCCCAGAGCAGAACTGCAGCCCAAAGGGCGATGCAAATAGAAATGGTGACGTTTGCACACAGAGCGGTGCGGTACGCAGGCCAGGGTGCAACGACAACCGGGGGATTTCTTTGCATGTAGAGGCCCCTCGCACTTAGCTTGTGCGTGCACCTGGCTCAGGGGCAGATACACCGCTCCCTTCCCCCACCCCCTAGCGTCCCCAGAAGCGGGGGAGCATCTCAGACTTCACGGTGTCTTCAGTCCTTGGCTCTTCTGCAGGACGTGCCCACCCGGAGGCTGATTTTCATCTGTCAGGCTGGGTGTTTTCCTGGGGTGGCAACAGCCGCCTGAGCGCTGAGACCCTCAAACTCATTTCAGAGAGGTCACCACACAGCCGGAAGGCGGTCGCCCCTAGCGACCGACTGGGTGGGGGCCAGGGACCTAATGACTCAAGGCGCCTCGTCCCTCTCAACGGGCAGGTTGGTCTTGTGGCTGAAGCACGGGCTGGTTCAACTCCTACCTCTTCTAGTTACTTCATGCCTCAGTTTCCCCTCCTGTAAAATGGGGGTGATAAGACGGCCCTTTCTCTCACCTGTGTAGACTGAGCTCAGGCCAGTGGCCTGACTGGAAGGCTGTTCTCTTGCTGTGTGTGCAACACCTAGCACAACGGGCCAAGGCCTCCGGACAGGGCAGTAACACAGAGCCATCGGGCGTTCCCTGAGTGAGCCCGAGCGAAGACTGTTTCTGGTGCTTGCCAATTGCTCTCTCGGAGGCATTGATCCAAAGCTCCAGGCCCGTTCTCCCAGAGGGGGTTAGGTTGCTCCCAGCTGTGCTTGGGATCCACTCCCACTAGGGAGATCCTCTGGTGGCTGGTCTCTGGCGAGTGGCTCTGGGGGCTGCCGGGTCCGGGAGAGGGTCGGGGTTCGGGCGTGCTTGGACACGGTGCTCCGTGCGCCACGGCCAGCCCGTGGACGAGCCCTCGTGTCACACCGGGGCTTGCAGGCCCCATCCTGGCTCCGCCCCAGGGGAAAGCAGCCACGTAGCGCATGATCTGTTCCACCCCGGGGCTTGCCTGGGATTCCGGCCTGTGCCTTGAGGTTCCCTGTTGCCCTGGGCGGTCACGGCTCAGAGGGGCCCTGACGGGAGAGCCCTGAAACGCCGTCAGCCTGACGCTGGCCTGACCTGGCCTCGGCGCAAGCAGGAGACCGGGAGCCAGGCCCTGGGGCTGGACTCCTGACTCGTCCTGGTTGTGCGCGAGTCGCCGCCCCGCTGGCTGCCTCCGGCCGGCCAGCCAAGAGACGGGGCCGTGGGGGTCTCGTCTTTCCCTGCCCAGCGGGGACACTCCGCCGTGGGGTCAGGCCGGGATTTCCAGGGGGACCGAACATGTCGGATGTGGTGCCCAGCACCTCCCATAAGGCCCCAGGCCAGACAGGGAGTTCGGGGCAGAGCCGGCCTCTGGAAACCACAGCTCCGGTCTTGTCCTCGGTGCTGCGTCAAGGACCCGCTTATTGTCCAGGCGGGGGGGTCCTGAGGGTCAATGGCTCGTACCGCACCAGTGGCATAACCGCCCCTCTTCCCTTGGCAGGTACACCACCCGGCACCTCAACGACGACACCACGTCCAAGCAGATCCGGGCCCTGCTGCAGTGAGCGCCGGGGGGCGGGAGGGGGCGGCCTGTCCGGCTGAGGCCTGGCGGTTCCGCCGCGCCGCCGGCAGGACATTTTCAATGTTGCCATGTTGCTATAAATAACCATGATCACCGTCGCCATTTTGTAAAGAAAGGGGGAAACGTTTTTAAAAATAATAATAATAATAAAAAGAGAGAGAAATACACCAACCGACGAAGCAACCCTTCCCCCCCCCCGCCGCCCCCCAGAAAGGGTCAGCGGCTCTGGCCGGCTCCCTCCTCCCCACATCCGCGGTGACACGACATGTCCAGTTCTCAGCCTGCCTGAACGTGGGGCGGGAGCCGGGGGTGGTGTCTGCGGGGCAGTGGAGGGTCTTTACCTGGACTCTGCCCCCAAGTGCCAAGGGAGGGGTCCAGGTGGGGACGGCCAGAAGCCGCCCCTCCCGACATGTAAATAGCGTGTCTGAATCACACCACGTGCGCGGCGGGGACGAGGCTGAGGATGATGAAGAAGAGAAGGCGGAGGGAGCATCGTCTCTAGACCCTGCACTGAGGCCACTGGAAACGGCTCGTCACACCGGTTAGATTTTTAATATGAAACAATTAAAATCCACTCACCTGTTATTTTGTACATTTTTGTGTGAAATAAAATAGCATTTACTCTGTTTATTGCCAGTCCGGCGCCGCCTCTGTCGCTCGGCCTCCCTGGGGCCCGCTTTATGGGGGGAAGGGGGCATGGCCGGCAGCCTCCCTGTGAGCAGCTGGCCACACTCCCCGGGGCACCCGACGGTCATAGCTTCCGGTGCAGCAGAGGGAGACAACGGAGCATGCGGGAGCCAGGCCTGCCCATTCCCCACCCTGCCGTGGGTCCAGCTAAAAAGGGCCCAGACCCACCCGCAGCTCGGCCCCTTTGGCGGCAAAACGCTGAGGGTCCCACCAGCCTCCTCCTCTGGGCTGGACCCTCTGGGGTCTTCCTCACGCCAGGCTCTTGGGTCTTCCTCCTGCGGGCGGCGCCCGACCCGCTGCCTTCCCATCACAGCTGGGACCCCTCCACTAAGCCCTCGGGCCTTTGCCCAGGCGGGCGAGGGCTGCAAGGGAGCAGGAACCAGCGGTGAAAGGAACTTAACGCTTCTCCCGATCCTGGCCTAGCGCAACCCTGGCTCCCAGCTGGCGTTGGCCTCAGCCACGTGCTGGGCGCCCCCCCGCTGACTTTCGGGACCAGGAGGCGCTCCCGGCTAGCCACGGCCCGTTCGTGCGGTGCTTCCTGTCCTGCAGGTGGCGCCGCGACACTGTCGGACACGGCGCCCATCCCACGCCCCGCCCCGTGGACAGAACATTCGTACAGGTCCAACCTCACCGGTCGGCAGCCTCCAAGGTCCAGCGGGAGAGGAGTTCGCCGGGCGGCCACTGCTGGGGGTGGCTGAGTTCCCTGCAGCCCCGTAAAGGTTGTTTGCAGCCCCCAGGCCTGGCTCTCGGTGTTCTGGGCTGCGATTTAGCTCGAATTTACCCCGACTCTCTTCTAAGCGCCCCACGAGCAGCGGGCATGCTGGCAATGCTGCCAGGCACTCCTGCCCTCCCGACGTGCAGCACCCGTCTGGCCCCGAGGCTGCCGGACGTGAGAGGTTCAACCCGAATCCACATCTGTAGCTGCAAAATGAGCCGCAGTTCCCCGCATTGAAAGCCACAGCTGCAGGCGCCCGCGGCGGGAGAGCGAGAGCCGTAGACTGCTCTAGATACCAAACGTGCGTCCCCGGCCGCACACGCGCTGCGGCTCTCTGCGTCCGTACCGGAGGCTGCGGCTACCTGCGGAGAGAAAGCGGATCCGCAGATTTGCCGGGCTCTGCCCCCGGCTTGGTCTCAGCCGTGCCAGAGAAATCCGAGCCCCGAAGCGGGGGGCAACTGCCTGAGAGCGGCTGGGGAACAGGCCTGCCTTAGCGTGGGCCGTTGCCGTGGGGCGGGACCCGGCCACGCAGTGCACTGCTCCCTGCTGACCCATGGGAGGGAACTTCCACCCCGCCGGCCCATCAGCAGCCACACGGCGGGAGCCAGTGAACCCCGGGCCTAGTAGCCGACCCAGCTCCCGTCAGCTCTGAGCCACGGCACCACACGACAGCCCGGCGCCCTCAGAGCCAGCAGCCTCCGGGCTGTGGTGGAGCCTGCCCCGGCTCCGGGATGTCCAGCAGGGCCCAAGAGGGGTGGGGGCAGGGCTTGGACAAGCTTTAACCCCGACCCCATCCATGTTCCCGGCCTCGGCCCAGCCTGCCCCCTCATCGCACTGGGCGGCTCCTTTCCCAGCCCGCGGGACCCACCCTCCTGCTTCCAGCTCCCGCCTGGCTGCCCGGGACCTCAGGCAGGACTTGCCGCCATCAGCCCCCGCCCTGCCTGGCAACAGCCCATGAGCTCTGTCACCTGGGTGCACAGCCTTGGGGCCACCCCCCCATTACCCCGCGGGGTCGCCCCTCCATGCCCCCAGCCCCTGCGCCTCCACTGCGGCCCTCCCCATCCTCTCCAGCCCCTGCCAGCCCAGCCCAGCCCCACTCCCCTGCCCTCATCACGCCACCCCCTACCATCCACCGGTAGGGAGCCCCTCTTCCCTGGCCCTCGGGGCTCCCCGCCTCCCCATACCTCCCAGCTGCTCCTTCGCATCCCCCCTCGCCCTCCCTCGCTGTCCATCCCCAGGCAGGGACACCAGCACCACGGGCCTGCCACGTGCATCCCTGCCCCCCCTGCCCACTGCCCACTCCTGGGGCGGGAAATGCGCTCAAGCAGCTAAGCCCCCCCCAGCGTTGGCTGAGCGCTCTGCAAAGCTGAAGGGGGGGGCTCGGACCAAATGGGCCATCAGATAACCAGGCCTGGGGTCCGGGCACCTCGACAGGCTCTGCCCAGGGCCCGCGCCGGCCGAGCAGGGGAACCCTGGGCCCCGACTTGCCCCCGGACTGGTTTGGGAGCCGGGCGGGCCCAGCGCCTCGTGCCGGCAGTGAGCGGCTCCGGGACACAAGACAAGCCGGGGATCCGGCGCATGCAAAGCGGGTCCCTGACGGACGGGGGAAATGAGAGCAGATAACCAGCCCCACGGGCCCGGGGCGAGAGTGGGGGCTGGGACAGCCCGTGGGGCCTACGTGCTAAGCCCTCGGCCACCTTGCAGCAGCTGCAGCTCCTGTGCCTAGGGTCCCCCCCCCCCGCTGTCTGGGCCGTGCGACTAGCCAAGCCAGGTGCCCCCGAGAGGCAGGGTGAGGGAAGGCGTCTCCTGCGGGGCCCCCTCCAAGTCCCTTGCCCTGGAAAATTCACCGGCATGTGGCACCGGGCTCGGCGCTGCAGGGGCGCTGCCGGGAAACGCAGCTGGGCCCCCCCGAGCCCTGCCACCCCCCTGCACAGGCACCTTGGGCAGCAGGGGGGCTGGCGGCTTTCCCAGGGACCCTGCCGCCAAGTCTCCCGCCCAACCGCCACTCGCGCCGCTCACTGGGCCAGAGTCCACATTCCAGGAGGTTTTGCATTGTGAACCGGGCCTCCCCCCCGGCCAGTTCTGGCGCTAAGCTCCAGCGCCTTCCCGCCAGGCACTCTGATTCCCTCCCGCCCGTCCTGCCCCCCCAGCCTGAGCACAGCGAGCCCAGCTGCAGCCCCCGGGCTCCCCTGCCAGGCCCCTGCGGCTGGCAAGTGCCGTTCCACTCTGGCCCTCTTGCTGCGTTCCTCTGGGGGCCAATACAGAGCCCGGCCGCCCGCCCCAGCCCCACTTGGCCCCAAAAGCTGGAGTGGAGAGACTAGTGGTTAGAGCAAGGGGCTGGAAACCAGGAGTCTCGGTCTTCGGGCCGGCAAGGCACATAACGAAAAGGAAGTAAAAGGTGAACTAGTTCCCCGGTAAGCATTAGCCTGGCTGGCATGATTACCTAGTAACTGGTTAACCGGTGGGGGGTGTAGCCTGCTCCCACAGGGCCCCAGCTGGCCGGAGCAGCCCCCACCCACCGAGGCGGGAGAAGCGGGCCAGATCCCGGTTAACCGGTTACAATTATACCGTGTAACCGGTTCACCTGAAGGGCACGTACATCCCACAGCTCTGTGGCTCAGCTTCTGCAAGCCGGGGGCCTCGGGAGCCCCCCCACCTCTGTGGGGTGGAGATCCTCGGGGAGGGGCTCAGCGCAGAAAACCTCCCACGTGCGAACTGTGCAGAACCCAAGCGGCCCGGGGCTCAAAGGGGTGATCTGCCCCCGTCACCAGGGCGACGGTCACTCTCGCCGTGCCTCTCCAAGCGGGGCGGCGGGGAAGGAAGGCAAAGGAAGGCCCTCAGATGGGGATGGGGGAGGGGAAGGTTGTTGAAGGGGGCGTGGTCTCTGGCAAAAGGGGTGTGGCTTTGGGCAGAAGGGGCGGGGCTTGGACTAGCCTTCCCCAGGTGGGACTTCACCTGCCACCCATGCCCTCCAATCCCTTCCTGACAGGAGCAGAGGGGACGAATCCCACCCCCCTCCTCCGACACCTCCCTTCGGTGGGTGGAGGTGCCCCCACGATTTCCCCAGGCAAGACGCAACCAAGAGAACCTAGTTCTGCCTCCCCTGCCCCTCCACTCCGGGCAGCTGCTAGTGGCCCCTGAGGAAGGGCAGCTGCAGCCGGGGGCGATGCCCATGAATCCCAACACACCCAGCAAAGCTCTGCCCCCCCCCTCCCAGCATGAGCTGGGCAAAGCCGGCCGAGCACAGGGCTGGGGGGGGGGAAGTGGGGGGGGGGCAGCCGCGATGCATGACACTGCCCCTGGCAATGCTGGGGCCTGTTCTCAGCCCGCAGGCCTCGACCTCAGCGTTGGACGGGGGAAGGGGACCGGCCCCGTTCCTGAGAGGGGGGCGGGGGGGGGCTGAAGGCTCCTGGGGGGCTGACGTTTCCCAACAGCTGCCCAGGAGAGCAGAGACCCTGGGAGGGGGAGGAGAATAATCCCTGCGTTACGGCCCTTCCCTGAACTGCAGCTCGCTGGGCCTGTGGCCAGGATCCGGGGCGCGGCCACATTCCCGCCGCGGGCTCTGCCGCCAAACCCTGCTCGGCCCGGGGCTCTGTGAACCCCTCCCCCGCGGCGTCACACCCCACGGGGACGCCCTGCCCGGAGCCCCCGGGGGCACGGCCGCTCCCCGCCGCGCAGCCACAGCTGCAATGCTTGGCGCAGGGCCTGACGGAGCCGGAGCCCCCGTGCGCATGAGGGGGCAGAGCCCTGGAGAGGGCCTCAGGAGGGCTCAGTCACTTCCCTGCTGTGAGCCCCCATTTCCCCATCTGTGAAATGGGAGTAACAGCAGCATGTGAGGGGGTGGGGGGGAGGAGAGACAAAGGCAGCAGCTCGCCAGGCTGCCAGTGATTTAAAAGGGCCTGGTCTCCCAGCTGCTGCTACTACTGTAGGAGCCAGAGCCGTGGCCCCTTTAAATGGCCACTGGAGCCCCAGATAGTGTGGTCTGGGCAGCCCTGAGGGCTGGGCGAGGGAGGCTACCCACCCGTCCTGCCCCTTCTGCCATGGCCCTGCCCTTTCCAGGGGCCCCATAACTGCCTCTCCCCCCACCTGCCCGGGGCCTGGTGAAATCTGTCACCAGCCCCAGCAGTGACCTCACTGGCAAAGCGATTCGCGACCGAGGTAACGGCTGAGTCTGAATTACTAACGGGACTTGCCTTGAGCGCGACTGCGGCACCCACCCCCCGCCTGTGATGGGCAACTGCCCCAGCCACGAGCTCCTTCGCTTCACTCTGCCCTCCGGCCGCCTCCCCTGCTGCTGCATCCCAACCAGTCGCAGCTGGCCCGGAGCACTCGGAGCTCCAGTGCCCAGACAGGGTGCTGGGATCCTGGCCTGGCAGGGAAGTTCCAGCCCCGAAGCAAAGCTCGGTGGGGCGGAAACAGCGAGATCCAGGGTAGCCACAAAGCTTGTGGAGAAAGCACCGGAGCCATCACTGATACGGCCGCCTCCGTCCGGGCATCGTGGCCAGCCCGTCTGGCCCACGCTGGGCAGCCGCCAGGGCGGGGGTAGGGGGTGACTGCAGTTGTGGCTGCCAAGTGCCAGGAGAGCCCTGTGCCTTGCTTGGGGGCTGGATGCCGACAGTGCAGGACGGAGCCCGTGGCCTCGGCCATGGGGGACTGAGCTGCGCTGGGGCACCCACAAGCTGTGGGTTGGTGCCCTGCGCTCGGGACTGAGCTGCGCCAGGGCACCCTGCAGAAGGCGACCGCCTCGGGGGAGGGGTGATCACCCCCCTCCCACCATGATTCGTGATTGGCGGCTGCTGAAAAACAGCGCGAGGAGGGGGAAGCGCGACTCCAAGCAGCGGTTCCTACAGGGAAGTTGGCACCCGCCGGAAAACTCCCCGGCCCTGTGTAAACAGCCCGTTGCATCCTCTATTTCAGGCTGATTGGGGGAAGGCAGCTGCTCTTCCCGGCCAGTCCTAGCTCCAGGCGCAGCAGCACGGTTTGCAGAAGCACGGTTTGCAGAAGCACCAATGACCCTCCCCCCTATTTCCCACCCATGTGAGGAATACATTTTGTGATGTGCGCCGAGGCACGTGGGGATGTGCACCGCCAGTAGAAACACAGGCTGCCGGCTGCGGGCGTGCTGCTCACCACCTGGGTGGCCGCCCAAGCGCTCAGCTTACAGGGAGCAGTGCCTGCCGCCAGTCAGGAGAACCACGGGCCAGCCCAGCGTGGAGCTCACTCAGCACTAAGAGCTGGTGCTAACAGAGGTGCCCTGCCCCCAGGTGCTGGGGACTGTGGATTCCCACAAGGGCAGAAGGCAAGAGACATCCCAGCAAAGATTACACATGTGCGTGCAGGAAGGAGGGGTGGCTGCTGTTTGACCCTGCGGCCAAACACCCTCTGCCAGGCTCAGAGGCAACCCCCAGCCAGCAGAGAGATCAAGGCCTCCAGCAGCGAAGAGTTGTCCCCTAGCTGCTAATCCCTCCGATCGCAGGACCAGAGTCGGCGCCCAAAGGCAACAGCCCTGAGGCCCCATCTCCCCTCCTGCAGACCCACCGGCACGGGCTCTCAGCCTCCTTCCTTTGAAGGCAGCAGGGTACGGTACGGAAACATGCAGCTGGGCTGGGCTTGCTGCCCTCTGCTCCCCGGAATGCAGCAACCAAAACCCGCCCGCCGCGGCGGATCCCTCCTGCAGGCAACAGCTCCCTGGAAGAACCCACGGGAGGCCTGAGACAGGCCCGAGGCGAGGGGCAGAAGAAACAGCAGCCGGAGACCCGCCACAAGGTGTCCACAGGAGCTGATGTGTTTCAATAGTCTTCTACAGCGTCCCTTCCCCAACACTTTGCCAACTCTGAAGTTCTGGGTAGGGGCCCCTGCTCAGGTCACACTAGATGCTCAGCAGCTGTCCCTTCTGGCCTGAAAAATCCACGGAAGTGGTGACACGTTAACCACCTGTACACCTCCTGGCATGGTGGGTATTAGCCCCATTTCACAGATGGGAAGAGAGAGGAACAGAGAAGGTAAGTGGCTTGACCAAGCCCAGCCAGCAAGTCGGTGGCAAAGAATGGGGGTGGATGCTGACTCCTGACTACTAGACCCCTGCGATAGCCAAACGACAACCCGCGCGGCCTTTAAACAAAAACCAGCAACGGCTCCATGAAAACAACGTACGCAGAAGGTCTCCCTCCCCTTTGCCCAGGGACTGCAAGGAAGCGGGTTTTCCCCCAGAATCAGCAAGGCAGCTCGTTGGGCAGCACCTGCCTCGCTTTGGAGCATGTTACATGGAGTGAGGGCCAGCTGGCGCGGCTTGGAGCGAGCCATCAGCTGTTGGTCCCCTCCATTGTTCTCGGTTTCAGATGTTCTCCACCCGCCGGCCGGGTACCGGAGCATTGCTTATGTAACAATCTCTTGGCCTCTTTTCTCCAGCACTTGTTGCCACCACCTTCCCGGAGGTCTTTTCCTTGGGGGCGGGGGGAGAGAAGACAGCTTGGAGTAGTGACCAGAAGGTGTCTCTGCCGGCCACGTGTTCGCAGCCAGACGACGTGGCTCTCACCCAGACACGGCTGGCAGCCGGGGTCTAGTCCGGTTTCCATGTTTGGAGTTCCAGTCCCTCCGGGGTTTCTGCAACCCCCTCTCAGTCACGGCTGTGCTAGTCCCCATGTGGGTTTGTAGCCCAGGGAGCTGAAAAACAATCCATGTCCACGAGGGATGGGAAGAGCATGCGAGCCCCTTGCTGGTTGCCACCAGCTGTGAATGAGGCCGGCACTGCCGCAGGGCTGGACAGGATCCGGCTGCTGCGCTGAGGCCAGGTAGTCCAAGGGGCCATCCGAACCACAGGCCGGGACTAAGAGCTAGAACCAAGCCCCACTCATTCCCTGCATCAGGACCTGCAGGGATAGGGGGGGACGCAGGCAGGACAGTCCCGTGGCAACCTCCTCCCTGGAATCCCCGGTGCTGCTCAGCTGGGGGGTGGGAACAGGAGGAGACGTGGACTTTCGGCCGGTCCCAAACCTGACAGACTAGCCAGGTGCCCCCCCAGCAGCCCGGCTCTGCTACAGCAACGCGGGGCCCTCTCCGGACGCTTCGTTCACCCGCTGACAGGTCCCAGCTGCCTTTCCGCCTGGTCACTTTCATGCACAGAGTCAAACACGGCACCGCAGAGCTCACTGAGCAAAGATGCAAAGGAGCAATCGGTAACCAGGGCTGTCCTGACGGACCACAGGCCCCACCCCTTCCCAAGCTCCACCCCCTTGGCTCCTCCCACAAGTGAGGCAGCCCAGGGGATGATGAGGGGGCCTGGCACCGCTGCACACGACTTCTCCGAGGTGGCAGGAAGCAGAGCGCCTGCCCCAGGGCCCTGCCGCCTGCAGAGAAGTGAGGTGCAGCAGGCCAAGCCGCTTCAGCCCCCGTTGCCCATGTGGGGGGGGGGAGAGGGGTGCAGCCCCTGCTGCTGCAGCACCAGGCCCCCCGTAGTAATCCCCTGGGCTGCACTGCTTGGGGAAGGGGTGCAATGGGGGGGTGTTGCCCAAGGCCCTGCACCCCCTCGAGTTGGCTTTAGGGGCTGTCAGTAGTTTAGTTTCTGAGGGACGGCTCAGCCATGACAACGCCCAAGGGCCTGTCTCCATCCCGCCAGGGCGCCGCCAGCCGCTGAATTATCACCTCTGAAGACGCCGCAGCGAGAACGTCGACTGCAGCGCCGCTTGAGCAAGGCCAAGGGGACACGGGCGAGGGGCTAGACGGAGCCACCTGGGGCCCAATGAGAGCTACATACAGGCGAACGAGGGACTCGTGACAGGGCCAAGAGGCTGGTGCTGAGGAAGACCCCAGCAAAACCTTCGAAGGGAACGTAACCCTCCGAGGAGTAAAATGGAGGGTCTGCCAGGGCAGCCGGTATCATGGCGAGACGGGAAGAGCCGCTCGGTCAGCTGGTGCCCAGGGGGCGGGACAGCCCCAGTAGAACAGGAGTGAACAGATGCAGAGACTGCAAGCCACCGAGCCGTAGGTGTTAGCCCGGCCTTCTGCGGCACAGGCCACCCCTGGAGCCCAGCAACATGTGGCTGAGCCATGGAAGCACCGGGATGAACGGTTGTTGGTGGCTTCCATGAAACGAGCTTGGGGAGTCTCAGTCTACAGCCTGGTGAATAACGAAAAAGCCACCACGGCCCTTGGCACAGGCATGGCCTTTTCCTGGCGGGCTCCGCCACAGTACTGGGAACAGACCAGGGCACCAAGGCAGAATTCCCCTCGTTCATGGAGCTGCCTCCCCTACTGACCCCCTCTCCAGGCCCCTCCTGCCAGCATCTCTCGGGGGCACTAGGTGGGCCTGCGGGGTTCCAAATCCCACGGGAATTAATTACCTTCTCGTTGGCCAAAGCCCTTTAGATCAAGTGCCTGCGCGAGGGGCGCGCTCAGACTCCAGCCGCGCAGATGGGAAGGCTGCATCTGTCTGGGGATTAGCGGAGGGTAGATGGAGCTAAATGGCTCTCCGCAGCCTCAGCCCACTCCCAGCTGACGGCAGCCTGGAACAGGAGACCACCACCACTTCGCAGGGAGGCTGACTCTTAACGGTGCTCTTGGGGGGCAGAGGCAGACGGGGGCTTGCTGCTCCCAGCCAAGCGAGGGAAAGCTGGAGAGGTCACGCAGCACGAACCCATCCGGGCTTGCGCCACAGCTGCCCTCCTGTCTGCTGGCACTTGCGACACGCGGGGAACAAAGCGAGCCGACGTTGGCTTTGCCCCTCCGGGGGTAGGTGCACGATGCGCAGGTTAAATCCAGAGGGGAGGAGCTGCTGGCTGCTCCTCTCCTGCCTCTCAGGGTAACAGCTGCGTAGGAAGATCCGAGAAGCAGGCATTGCTTCCCTCAAGGCCAGCTGGAGACATGAGCAGCCAGAGTCAAGACAGCCTCAAGTCCACCCGGAGGGGGTTCAGCTACCGCGGTGAACGGCGGCAGGACAATTTACAGGAGCGGCGTTTCCTGTCTGCTCGAGGGGAGGATGCTCCGGTGACCGGGAAATGAACCTTGCACCTGCTCCAGGAAGCCAGGGGGCACCTCGCAGGCTCAGCCCCGTCACGAAGAGAGTTAGAAAGAGACGATTGTCGTCTGCAGCATGTACCCAGGCCACCAACACTGGGCCTGGGGCTCTTCGGCCGAGCAGAGGAAGGGCTAACGCAGGCCAGAGGCTGAAGGATGCCTTCTGGCAGTCAGACATTGGCTTTCAATGGCAAGAGCAACAGGGGCTGGAGCCAGTTACCCAGGGCCAGGGTGGGTTCTCCAGCATGGATCGTTTCCAAATCACGAGCGGAAGGTTTCCTAGACGATGGCTCAGGAATTATCCTGGGACGTTCTCTGGCCCGTGCCGTGTAGAAGACGACACTGGATGATTACAACGGTCCCTGTGGGCCTTAGAATCGAGGACTCTGACCCCTTTCGTTTCCATCCACGGATTCGTTTCCCAGCTCAGGGCTGGGAGGGACGAGAGCGAAAGGAAACCCACATTCACGTGGGCTGTGCCCTCCCGCCCCTCCCTCGACAGCCCAGGCAGGAGCGTGGGCGCTGGACAGAAGGAAACGGTTCTCAGCCACGGAGCCCCCACCTGCAGCCCCGTGTCCATGGCTGATGGGCTCATCGCTGGACCACGCAGACGCGCGGTGGCTATTTTGGGCACGGAACGCGGTTTATCTTTGGAGACAGCGGAGTTCGTATTAAACCGATTAGGGCCATTAAAGCCATTTTTAACAGTATGGTCATCAGACAGTTCAGTGGGGCAGACTGGATCCCCCCCCCCCCCCCGGTAATCCCTGCCTCATTCACACACTTTGCCGTGAAGAGCCCAACTCTGGCTGGGAAAGGCGGGAGCGGGGGAGGGGGAGGGAAGGCTCTCTGCCTCGGGGTCCTTACAAAACAGCAGCGCTGGACGCGCTAAAGCCGGCATTCAGCTCTTGCCGATCCAGCGCAAGGGAGGGGCACAGCAGCTACCCTTCTCTGGGCGGAGCTCCCCCGGTGGGTCAAACAAATCAGTGATGCTGATTTGCAGGGCGTTACACTGCAGCACCCGGGACCCGAGAGCGTATCCTGGCCAGTCAGCCTAACCCCCAACCCCAGATCCACCCCCGAGCCCGCCAGAGGGGGATCTGTCCCTAGAAGCCCCTTTTCAGCCATTCAGGCTGCTCCCCAATGCGCAGAGCCCTGGGGCGCCCACACTGAGTGCGTCTGGGGCAGCTGCAGGGACACCAGGCACTCTGAAGGCCAGAAGCCCCAAGGCAGAAGCCTTAGCCCAGCAGCCTGCACTCTTTGAGGCAATCTTCCCCCAAGCCCCGGGCCCCGACAGAGCGGGTTTTACACAAGGAGGCTGGATCTCTCGCGGCACCATCAGAATGAAGCGCAGAGGCATTCCCTGCCCCACAGAAACGCGAGAGGCCCCTGGAGCACACCTGCTCCCCATACGCCGCCGAGCCCCACGGCTGCCAAACCAAGGGAGGAGCCCCTGGGCATCAGGGCTCACCCGGGGCCAACTCCACGGAGCTTAGTTCTAGCCCCTTGGCAAGACGGTTTCAAAGGTGCGGCCTGGCTGCGACAGGCAGAGAGGAGACTCCCTTCTACCCGGGGCATGCCAAGGGGAGGGGCGCAGCTTCCTCGGGCATGTCCGGAGAAGAGAGCAGCCCCGGGATAACATGCAGGCCCCAGAAGCCTGGCACAGAACGGAGCGACCAAACCAGAAGGCCAGTCACGCCCTTGCTAAACCCCCAATGTTTCTACTTTATTCAGGTGTGGAAAAAGCCTCCATAAATAAATGACGGTGGCAAGAATTCCCCAGCCCGTAGCTCTCTGCTTGTGGCCAAGGCTGGCATGAGCACAGTGTGTCTGTCCCTGAGAATGACCCACTCAAGTGCCGGCAAATTAGACCCCCCCCCCAGGTGAGATGCTGCATCACTGCCTGGGACTGACAGACAACGCCACACGGCAGCCCCCGGGGAGCTTGCTTGGAGGCTCGGCTGCTTTCAGGCTTTGGGATCCCGGCCCCATTCATGCCGGCTGAAGGCGGCACACGCCTGCCTACGGCCTGCTCTGCCTATCCCCAGACCCTCCCTGTGCTCTGCTCCATTCGATCGATTCCATCGGGGGGCAGAACGGCGGCTGACCCTGCTTCCCGGCTGCCGGGGGCAGGACAGAGGCTAGATTTGGTCCCGTCCCAAGTTCTCCGTCCCGTCGCTATCTCCTTGAGTCTCTGTGTAAGGGGCTCGGCTTCCTGCCGAGCTGAGGCTGGAGTGCAGCTTCCATCTTTTCTTCAGCTGGTACACGTGCGTCTTTGACTTCGTGTGAGCTGGGGGCAAAAAGAAGACAAAGTGACTCGGGGGGACTTGGGAAAGGAAACACCCAACTCGGCCAATCCCATGATGGGCCTCAGCTCCCCCCTTTCGCTCCCTAGGGGCATGAGGAAGCCCATTACCTCTTAGGATCTGACTCCCACGCCCCAGTAGCATCTCTTCCTGTCTCTCGCGGAGGTATTCCTTTTAGGCCAAATCACTTCCTACTAGGGAAAGGCTTTGTGTTTAAAATATTGTCATCCACTTGACTAATCCAAATGGATAAACATTACACACACACACACACACTTCAGAAGACCAATGGCCTGTATTCACTATGGCTGGGTCCATGGAGCAGCGATCAATCCAGTAGGGGTCAAGTAATACAAGACACAATAAATCAATCACCAATCGCTCTCCCATTGACTCTACTACTCTACCTTAGCGAGAAGCACGAGGGAGTTGATGGGAGAGCGTCTCCAGGTGACACATCACAGTGAAGACATCATGGTAAGTAGATACAAGTACGTCAACCTGGTAGCTATGTTATTCAGGTAGCTAAAGTACTGTAATTTAGATGGCTCTCCCGTGGTAGTGTAGACCAGCCCTCTGGCTTCATCTACACTACAGTTGGGATCTACGGAGGAGAGATCAATACACTGGCAGTCGACTTCGCAGGTCTAGCAAAGACCTGCCAAATCAACCACAGATCACTCTCCAGTTGACCCTGGTACTCTACCCCAAACGAAAAGAGTAAGGTAAGTAGACAGAAGAGCATCTCTCGTTGACTCCGTGTGGTGTAAACACCGCACTAACTTGACTGAAGGTATGTCGACTCAGCTATGTTATTCACATAGCTGGAGCGAGTACTTTAGGTCAACTTACTTCAGCAGTGTAGATGTTGCCTCAGAAATGGGTGACCGCTACACTGCTGTGTCTAGCCTTCAGTGAAGAGCATCTGCCAGAAGACTGGTATCACAAAACGATGGTCATGTCTCATTATGTCGTGAAGCTGCACAATTGTCTGGCACCATACGCCTTTCTAGGCAGTACACCAGGGCTGGGTGTTGTGGGTCTCCATAGACTGGGTAACGTTAACACCTACAGAGCTGTCCTAAAGCCCAGGGTGTCACAGTTAGGCCCTGATCCTGGAAACACCCATGTGTCTGCTTCCCTTTGAGCACAAAAACAGTCCCTGGCCTACACTCAAAGTTTTCATAGCGTAACCGTTATGCCCATCAAACCGTTAGGTACATGCAATTACATCCCTATCAAGTACCTCACCAAACCAGAATAGCAATGGCCGTATATCAGTATAAAAGTGCTTATAACAGCCTCCTCACTAGGGATGTGAAAGTGTGACCCTGTAAATGGTTAACCAATGAGCCTGGGCTTATCAGTTAGTGTTCATGGTTACATGCACACTCCCATTACATGATGCCAGGTGGGAGCTGGTACTCACAGAGAGCCAGCTTAAAAGTTGGCTCCCTACGCGCACTGGCTCCCAGGGAGCTGCCTGCCCCCCTATGTGGAACCATGTACCAGTTACTTAATTACACACATTTTAACATCCCTGCGCCATAGTGTGTGTGTGTGTGTGGGGGGGGGGGGTTGCTGCTCTAACCATGCCAGCATAGGTAAGGCAATACTACTTCAGCATAGGTAAGGCCTTAGGTAAGCATATGCATATTCATCTGCAGATTCGGGGCCCTAGAGTGTTTTCCAAACCTTTTTTTTGACCTCCTTCCAAAGAAGGTTTCATGCAAATCTGCTACTTTATTGAAATGTTTTTGGGACACCATCAGGTTGCAATCTAGGGGTGTTAAAACAATTAACTGTTAAGCATACTGGTAAGCATCAGGCTTACCAGTATGCTCAATGGTTAACCCAGCCCAGCTGGTGGAACCTCACAGCCATGATGGGACGGAGGCAGGCCCCATGGCCGCAGCAGGGCTGGGCAGCGAGCCTGGAATTAAAATAGTAAAACAAATAACCATTTTCACACCCCTAAATCACACTTCTTGCTGACATTTTGTTACAAATGATACCAAAGTTTAACTGGAACAGCAGAACCTCTCTCCTGTCATTGGTGAGAGTTTCATTTTGAAACATGAAAGTGCAATTGTACAACAAACAAACAAAACAACCAAAAAACCACCCACAGAAACCAAGAGGACAACCAGGGCCAGGAGCTGCTTCTGCAACTACTTCTAACTCACTGGTAGAAACCGACTAGATTTCAAGGGGACTCCCTGCCCCCAGGGTTTTAGTTTCCTGCCTCCTATGTTTAAATGTGTAGCTTTAACACCACACTGAACGGCAACGTTTCAGTTCAGTTCTCCATGTGCCTGCCCTCCCCGACACTCCTCCCGCACCATTTACGGGTTGGTGCCAAACAGGGCTAGATGCAGGGATCGCACACTGATCAAGGATAAATAAATATTATTATTAAATGGGAACTGGGGTGACACCCACATAAAAGGGGTAAATGTAACTTATGGAAGGATCACTCTGCTCATGCAGCTTCCCGGACCCTAGCAGCCTGGCATGGGGCCTCAAATCTCTCAGGGTCTGTCTACACAGCAAAGTTATTTCAAAATAAATGTCCTAGCGTCTACACAGCCAAGCCATTATTTTGAAATAAAATCGAAATAGAGGAGCACTTATTTCGCAATAGGGGGCCTCCAGCCTTCCCAGGGTGCCCTCATGGCCACTCCAACCTCAACCAAGAACACTTCTCTCCCTCCCCCCCGCTCCCTGGAGCCCTTAAAGAGGTAGACTCTGGCCACAGTGCCTGTGCCAGCTCCAAGCCTGCCTGCCCACAGCCAGCAGTCACTGCCCCTGACCCAGTGGCCCCAAAACATGAGCCAGCAAGCCACTGGCAGCCAGCCCTCCACCGCTCCCCAGGAGCAGTCTGCCAGCTCCCAGGAGCCTGCCAGGGCCCAGAGAAAGCAGGTGCCTTCCTGGTCCAGGGTGTAGATCATGGACCTTATTCAGGTGGGGGGGGGGGCACCGTCCATGATCTCCGCACTAGACGGAGGAACGCAGACGTCTATGGCAGGAGAGCTGCCAGCCAGGCCACCAAAGGCCACATGCGAACCCAGGAGCAGGTTTGCATGACAATCAAGTTGGTCCGGCGAGACCCCCAACCCTGAGCCCTGAACTTCCCCTCCCCCTTCTTCTGCTTGCTTCCCCCTTCCAGCTGCCTCCTCTCAGGTTTCCCCTTCCCCTCTGCCACCCTCTCTTCTCCTCTCTCCCACCTCCTTTCCCCAGTCTCACCAGTTTCATCCCCCCCCCCAGTTTTTTTAAATAAAGAGAGTTGTGTTCATGAAAATACATGTATTTTATTTGACATCAGGAAGGGGGGTTAGGGAGGGGTAAGTGGAAGGACGTGAGGGAGGAATGAGGCACAAGCCCCCCCGTGGGGCAGACAAGGGAGGCTCTTAGTGCTCCTCAGGGTGGAAGCTCTCCCGCAGGGGCTCCTGGATACTGACAGCCCCCTGATGGACCTCCCGGATGGCAGCCTGCAGCAAGTGCAGCCAGGCTCACAGCAACACATCCAAGAGAAGCACCAGAGTGCCCAGGGGCAGCTCTGGCTCCATGTTGCAGAGTGCTGTGGTGTCCCGAGCAACCAGAGCACGGAGAGACAAAATGCTTTGCTGTCCCTCATCGAGGTAGACAAGCAAGCAGGGAAACCTGAGAACTGGCCGGGGGGGGGGGGGGGGGGGGCGCAGTCCCTTTAAGCACAGACCTAAGAGAGTCAGGCAGCAGCCCTTTGCAGCAAGTCCTGACCTGGTGCCCTGCCAGAACTGGTTCTAGCCAGCCTTAAATGCGATTCAGAGTCCGCTCAGTGTGGACGCGCTATTTCGAAATGCATTTTGTGTGTAGACGCGTTATTTCGAAATAAGCTATTTCAAAATAACACTGTAATGTAGACATGCCCCCACAGAGCCTCTCTTCTGGGTGTGTCTGGATGGCTTTTAAAATGTCTTCAGACTAGCCCAATACACAGATCTACTGAAAACCAGATCGTTACCTTTACGATTTAAGCCTGTTACAGAGAACTGCTGCATCAAAAGCACCAGCTTCCCTATGCTAGAAACCTCTCTTTAAATCAATACAAGTAAACGAATCTTTAAAATCTAGTCCTTGCTATTGACACTGCAGCATTTCACTCAGTTTGCACAATGAAGACAGAGGTGTCCGTTTCACAGCTGCTGCGAGCCAGTTTCTAGCCAATTTCACTTCAAGGTTCTGCGCTTCCGAGGAATGTTAATTGGTTTAAAAGATTTTTATTTCAATGGAATTAAAATTCAGTTTAAAAAAAAAATCACGAAAATGCTCCTGTAGGCATTAGATCTGGAAACGCTTTAGTTTTACAAAACCTTAAGGGTGGGGCAAGGCTGACTTCAAAAAGCTCTCCAGAACAGACTGTTTTTTATTTCACACAAACAATAACTGCAAAAGAAACAAGCTGCTTTGTTCACTAACCCTCCTGACTTGGTAACAAGGCCCATCGGAAGCCACGCGCTAAGCAGGGTTCTGACTACGAGGACTCCTCCGACCCCATGCCAGAGGAGAGCGTGAGCTTTACTGTGTCCTCCCCCACCCGCGATGGTAAGAGCTGACAGATGGCTGCTCTGGCAAGGCTTGCGAACCCCCTCCAGGCTTGCAAGTGGCTGCTTTTATAAGGGGCTGTAAACAAACCGGAGATCATGTGATGAAGGTCACATGGCCAAGCGCAGGTATCTATGAACTCACTTCCTGCCCTCCCCACGTATCTCCCCCCTCCGGATCCTACCTGCCCATTCGCGGTCCCCAATGATGATTTTGTCACAAAGCTCACACATGTGATGACTCCATTTGTCCTCAAGCATCTTGCTCTCCATCTTTACAGGCTCGGCCAACGGCTGCTGCCCCTGAAGCGACAAGTGTGTCAGGTCAGTTGCTATTCAGCGAGGTTCCCCTCCTTGCTCCTGCTGCCGTGGGATTGGGAGAGAGGCGGCTTCCCCATGGAGCCTGGGGGGAAACTAGGACACGAGTCTCCTTCCAGGGGTGTGCTGGGCATTCGGGGGCACCTCATCACGGTGGGACACAGCCAGAAATCAGCCTGAGAGGGGCAAGCTTAGAGGCTATCGGAGCAGAGCGGAAGCTGCCCGGGTTGGGACAGAGGGAGCTCTGGGTCAGAGGCTCCCTTGGGGAGCTGTGGGGGTAAGATCTCTAGTGACAGCGGCAGCGTATGGAAGGGACAGGCAGTAGGTCTGGCAACAGCCCCCACCCCGCTGGCCAGAGAGATCAGACGCCCCCCAAAAGAAGCTTCCTCCCACAGACCCCGCCACGGATGACGTTCACCTGGATGAAGCTCTCCACAATCTGAAGGGCAGGTTTCAGCACGTTCTCATCCCACTGGGAGAGATCAGTCACCTCCAAGCCATACACTGGGGGCACGTGGGGTCCGGGGCCTAGGGAGAAACACAGAGCAGAAGCAATTAGCTGCCAGCAGTGTCCTAGCCAAGCAGTCACCCTGCTCCTGCAGGGCCAACATCCCTGCATCTTCGGTGCAGAGGGTCCCCATGGGCTCACCAGCTCGTCCTGCGATACTCCGAGAGACTGGCCCTGAGCTCGGTCGGCACCGCACAGCCTCAAATGACGCGGCGCCTCAAACCCACCGGCCAGCAGGGCCCTTGGCAATCAAGGGACAAAGCCCAACATCTCAAGCTTTGCAAGAGCCAAGCAAGTTGTGCTCCCCCAGTAACTACAACCAGCGTCCCACTGGCTCCGCCCCCTGGAAAAGTCCATACCCCGAGCCAGCAGGGGTCAGGTGGAGACCCAGACTGCTCCAGCATCTCGCCAGAACTGTTCTTCCTGGGAGGCTCGAGCCTGGGGCTTGGAACAGGCACCTCAGGGCTCCTGCCTGGTTGTCGGCTCTCCAGCCGTAACGGCTAGCGAGGCTGCAGAGGTGGCCGCACTGCGGAGGCGTCTGCCGGTAGCAACAGGTGGGCGTCATCTGGACACCTGCATGTGACGTGGGTGCAGACATATCTGCACCCCACACAGCACACACTCCACTGCCATGTCGCTCCCCTGTCCTGCTGCCAGGACTCACCTGCCAGCCGCCGGAGCGAAGGCCTCGCCTCGGAGACAAAGCCATCAAAGGCTGCGGCATCCGGCAGGTGCTGCCTTTTATTGCTCCAACCACAAACAAGGCTCCGGAGAGGCCAATAAAAGGTGCACCTGCCCCCCACCTGCCAGGTGGCAGAAAGGTGAGACCCAGATGCCAGGCAACTGGCCCCAGGAAAGCTCTGTGCTCAGCTGCAAGTCGGTTTCCTGGCCTGGTTGGGTTTCTCTCTCTTTTTCTTGACCCTCCCAACCACCTTTCAACAAGCTCTCGGCTCCCAGCTGCTGATCCTGGCCCAGCTCCAGAGCTAGGGAAGTCCCACTGGCTTCCTGCCGTCATGGTGTCCGCGGCAGGCCTGGAACGGACAATCGGCTGCAGCTCCTAATCCGGAGGGCAGCTGTCCGCTGAGCTTTTCACTCCCGTGCGTGCGGGCTCATGTGGCGAGGCAAACACGATGGGCGGGTCCTCTGGGGCTCCTTCCAGGAGAGAGCAGGACTGCAAGCAGCCAGGGAACCGACCACCAGCAACAGCGAGTGCAGGAGCAGGGGAGAGACGTGTGGAGGGGCTGGGGGGGGTGTATGGGGTTGGGGCTGCTGGGATTTTAGCCAGCAGTGAGGCTGCTTCTCCTAGGAGGGGTAGAGAGCTCCCGGTCACAGCTGGACGAGCAGGGAGCGAGCGCCCGGGCAGGGAGATCAGGATGGGGAAGGGGCACAGCCGCGGCTGGGGCAGCATGGGCAGGCCTGGCCCAGACGGGCAAGGAACTAAGTAGAACAGCACGGCCTGTGCGCCGCAGCCAGCAGCTGAAGGCAGAGAACCCCCCCCCTTCCCCCCCCCGGGGCTGGTGGACCGATCCTTGGGGAGCAGCAGCCTCACACCCGGGGGAGAACATCCATGAGGCTCAGCAGGGGGAAATTCACGCAGAAGCATTTCCCACGGTGGCTCCGGGAGATCCGTGTTATGTAATTTGTGTCTGTAACGTGGCCCCCTCCCAGGCTGCTACGCACCTAACAAAGCAGAGCTCACTTGGGCAGGGGGGCGGAGGATGCGGAGACAGCTCAGAGCAGAGGTGAAAGGGGCAGAGGGAGCAGGGGGAAGGGATGTAACAGCCGGGCTTACGTGTCAAGAAGCGGTTTCGGACCCACTTGTTCTGTTTCCGGGCGTATTTCTTGGTCACTCGTTTCAGAGCCTGAATCCCTTTCAAAAGAAGGTAACGAAGCGAATGGCAATTAGGCGTCAGGGAGGTGAAAGAAGCCGGGGGTCTGGGTCGGGGGCAGGGCGGGGGAAGGTGTGAACCCCAGGGGAGACAGGCGGGGGCTGGGCTAATTGGATAGTTACCGCTGGACTGATGACAGGGGAGGGAAGCAACGGAAACACCATCATGGGGGACAGGTAAAACCCAGCTGGGCAAAGCCCTCAGGGCAGCCTCTAGGGAGGAGACGGACTGGAGGCTTTAACAGAGCTTGTCACAGGGCAAGCGAGACCACCTCTGGCTCACCCAGCAATGGCAAAGGAGTTTCCATCCCCCGCTGCCTCTAACCACGGCAGAGACCCGGCTGCCCGGATCCAAGGAGCCCTTCCCCAGGGACCCCGGCGCAGCTGGCAAAGGACCCCAGACCCTGCCAAGCGACACCAGCAGGGCTCATCAGGTGGGGGGGGGGGGAGATGGGGCGCTGGGTCCTCAGGTCACTGCCCAGCCCTGCTAGGGGCAGACTCAAACCCCACCCGTGGGCTACCAGGCATGAGCGAGAGCCTCCCAGGCACGTGGTTCCCACCTTTCTCCTGCAGCTGGGCGCTGGTCTCCTTTGGGCACTTCCCCTCCGTGATCAGGTACTCGTGGAACTCCTTGAAGCCAATCGACTGGAAAATCCCGTGCTGATAATCCTGGCTGGAGAATCCGGTCACAGGCAGCAGGTGAACCCCCGTCCCCTGGAGCAGGGAGCTGCCCCTCTCGGTGCCACGGCCCCAGAACAGCAGCTCCCCGGGGTGCAGAACAGCGCAGCTGTCAGCAGCCACGTGGGAGCAGCCCCAGCAAGGGCCAAGGTCTGGCGGGTGAGGTTTGCGGCCCAAGGTACCATCAGACCAGCCCAATCCTGGATGTCTCAAGCACTAGCCAGCCCCACCCTCTTCAATTACGAGCCCAGAATTACGAAGAGTCGGCTCTCCGGAGACGCGGCCGCGAACAGGAGCGAGGAGCGGAGCAGCCGGACGAACACTCACCAGTCCTCAGCCACCTTCTGCTGGTTGTAACGCTGGTGGAAGTCCAGCAGCTCCTCCAGGAGCCCTGCAGCCAGCATGGCGTCCACCCGCTTGTCCAGCCGTTCGTCTAGAACTGGCAGAGATCACCACGATTCACACACCATGCGCAGCACAGCCAGCCCCAGCCCCGAGCGTGCCCGGCTTCCCAGCTGCATGCACCCCCAGCAGCCTGCTGCATCCTGGCCCTCCATCACCAGGTACCCATCCCCATCATCATCCTCCCATCCCCGCCGCGAGACTCCCACATCGCTTGCACCCTGCTGGGGCAAAGGGCACCAGCGCCAAAGCTCCTCCACGGGGGCCAGCAACTAAGGCCCTGAGCTCTGAACTCGCGCTGTGGCCCCTGGACGGCAGCGCAGGCCGCGAGACCCAACGGACAGAAAGCAGGACCCGGGTTCCATTCCCGGCGTGGCCACTGGCTCGCTGTAGGAGCCTGGGCAAGTCCTGTCCCTGCCCCCTGCCCCCGTTTCCCCACACGTAAAACTGGAGCAAGTCTATTGACAGGGGCTTCTGGGGGCTACAGGGCAGTAAGGGGCAGACCCTGCTCTCATTAAAGCCAATGTCAAAACTTGGACAGGACGGGACCCAGCCTTTCGTTGGGTTGCGCGCTAAGAACTCTGACCAGGCATGTGCCATGCTGCAGGGCCCGCGGGCATGGCCCAGTGAGGGGGGACCCGAGGAAGGAGGATGCTATGAAAGGTACGAGGGGGAATGGCCAAGACTAATGGGGGCAGGGGCGGGACCCCCAGGGAGGTCTCACATGAACGCCACAGTGCACACGCTGCTCAGCCGGGCTCTCGGCCTCCCGGCTCAGACCAGGCACCGGACGAGGCTGCCACACGGCTCAGGAGGGAGGCTGCTCTGGGAACGGGAGAGGCCCTGCCTGTGTCGCGGGCGCAGAGGGAAGCCAGCCCTGGCCCCAGGACAGCTCTGCCCGTTCCGCTCTCTTTACCTGCCTGGTCTGCATAAAGCCACAGGATACAGGAGTGTGGGTACTTCAGGGGCCCCCCCAGTGGGCTCCCACCATCCTCCTCTTGCTGCCGATGCAGGTGCTCGCTGTGGGGGATCCCAGTTTCTTCAAACACCTGCAGGCTCCTGTGGGACAGGCAGACGGGCTCAGCGACGGGGTTAGGAGCCATTTCCACCTGCCCAGCGGCCTCCAGGAGACAGCGACAGGGAACCCAGGAACACACAGGAAAACCCAGCCCTCCCACCCAGGGGAAAGGTTCCCATCGGTGTGCCCGGAGCTGCTGGGGGCAGAGGGGCGTATCGCACGCAGCTGCCTGTAGGAAACACCCTGCGTTCACGGTGCTGAGAGAGGCCCTGCGGGTGAAGGGGTGGGAGAGGTCCTGGCTCCGGTCCTGCCCCTTCCCGCCAAGAGGCGCTCCAGGGAAGGGGCTGGTCCCGCGGCTCAGAGAGGTCACAGAGGGCTGCGGCTCCTCCCCGCTGCAGAACAAGGGCCGCGCCGCTCCCGTGCGAACGGGGTGGGCGTTGCTCCGCTCCCCCTGCGGGCAGGGCTGGGAGGGAAGAGTCGGTTTGAGGAGACAAGTCCCATCTCGCCGGGGCCCCGTTCCCACAGCTCCATGGTCTGGCACTCGGCCAGCACGGCCGCCTTCTCTTTCAAGAGCTCAGCCAAGCTGCTGCCGCGGCCCCTGCCGGCGGGGGCTCCCAGGGAGAGCGCCGGGCCCGTGGGCAGCGCTACGCTCAGGGCCACAGGAGGCCTGTGCCCGACCACCCCACTCTCACTGATGCCTCCGAGCGTGCCCGAGACTTGCAAGCCTGGGCCGGGTGCAGAGGGCCTGGGCTTTGGCTCCCATGCTAGTCCCTCCCGAGGTGGAGCCGGGCGGCCTCCCAGGCACAGCGCCAGACCTAGCCAGTGGCTCGGGAACGGGAGGAGCCGGAACCTGCTCCCTTTGGGTTTGGGCCTGTTTCCAGGTGTCTCCCTGCAGAGGGAGCGGCACAGTTCATACCCCCGCTGGCTGCAAAGCGCCCCAAGGAACCACGCCCCAGAGGGGGCTCCCTGGCGTCCCAGGCAGCAGTGGGAAAGCAGGGAGTCACTTTCACTCCCTCTCCCCGTGAGGCACCTCCACCCACCCCCCAGAGATCCCAGTCTCCCGAGGAAGGCTCTGCCCCGGCTCTCGGGATGATGGCATTAACAGAGCCCAAGGGCCAGAGTCTGCTTCCTCCAGCACCAGAGAGAGGAGAGCCACCCTCCTTCAGCACCTCCAAGGCTCTGCATCGGCCGGACACACCCAATTCCTCCCTCTCTGCGACGCCCCCGCCCCCCAGCCTCAGCGCTCACCTGCTGCTCGTCTAGTCTAGGGGTTTAAAACCGGAGCCGGGTGGAACCCTAGCGGTTACAGGCGCTGCAGCGTAAAGCTTCTTGAAGCTTTGCAGCCCACTCCTGGGGAGCCAGCGTGTAACCTCCCTACGGTGGGGGGGGCGAAGCTGGGCCCATCGCACAGGGGCTGCTCCAGCTCCTACTGGTTAACCAGACCCGGTAAGCTCAGGGTCAGGCTCAGCGGTTAACCCTTTACATCCCCAGTCTCGCCCAACGCACCGTGGAGCGAGGGGCAACCGAACCCGAGGCGAGAAAGCGAGTTTGTTCAGGACAACAGGTTGGATGTAGAGCAGGAGGCGGCGGTGCCCACCTCCCCACCAGGGCCAGGCCACGGCAGACTGGACTACGTATAGCAAGGGAGGCTGCGAAAGGCACCAGGCGCCCCCAGCTCAGCGCTCCAGCTAGACGAGCTCACCTGGCCACTTTGCGCTTATTGCGGGGGTGCAGCCTGGCCGCCATTTCCGGGTCCACTTGGCGCAGCCGGCGATGGAGCTCGTGGCTGTCCAGCTGCTCCAGTTCTTCCTTCCGGCTGGCTGCTCCCCGAGGGGAAGGGCCGGTCGTCTCCTGTGGGGCACAGATTGGGCTGCCCGAGTCACACCTCCGTGCATGTTCCTGCAGGCCGAAGGGAGACCCTGCTCAAACCTGCTGCGCACTGGACTCTCCGCTTCCCGGGGGGGGTGACAATGGGACAGACCAGCGAGCCCCCATCAAAACCAGGCAGCCAAATCCCCCCCCAAGTTCTGGGGCAGTGCCGGGCCTGAACATCACGGCTCCGGCCTGGCTCCAAGCAGACTCGTGGCCTGCAAGCGGAGCGCAGCACTCAAGCCTCACGCAGGGCGCTGGCCCCAGATTGACAGAGCCTTGTGAAATAGAGCTATCCCCGCAGCACTGGCAATCGGCCGCCAGGCCTGCTAGCGCGGACCCAGCTAACAGAGGCAGGCGCTTGCCTCTGGCTGCCCCCAAGGGAGGGCAGGGCCTGCATGCACCCGGTGTGCTGCTCTGCACCCAGGGGGGCGCACAGGCCCACTGCAGCGTTTCAGTGGAGGAAGGTCAATCTCCTTCCAATCGCAGCAAGCCCAGAAGCGGGGAGGGGACCTGCCTCGCCCAGGCTCCTACCTTGGTGTCGACAAGGACCTTCCAGAGCAGGGACTCGATGTAATAGTTGGTGCCGCCCACCACAATTGGGATCTTCTCTCGGGCAAATATCTCTTCAATGTGCTCAGTTAAGGAGCGAGGCAGGGGCCAAGGAAGCGCTGGGAAATCTCAGCGCTCGAGGAGAGGAAGGGAGCTTGCCACAACCCGTCTATCCCGGGGAACAGCTGTGTCTGGCTGCCACGTTAAAACGCCCGTAATCGATGGACCGTGTAACTGACGAACACGTCAGTGGTTACATGGTTACAAGCAGGGCAGTCGCCGGCTCCGCCTGCCACCCACTCCCGGGGTGCTGGCTGCTGCTCCACAGTGCTGCCTCCCAGGGACCTGGACCGGGAGCCGTGTGTGGCAGGCCCATGCTTATCAGTTACACGGCTACACTC
This sequence comes from Pelodiscus sinensis, assembly GCF_052426305.1. Lineage (NCBI taxonomy): Eukaryota > Metazoa > Chordata > Testudines > Trionychidae > Pelodiscus > Pelodiscus sinensis. The sequence continues at coordinate 3,382,043 of NC_143077.1, read as the reverse complement.
TTCCCTCCCTACTACGCACAACCCTCCTGAATCCGGTCTGACAGCGTGAAGCAGAGCCCTGGGCCTGCCAGGTCACAGCACGGCTCCATTTCCTCAGGCCTCCCTGCAGTACAAACTCCGCTCGGTTTTAATCGGTCAATGGACAACCGTGCTGCGGGGAGAGCCAGCCAGCACCTGCTCTCCACCCCGGGGCTCCCTGCAGGGTTCCACTGTCTATTCCAAACCCCACCAATGTGGGTCGGAGGGGGGAGGGGATGATTTTCCACCTCTGAGCTCTGCTCTGCGTTCGCCGCAGGTGGCACGTAGCAAGAGCGGCTCTGTCCGAATTCCAGCCTGCCCAGGTAGCTGTCGAGTGCCTTCGAACACACCAGCAGCACTGCTCCAAGAGCGCACTGGCTGCCGAGTTGCTCCTCTTGCTGGCCATGGTATCTGGCCTGACACGAGATGGCCAGATGCCCGCTCCTGGACACAAAGAGGTTCGGACAAGCTAATGGTCCTCGGAGACTAGCAGCCCCATTCCCCACCGGCTTAACGTTCTCCCACCAGCTCTGGGTTTTTTAGGGACGTCGCTCCTGGCCCAGAGGGGGACAGAAGGGAGGCGCGAGGTGTGTACTAGTCCGGCCAGATGGACTGCTCTAGGAAAGGATATCAGGGCCGAGGCTTTGTTCCGAAAGTCCACGACGGTGTAGTTAGAGACCAAGGGATCCACGAAGCCGATCATGTGGTGTCGGCATGAAGCCTGCTCCCGGGAAGATACCTTGTTTGTGATGATGTCCAGCCCCTTGTACACCTGGGACCCAGAAAGCAGGAGATGAGCGTCCGAAACCCCCCTGCCACAGGGGAAAAGGGAGGGATCTGCTCCACCACCCTAGCCCCCCGCACACAGGCCACTCCAGCTAATCCTTCATGCTCACCAGACACTCCCCTACCTCGCCCTCCCAGCAGCCTCTGAGCCCGCCACACACGGGCCAGACAAAGGCAGGCCACATTCAGCCCTGGCATCAACAGACTGGCCAATCAGGGCAGCGTCTGCTTGAGCGGGGGCCAAACAGCCCCAGGCACGTGACTGACAGCCAGCGACTGGAAGGCCAGGGAAGAGCCACAGATCAGGGCAGCCTCGCGGGGCCCGGCTCCCGCGTCCAGCCCTCACACAACGGCCTGTCTTCGTGAACTTCACCAGCCACGACTGCTGGTCTCCCTTCAGGTGCAGCTCTTTGCAAACACAGGGTCCCTCGCAGAGCACAAAGCCCCGTGCGGGGACGAGATCCCTCAGCAAACACCCACCGGCCCCACGGAGCCGCAAGAACGCGCTAACAGCCGGCGCTCTCACACCCAAGAAGAGCTGAGCCTATCGCTGGTGACTGCTTGGTGACATCCGGCCAGGGACAAAGGGAAACGCCATCCGTCAGTCCAGGCCAACGGCCCCGCAAGAGGAGCCGCATCCTTCCCCACAGGAGCAGAGGCCTTAACAGAACCAAAGTCTCCAGCTTAGAGGTCAGCGGGGACTCGCCCACGCTCCCCATGGTCTTTCAAAGGGTCGAAGGGGCAAGCCCCAGGGACCAGAGAGGAGGCAACAAGGGAGGGGAGAGTGGTACGGGGTGCTGAGGCGTCACTTACAATCCCCAACCCCACACACAATTGTAAGTCGTAAAGCAGACCTCAGGCCACCCTTAGTCCGGGCTACCATCCCAGCACGAGGAACCCCAGGGGGAAAGCACAGTGCAGAGAACCGAGAGTCACGTGAGCAGTAATAGCACCTCGCTCTTATCCAGCACAGGCAACTCCAAAGTATTTAACAGAGGAGGGTCAGCGTCCTCCCCACGTCACAGGCAGGGAAACTGAGGCACAAAGTGGCGCCGTGACTTGCTCAAGGTCAGCCTGTGCAAAGCTGGGTCTAGAACTCAGGTTTCCTCTGTCCCAGCCCGGTGCCCAATCAGCCACACGCCCTTCGGAAAGGATTCACCGCTCCCTTTGGAGGGGAGCCAGGGTATAACACACAGGCTGGGAGCCGGGGACTGAGCACGTGGCCCCTGCGTGTGGCCTTGGACAAGAGCGGACCCTGTCCGTGGGCAGGAAGGGCGAAGCACTAGCGCTAGGTTATCTGGGAAGATCGAAGACACCCCAATTCCCCACTTCAACAGGAGCCCTTCCTTTGCCAGTGGTTGCTGAAGATTCAGGGGGCCTCTGGGCAGGAAGCAGTGTTTGACCAGAGTCCAGCTGGGAGAGCTGGCCTAGTCTCATTCCCGTCAGCTCCATGGTGTTTCCTGTCATGGGACCGGGGGCAGGACTCCTGGGTCCTGGTCCTCGCAGTGCCTCGGACTAGCTGGGGGATGCGTGGGCGGGTTACCCTGCATCTTCATGCCTACTGCCCCGTAAAACACTCTCACCTTTCCGCACCCGATCTTGTCAGGTGGCAGGCAGCGCGAGGGTGGGCAAATCATTCACACAAAAGGAGCAGGAGATTATCCAGAGCCAGCTGCTCGGTCTGCGGCGTGGCAGTCTCTCTCCTTCTCGGAACGGGCCACAGGAGAAATGTGATCCAAGAAGCCGGCAAGGTAGAGAGACGGACGGAAGACAATCAGGAGTAAGAAATTCTCCGCTGTGGCTGCAGCTGCTCTCTCCCACCCAGGGAAGCATCAGCCCTCCCTAGCCCCGGCCCAGCCGACAACACTTCACAGGGCAGCAACATAGAGGCACCAAGTCAGCTCCCTGGGGATGCTTCAGAGCCGGAATCCGCCAATGCTCTGGATCCAGAGAGGAACGCCCCAGTCACAACAAGCCCACCGGGCTACCTGTGGCGATACCGCACTGATCTCTGTGGACGTGTCCTTCACACCCACACCCATTGCCGCACACACCATGTGGCGCCGAGTGGACACGCGCATGCCTGTATTGTTCCCTGCAGCGGTGTCCTGGAAGGTCCCGTGCATGGCGCACGCCGGAAGATCGGCGTTTCGGAGAAGGACATCGATCCCAGATCCTATTCAAGGCACCACACCCGTCAGGGACAACAAAAGACTTGCCACATCCAGCCAACTGATGCTAGTGGATCTGCTTGTTTTCCGAACCCCTGACTAAGAACCCACGTCAGCGAGGGAGTCTAGTACCACTGGGCTATTCACTCGCTCCTCGGGGCACAAGACAGACGTAGGAGCACTTTGCATGTGTAGATCTCCGAGCTCCTCCCCTAATTATATCCCGTGAGGCAGAGGAGTGATCCGCAGAGGCACTCAAGATGCACCCCGCCCGTCACAGCAAGGGACGGGGCTCACATCTCCTGGTGGCCGGAGGCTAGCCGCCGGATCACGTTCCTTGATTTCAGCAATACGTTTTTCTTTAAACCAGGCCAATCCTTCTGCAGGACTCTTAGGCGACGGCTACACTGCCGGAATTTGTCGGCAGAGGCAGCGCAAATGAAGCGCTTGGTAGCATTTCTCGCACTCTCATTTGCGAAAAACCCTCTTGCGCAAGAACCCTTATCCCCCCCAAAGGTAGGCAAACAGGATCTTGCGCAAAAGGGTGTTTTGCCCCGGCTACGCTGCGGTTTCTTGCGCAAAAACCTCTTCCGCAAAACGGATCGGAAGAGACTATGCAAATGAGAACACGAGACATGCTAATGAGCGCTTCATTTGCACCGCCTCCAAATTCCTGCAGTGTAGACATAGCCTTAGTGACCAGACAAGCCTTGGATCCAGACAGCACAAAGACCAAGGTCATGCCCGAGATCCACCACTGAAGGAAACACCCAGCAGAAGGAGCTAGCAGTGTAAACGGCAGAGCCAGGGTCCCCTGAGGAGAGCTCTTTCAGAAGAGCCCCTTGTCCCATTGCTGGGTGTGTCCCTGGCATGCTTCACAGCCCTGTGCAAACACAAGTCTCTTCCGGCTGTATGCCCTGGACCCTGGCACGGGCCAGGCCCAGCACAAAGGGCCTTGCATGCTGTTGGCAGCCCGCGCGGAGAAGCAGCTGCACCACGGCTCTAAAGAGCCTGCAAACAAACCCAGATCAGAGCCGGGTTCTATAGCTCAGCGCTCCCCCAGGACTCAGCGCGGCGTGCGCGGACGAAGCCATCGCTCATAAAGCAGCCTCTCTGTTCCAAATCAGATTTCAACGCCGTAAGGACTGTGCCTTCTTTGTGCGAGACACCCACTGAGGCCCTGCTTTGTAACCATGGGGCTGAGCGCCGGGCTGGCTCCCAGGGAGCATGCAGTCAGCACAGTGAATCTCAGGCTGGAGTTTTCTGCACATGCCAGGCCTCTGGTTAGAGCCGGTGCTGGAATAAGGGCCCGTCAGGCGGGCTCGGTGCGATGAGGGTGGTCTGTGGCACGGGAGAGCAGCGTTCCCTGGAAGCTGGGCGCTTGCGCGGCCGCTCGGGAGAGACTCCAGCTGATTAGCAGCGCGCCCGCAGCTAGGTTTGCGTTTCTCCTGGTGGTGCACATGCCTCGGTGGATGCACAAAACGTATTCTGCACATGGATGGAAAAGATGGGGGGGAGCACTGCCGGAGAGCCAGACTCACGGAGCCATTCCTCTCCACTCCACTCCCCTCCTGCTAGTGCCACCCCGTCAGCCCCAGAGACGGATGGGGCACAATGTCTCCTGCAAGTGCTCTCAACAGATCACTCTGGCGAGGGGGAGGGTCAGGCAGAAGATGAACAACGGGAGGTTACTGGAGCAAAGCAGCTCCCCCTCCCTGGCTTGGAGCAAGCCGCCAGCACACTCAGCAGGGCCTCCCTCTCCGAAGGGCTGCTTCCCTGGGCCCCCTGAGCAACCGCACGCAATAGGGAGAAAGGAAGGAAAACCCCCCAGGGAGGGGCTGCCCAGAGACGTGGCCCTGTCTGCACTGCAAACCTTGGGGCTGTGTCTACACTGGTGCCATCTTGCGCAAAAACTTGCTGCCTGTCTACATTGGCCACGTGTTCTTGACGTTCTAATGTATGAAATCAGGGTTTCTTGGGCGAGAACTCTGACGCTCCCGCTCAGGAATAAGCCCCCTTGCGCAAGAGCTCTGCCAGAAGAGGCCAGTGTAAACAGGCAACATGAATTTCTTGCGCAAGAGAGCGTCTACACTGGCATGGATGCTCTTGCGCAAAAGCACATGCCAGTGCAGACGCTCTCTTCTGGAAGAGTTTTTGCACAAGAAGCCGCCAGTGTAGACTTAGCCTGGCAGCATGGCAGCGGGCAGTGAGGTCTGTATACAGCCCTAGCCAGCTCCAGTTCTACCAGTACAAGACTCCTCATGCTGGGAGCTCATTTCGCTCCCTGGAGGGGCAAGCGACGCTGCAAAAGCCTTTCTGTCGCTAGTTAAGCTGGGTCTCCCTGATACCGGTAGGACCGTCTCAGCAAGGCTCTTGTGCAGCGCTGGCCTCAGCCGGCAGGAGCACACACAAGCAGCTGCAGCAGGGACCTGTGGGCTCTGGTGCCCTCCTCTGTGCCCCATGGCTTCTTCCCCTAGATTGGACTCTGGCCACTTTCCCCCAAGCTGACTGGCCATTTGCTCCAACACCCTCCACAGCTTCCTAGGCAGGCTGACTCCATCTGTCCTCCACACACCCCTTCGTTCCCTTCCCCTAGTCCCCTTCACCCCCGGTCTCTGATTAGCTAATCCCCCACCCTCCTCCAGCACAACCGCGCCCACACAATTAACCCCCACACCCTGGCACTAACGTGACAGGTACCATCCATCGCTCGTGCCTGTGTCTCGGCCCTTCTGCCGGAGCCCTTTGCTGGTCCTTGCAGACCATTAGCTCTCGAGGGCAGGGATCATGCACGTTTGGGCAGCACCCAGCACCCCGAGGCGTTCTCCCCATAACCCCTTAGAGTGGCGCTACGCTTAGGGGATGGAGGGCAGGGAGGAAGAAGGGACAGTAGATTGGGAAGGACCTCTGCTAATATCTGCCAAATTCTTCAGGCTCCTGTCCACCCCTAGCCCCCCTGAGAGGGGGAAGGAGGGACTGCAGGCCTTCCAGTTTGATAGCGCATTTCAGGAAAGCTGCAGAGAGAAATACCATTTGCTTGTTTACCTTGCCCCTTGGGCATGGCACTCGGAAAGTGCCCCCCCCCCATCGGCACCCCCTTAACTCCATCATGAAGAGAACGGCTGCCTGTCAACGAGCTCTGTAGGGGAGCAACCTGTGGAAACAGCCAGCTCAGAGCACAAACTCGGATGTTAAAAAGCAGTTCTTTAGGTAACCCCTCAGACTGTTCGCTGTTACACACAGCCGGCTCCCAGCCCCGCTTCCTGGGGAGCTGGCTGCACTCTGGGCTCTGCAGTATAAGTCTCACACAGCAGAGTCTGCATGTGGGGCGGCAGCCAGCAGTCCTGGAGCCAGTGCATGCTGGAAGCTGGCTCGGAAGCAGGCTCCAGACACCCACGGGCTCCCGCCTGCTTCCCTGCTCCCGGGAAATAGGCTGCTGCCCCACGCTGCTGCCTCTGATACAGAGCCAGCAGCACTGGGTGGCAGCCAGCTCCCTGGGAGCGGGGCCAGGAGCTCATGCTTTTCAGTCAACCATTTAAATGGCACACTGTTACATCCCTCATGCAGACAGAGCTGGGAGCGGGAGGCAAACCCAGACAAACAAAGGGCAAAGGACAGACGCTGTGCCCGGGCAAGGCCCACCAGCCGTTCAGCTCCCCTAGCTCCCCCCGTCCACCCCGCCTGAGAGTGATACACCCAAATCTCATGGCAATGGCAGGGCTTGACTAGCAGCAAGGGAGGTGCAGACGGGGTGAGGAGCAGGGAGTAAATAAGTCCCTGCGCCCTACACAGGCAGAGCTCGGATTTACAGAGCGCACACAGTCCTTCAAGGCTCTCCTGAGAAAAACCAGGAGAGGCTCCCCGCGTATCTTGAAACAAGAGGAGGAGGAGGAGGAGTGGGGTGGCAGTGTGTGGGCCGGGAGCAGAACAAAGGGAGCTTTTTACACACAGGGAGCAAAGAGAAAAGAAAGATTCCACCAGCTGGCTGTCTTCAGGGCCTCGCAGCTGAGACATCCTCACGCCAGCACTGGTGTCTATTTTCAGCAAGCGTTTCAGATAAGCCTTTGTTGCGGTCTAAGGCCCCAGAACAGATTAGCAGCAGTCTGGAGCACCAGCCCTCTGAGACTCAGAGTTCAACACTGGCAATCGCAATCCTTAGCCCTGCTACAGCCGTATAAATATCGGGGTAGATTCAGCCCCGGAGCCCAAGCATTTCATTGAGGTGGGAGTGTATCAGTATCGCCTTTTTACCAGTGGGGAAACTGAGGCATGGAGCGCGGCCATGAAAGTCATGGTGCTAATCGTGATGAAACTCACTCACTAAATGACAACCCCTGCCCCAAAGGGCTTCCAGTCTTGAACACAACACACAACCGGTGGGTGAGAAATGGGTCTGGCAGCATGGGGGAGATGGAGTAATACAAACAATAGGATGGGTGCCATTTCTAGCCCATCAGGAGTGAAAGGCGCAACTCAACAGCGATGGAACTGCAGTTTGGTATCCCCACTATGAGGAAGGATGGCCCAGTGATGAGCGCCACAACCTACCTTCATGTCACTTGGGTTCAAATCCTTGCTCTGCCACAGATTTCACAGGGGACCTTGGGCGAGTCCCTTAGCTGTTTAGATGCGTAACTACCATTAGCTACAGTGGAAATCTGGGCCTCAGGCACTGTGATCCCCATGTGTACAATGGGGATAAGAGCACTGCCCAACCCCAGCTGGGCGTGGGAGGATAAACACACTCCACACTGGGGCCATCTAACCCCCAGTGATCCTTACGGTTTCTGAAGAGGAGCCTCAAGTTATTGTCGAGGAATTTCTCCCTCGCATGGGAAGAAAAGTTACGCAGCAGTCTGATGTGCAAGGAGGAAATGGGCCTTTTCTTTCTTCAGCTTTCTCCATTATTAGCAGGCACTGCAGAGTTACACCAGAGTTAACCCATCTTCCACAAAGCACTTGGTAAGGTCTCTGTCTCCTCCAGGGCAGCATGCAGAAGCCCTGGAGAGCTGGTGTGACTCCTAAAGGAGGCTCATTAGGGTTACGAAACCAAGGAAAATGACAACACGAAATGCCCTTTGAGAATCTGGGCCTACAGCACCTGAACCATAGCCACATGAATGCCAGGCTGGGGCACTAACCACTGAATCCTCCTTCCTCTCAAAATGGGCATAAAACGGCATCACAAAAGCCCCTTTTTCAGAAACGGGGGTTACACAAAAATGAGGTTCGTTAAACAGAAATTAAAGACACCATGTCAAAAGTGAATTTCATGCAAGATGCATGGAAACGTTTTAAAGATGCCATCAGAGAAGCTCAATTTAAATGTATATCCCCAATTTTTTATTTTTATTTTTTAAAGTGCCACTGTGGCTAAACAACATAGCGAAGCAAAAGCAGCGAGAGGCAAAAAGGCATCCCTTAAACTGCAGAAGTTAAATCCTAGTGAGGAAAATGGAACGGAGCATAAACTCTGGCACAGGACGTGTAAAAATATGTGGGATCCTGTTTAACCGGTTTACTGATTAAATGGGATTTTACATCCCTAATCCTGATATCCTGAGCCACCCAACAGGGGGCTGCAAATCCATAACTCAGCCCCCAATATAAGGATCCTGCAAGCCAGACCTTGCCCACCCTATCACCAGAACAGGTGGTTTTGGAGAACTGCCATCACCTTCCTCAGCCACGGCTTCGACTTACTCAGCTGCCTAAACACTCGCATTCGGCCAGTGTTTGAGGAGTGTCTGCAGCGCAGGGACAGAGCCATCTCAGAACAACCTTCTAGCGGGTACTTGTCACTTAGGAAGGGGTTCTGAAAAAGGGCAGACACACCCAATCCCAGCCCTACATGGTAATATACCAGGATCCCTGAATGCTACAGCCAGGTCTGGGAGATGCCGCTTGACAGGAACTAGCCCGGAAAGACAGGAGACGCATTCTTCCAACTGCTAACGCCTAAGAGAGCCAGGGCGCTTTGTGTTAAGCAGCTCCGATCCGCACCATGCCTTCAGGCGCCCAGCACCTCAGAGAGGAAGGCTTCCCTCCCTCGCCTGGCAGCCTCCAAAAGCCACCAGGTGAGCATGCTGCATTACAGGATAAAAGCAGGAGAGCTGCTCAGCTCTCCCTCCACAGTCCCAGTTACTCATATCCTAACTGCTACAAAGTCTGCTTTCCACTGGCTGCCGGGAGTCAGAATTTCCCAAGTAGATACATTCCCACCGTGGAGACACCGATAACCAGAGCACAGAATGTAGGTCAGGTCCCAGAACATGTCGTGGCAGCCAGTCCCAACCAATTCTGCGAAATGGAACCAAGGACAGAGCAAGAATCTCTTGATTTCCCATTGACTTCCACGAGAGGAGGAATTGATCCTTATTGCAGCAGAAACATCTCTTCCTGGCCATAAAAATTCTGCCACATTTATTAGATGCAGGCTACCCATGTTTTTCCCCATCGCAAAACCCTCCCACCAGTCTTTTTTCCTCCCGCCCACAAAAGCTCATGATACTACGGAAATATTTTTGTTATTCTCTAGGGTGCCATGGGACTACTTGGGGGTTTTTTTCATGCAACTACCGTGACACAGACTCATTTCTGCTGTGTCAGGCAAAATGAGTCATAACACCCAATAACTTGGCAAAGTTCACGGTGCTCTAAATCGGCATTCGCATCCCATGCAGATTGACCTGATCACTGCACATCACCCTGGCAAAGTTTTCCTCATTGCTAGAGGGGCTAAGAATCATGCTGGTGAAAGCTTAGGGCTTGTTTAGACTGGAAACAGCTGTACCAGCGTAACTTCATCACTGCACGCGAGTCTACACACACCTTGTGCGAGCACTTACCTTACCAAGCGAGCACAAGTACAAATAGCAACGTCGTCAGGGCAGAAGAGGCACGGCTTATCTGCGTGTCTTCTGACACCACCCAGGCCACCCATGGTACCGAGGCTATGCTGCTATTTATACTCCTGCTCAAGGCAGCCATCAGACTTCACCAAGCCCTCAGAAAGGTGGGCAGGGGCCGGTTGCAGGCCCCAGAAGCAGCAGAGCCTCAGGAGGGTGGGTTGAAGCTGGCCTCCCCCCAGCCAGCAATACAGTGCCATCCCACATGCGCCAGTCAGACCTCCAGCAGAGATTCAAAGGGCCCTGGGCTCCTGCCACTATAGCACTGGCTGTGGCTAGGAGGTGCAGGCCCTTTTAAATCACTGGGCCCCGAGGCAACTGTCCCCCCACTACCTCGTTCTCCCGCTAGCTCAATAAGAGCTAGTACACGTAGCCATAAGCGAAAAGAAAAGAGAAAAGACCCCCCTGGCTCAAAGTGCAGACTTAGCATGTGTGACACTTGTGCAAATCCCCACGGAAGACGCTATACCAGATTTACCCCCAGTAACTTAACTTGCACTGAAATGCCCGACCTGTCCAGGGCCTTAGATTCCAAAGGAAAAAAGTTTACCTCCTCCCCCTATGAAAACGTCTCTGGGATCTACCATGGGGTCAGAATCCCAAACGCAAGCACGACTGCTCTGAAGGGCTTGCAGCTCATTCACTAGGCGTATGCTTGGCCTCCGGACCACCGTTCTGAGCCCTGGGCAGCGCAAGGGGCTCCTCACCTTGGAAATCCGTGTATGCCCATGTGGAATAGTCGACTAACCGCATGAATTCTTAGTGGTTAGTCAATTATTCTATAGTCCCCAAGGGCAGGGCAAGCAGCCAGTTCACTCCAGCCCCACTCCCAGGGAGCCCCCTGACACCCCGCGCTGTTGACTCTGGATCAGAGGCAGCAGCACAGAGTGCCAGGAGGAAGCTAGTCTGAGAGAGGAGCCAGTTTAAAAACTAGCTCCCCGCGCAGTCCAGCTGCCTGCCACCCCAAGCTGCTGCCTCTGATACAGAGGCAGCAGCACAGGTATGGCAGCAGCCCCTGTCTGCAAGGGGTCCAAGCTCCCTGGGGACAGGCTGCCTCTGTTTGCTGCAAGCCTGTGACTGTCACGGGCCAGGGATGCTTCGCAGCTGCCTCCCCGGTGCCCCTGCACTGCTGCCTCTATCAGAGGGGGAAATGGGGGGAGATGGCACCGTGGAGGCAGTGCTGAGGGGAACTGGTTGATACAGAGGCAGCAAGGGGGATGGGAATGCAAGTAGTCAACTAGATTAACCCATAAGCCTAGTCTTCTGGGTTAATCGACTACTCGTTCACATCCCTAGTGTTAAGTACTTTTTGTCACTTCAACTTAGTTCAGGCCTAACCCTCCCCGCTCTCACCTCCTTGAGTTTTAAAAACCTTCACATGAGCAGAAGCGTTTTCATTACTTGTTTTAAATTTGGTAGAAAGAGTGCTGGCCTACCCCTCCTTCTAGACCAGAACCCAGACAGCAGCCGAGAGCTAATACACAAGAACCAGAAAGTAAAAGCAACCAGTGTAATTTCACTGTCTAAACTGAGTGAGGTGCAAAAAGACAACAGACAATGTCTCATGGGGGGGGGGGGGGGGAGAGATAATAGATTCACAGTTTTAAAAAATTATTTCAGGTTTAAAAAGTAAAAACCCAACACCTTAAATTTGGCAGCAAATTAAAATATGGTAAAAAATGGTAAAAAATAATCTAACAGGAATATTGCCACAATTTAATAAAAAACATGACAAATTTTAAAGTAACAATGTTTGAAATCCAAAACATTGCAACACTGAGACCTAAGTGAAAGTGACTATAAACAAAGGCAAAACTTACTTCGTTGATTTTCATTGTCCAAGCTAACTGAAATCCAAAAAGTAAATAAAACAGTAACAGATACAATGGAGATATTAAAATCTTTCACTTGTAATAAACACCGATGTTATTAGTAAGATAGGTAAAGAAATGAATGTATTTACATGTGATTTTTAAGCTGATGTCCCTTTCATGATATGTCACTAGCAGCCGGTAAGGAATTGTTTTTAATATTATTTATCTTTAGGCTGAGAAAGATTAGTCTTTTGTTGGTAAATGAAAATGAACACTGCTTTCACCATATACCCATACAGATGAAAAAATATTTCCATTGCTAACAGAAATTTACAAATAGGCAAAATAAGAAAAATGTTGAACACTTAAAGATATTTACTTTGTATATTTTGACGTGATGTTGGCAATTTGTATTTTAACTGTTATAAGACTTAACTTTTTTAATCTCAGCATGTACGGTTATTAAACAGCTTCAGAGGGTTAGTATGTACAGGAAAATAACAAATAGTACGGTAGCACTTTAAACACTAACAAAACATGTAGATGGTATCGTGAACTTTCCTAGGCACAGACCACATCTGATGTGCCCCTCCAAAAAGTTCTCTAAACTGTGAAAATGTAAATAGATAAACAATTGGGGGGGATGTTTAAAAACCGTAATTTTGTTTGATGTGAAAGTTTGAATAGATGAAAATAAAAAACCTGCTTAAAATAAGCCTATTATCAGTCAAGATTATAAAAATATAAAATAGGAATGCTGCAGAGCGTATTATCCAGGTAGTCGCGGGAAGCATTTGGAAGCAGCGATCCAAGCGTACAGACTGAGCATCCAAATGGGACCACGGTCTTCATTTGGACCCTATTCCCACAACAGTGTCTGCAAAGGCGGACACCCCCCACCCCACGGCTCCCCAGACGAAGCGCTCCGTGCACACCCAGGAACCCTACACACAAGCCCCCGAGCTACTGTTTGGATGGGACTCGGGCAGGGAGGCCTCGTGGGCGCTGCAGGGTCTTATCGACTGCCCTGAACGGTGGCACGTGCAGCCTGGGCAAGGCCGGGGGGGGAGGGGGGGCAGTGCCCCCCCCAAAGCGGGGAGCCCCCGGGGGGGGTGGAGCTTCCCTCGGTCAGGCGCTTTTGCGGCCCGGCCCCTTTCCCCGGGGCTGCCAACTCTCCCGGCCCCTACGTGCGGCCTCGGCCCCCGGTCCGGGAGCGATGGCAACGCAGCGGGGACCCCCCCCCCGCGCTACCTGCATGGAGTCGGCGCCCACGATCTCCCCGCCCAGCCGCAGGCCCAGCTGCAGCGCCAGCTCCGACTTGCCGGTGCCCGTGGCGCCCAGGATCACCACCAGCGGCAGCGCGCGCCGGCCCGGCCCGGACAGCGAGCGCGCGGCGGCCGCCGCCATGACAGGCCCGGCCGCTGCTATGGCAACCGGGGCGGGGCGGGGCTAGGGGAGAGGCGCGGGGGGGGAGGGGGAAGGGGGGGAGAGGGGGGAAGGGTGTTGGGAGGGGGAGGCCCGTTCACGCCCGGGGGGCTAAACAGGAACACCCCCCCCCCACACCCGCTAATAATTAACCCAAGTAATTACTCTGTCCCCCCCCCAGGAATCACCCCCCCCAACAGGGTCACCCCCACCCTGCTTCTTTGCCTGTGCCTGGGGGGTTGGCAGGCACAGCTTCCCCCAGGGGCGCAGCCAGGCCGGGTCGCTGCCCCCCCCCACACTCAGCAGCCAGCCCCCCCCCCACCCTGACGTGCCTCCCACCACCGGGGCGCAGGGAATCGCCCCCCCCCCCCCCCGCGTGCCCCGTCCCAACCCCCTCCCCGGCTGCAGCCCCCGGCAGGCAGAGCGGGGCAGCCCTGGGCGGGCAGGCGATGGAGGCAAGGGAAGGCATTGCCTTCCCAAAACTGCACACGCTCCCAGCACCCAGCAGGGCTGGGGAATGCTGGTGCCATGGTGCGGCTGCCTGGCTCTCCAGCCCATCAGGAGGGCTGAGGCCATGCCACAGTCTGGGGCGATGAGACTAAGGGGTCTCAGGATGTTCGGGATGCTGGGGGCACTCACCGGGGGGGGCGGGGGGAGCAGGCTTGGCTCCATGGGGGGAGGTAGCAAAAGGGGCAGGGCTGGAGTTTGCCTTCTCTAGCTGGGCATTCACCCACCACCCATGCCCCCGACCCCGCTTGAACGCCAGGGCAGGCCCTCATCCCGTTCTGCGGCTGGAGCACCAGAGCCAGAAACACCCCACTCTGCTCCCCAGATGGAGCACGTGACAGAGCAGGACGAGCCCCTACTCCCCACCCCCCTTCCTGCAGGAGCACCCAGTGGGCAGAGCAGGCCAGCCCCTGATCCCACTCCTGGCAGGAGGTCTTCTGGACAGAGCAGGACAAGCAGCAAGTGGGGGGCACAGAGCACATGTTTATGCAGCTTCCACTTTTACAGGGGCCCCTGGCCAAGAATCTCTCCCTCTCCCCTCCCCAAAGGCCAGCTGGGTGGAGGGTGAGAAGAGACCCCTTTGCTCCTTCCACCCCCTCATTCCTCAGCTATCTACAGTCAGGGCCTATCCAGCTGTCCCATCCTGCCTCTGCCACTGCCATGCCCCAGAGAATAGTCATCCAGCCATGCCACATCCCTAGAAACCAGGACCAGAGTATGACCCTCATTGCTGTAAAGGCCTTTACCATGAGAGCTAAGCCCCTAGAACATGTGACCATAGCGGACTTCATTTAGGCACAGGTATGAGGGGAACCCCCTGGAACTACTCCAACAGAGAAGTGGAGGGGCAGAAGATGAGAAGTGGATTGGTGGGAGAGGGAGAATGTTACTATAGCAACAGAGGAAAGGGAGAATGTTACCAAGGTGACTGAGCACATGCGTCCTTCAGAGGGATAAAGAGATAAAGCTGCAATATAGACAACAGGGAGAGATGGGGAGCAAGCAACTGTTACTGTAGCAACAGAAGGAAGAGGGAAGAAAAAGATGGGGAGACTGTTACTAGGGAGACAGTAGGAGGAGGCTGTTACCAAGGTAACAGAGGGGGTTCTGTGACTTCTACTGTGGCAACAGCTATGGAAGAGGGAAAGAAAATGGCTCTTATCTTAGCAACACACATCTTTTGCCATAGCAACAGTGAAAGCAAGAGGCAGCAAAGAGAAATCTCATTGGGGGAGAGGAAATTATAGTCGGCTCACCAAACTGTCACAAACTTTACCAACTCATGCGCAAATCCCCATGCCCCACTTGTCAGCATGGTAAGAATGGAAACAACATTATATTTTACTCACCCAGAACAAATTACTCACCCTAGTCAAGAAGAATTTTTCAAGAGTGTAGTAAAGCCGAGAAGAGCAGTATCCAGGCAATGGTAGAATATATGCAGTATGATATGTGACCCCTAAAAGGCTTGGTGTTAGCAGGACAATGTGAACCTAAAAATCTGGCTTTTGTCTGAAACCATTTCTCATTATTATAGCTAACACCTCAGCTACCCAAAGGAGATTATAGGGGGAAATAGGCTCTCTATGTGTTTGTGATTTGCTTTTAAAAGCACTGTGGTTGTGTCTAGACTGGCCAGTTTTTCCAGAAAATCAGCCGCTTTTCCGGAAAAAACTTGCCAGCTGTCTACACTGGCCACTTGAATTTCCGCAAAAGCACTGACTTCCTACTGTAAGAAATCAGTGCTTCTTGTGGAAATACTATGCTGCTCCCGTTCAGGCAAAAGTCCTCTTGCGCAAAACTTTTGCACAAAAGGGCCAGTGTAGACAGCTCAGATTTGTTTTCCGCAAAAAAGCCCCAATTGCGAAAATGGCGATCGGGGCTTTTTTGCAGAAAAGCGCGTCTGGATTGGCATGGACGCTTTTCCGCAAAAAGTGCTTTTGCGGAAAAGCGTCCGTGCCAATCTAGACGCTCTTTTCCAAAAATGCTTGTAACGGAAAAGTTTTCCGTTAAAAGCATTTCCGGAAAATCATGCCAGTCTAGACACAGCCTTTGTGTATAGTGAGTTTCATGGTTTCCCTTGTACTGTCCGCTTCCAGGAGTCCTTCATGGAGTAATACTAGAAAATGCATTTTTAAAGATAGGAAGCTGTGCTTGAAAGCTCACACAAATGGCAGGAAGACTCAGGAATAGGTGTAACATCTAAAGCTACTTTTAATTTGGTTTTGAAATGGACTAGATTTGAAAACTGTGATCCCACAGTTGGGTTGTACAGTTTAAATCTCTTTCAAGCCTTCTCTAAGCTGTCCCCTTCCAAAAAATAGCAAAAACCCCTTTGAAAGATGCTCTGTAGGTAATTTTAAGAGAGCAAAACACCATCCTTATAAAAAAAATACCATGGCATCTTTAATGTGCATGCAGAAAGTTGCATTCAAGAGATCTACACTTGTATGGTCACTTTACTTGGGTTTGACTGCTTTGGGTAGATGTCAGGTCTAGTTAATCCAATGTACTTTTAACCTGTGCTTCCAGTGGGTCTATTTCAAACATGATGCTCACTCCACTAATCCGTTTCTTCAACAATGGGTTTTATATTTGATGTCTTAAGTATTTTATACAAACCTATTTTTTAATACGCTCAGACATATCCCCAGCTAGATCTAGCTCAGCTATTTTCCCTCTAAACAGGCATATAATAAAACAGTCTTCTGCATCTCTATAGGTTTTTTTGTACTTTGGTCTAAGTTACCCCAGCCCGCACGCTCCTTGTCTTACAGTGCTGTCTCATCTAATTATGCTCCAGTACTTTTGCAGCCTTCCAAGCAACAGTGCTGCAATACGGAGTACTGAAGGCAGAAACCAGGTTATTTGGTTATTGTTATTACTACTTCAAACCAGAGTGCACTGCAGCACCCCCAGTGCCAGGAGTTTTAGCACCTGTGCTTCTGAGCCAGCTCCGTGCAAAATGTTAGAGAGATGCTGTCTCCAGACATTGAATTCATCATCCCCAGGCAAAAAACAATCACTGAACTGAACTGAACGGAGTCTCAGGTGGGATCTTCAAAGGCATTTAAGCCTCAGGTCCACAAAGATATTTAGCCTCCTAATTGCCACTTGAATGAGTGGGGCCTAAATACTTTTTGGCTACATCTACACTTACAGCTTCTTGCGCAAAAACTCTTCCAGAAGAGTGTCTACACTGGCATGTGCTTTTCCGCAAGAGATGTGCTTTTGCATAAGAGCATCCATGCCAGTGCAGATGCTCTCTTGCGCAAGAAAGCTCCGATGGCCATTTTAACCATAGGGCTTTCTTGCGCAAGAAATTCATGTTGCCTGTTTACACTGGCCTCTTCTGGCAGAGCTCTTGCACAAGAGGGCTTATTCCTGAGCGGGAGCATCATAGTTCTTCCACAAGAAGCCCTGATTTTATACAGTAGAACGTCAGTTTACTTGCGCAAGAACACACGGCCAGTGTAGACAGGCAGCAAGTTTTTGCGCAAGATCACCTGCTCTGGCGCAAGATCACGCCATCGTAGACAGTCTTTGAGACTGGGGGCGTAAGTGGTTTAGCACAGCAACATTCGACCACGGCTAGTGCGTGGGCCGCATGAGTGACCCTCCTTCAGCTTAATGGGTGGCAAGGTTGTCCTTACCAAGGCCATCTCCCAGGACAGGGTGTTTGCTCACCGTGCTTATGTACCTACAATTTGTGAGATGAGCTAATTGAACCACTTTGATTGGATGCAGAGGGAGCACATGGCTCTCACAGTTAATGTTGTATGCAGTCAGCAGGCCCCTCACTTCACATGCTTTTGCTTTACATGCGAGTCACTTTAGTAAGGCCAGTAAGAAAAGAAAGAAAAAAAAAGTAAAAAAATCCACAATGCGGACAGAACCCAGCAGAAGCTGGCACCCCTGCACCGGGGCGACAGTAAATATCTTGTGGGCCACACATGCCACCCTGATGCATGCAGCCCAGAGGTGACAGGTTACCCACCACCAGCCCCAGGGACTTAGTTAAACTTTTGCTAACTCACTGAGCTGCATTTAAAAATCTCAATGACCATCTTTCCTCTTCTCGCACTTAGGGACAAGCATGAATAAGAGAGGGTTAACAACCTACTGTTGCATTGAAATGTGTCTATTTAAGCCCACCCTTCCCCTTGGAACACTCCTGTAGAAACTAGACACTTTGAACCTACGTTCTTACCTATAGTTTCAGAACATGTTTTGTGTAGAGGTGCGACCAATGGATTAGGAGTCAGGACACTCGTCTTGACTTCCAGTTCCACTACGCAACAAGCCTCAAGAGCCCAGAGCTTCAGAGGTATTTAGAAATCAATGGGGCTGTGTCTACACTGGCACGATCTTGCACCAAAGCAGCCACTTTAGCACAAAAATATGCTGCCTGTCTACACTGGCAGGGAGTTCTTGCGCAAGATCACAAACGTTCTAATGTGTGAAATCAGTGCTTCTTGTGCAAGAACTATGATGCTCCCGCTCAAGAATAAGCCCTCTTGTGCAACTGTTCTTGCACAAGAGGCCACTGTAGACAGGCAACATTAATTTCTTGCGCAAGAAAGCCTGAGGGTTAAAATGGCCATCGGAGCTTTCTTGCACACGAGAGCGTCTACAGTGGCACGGATGCTATTGCGCAAAGGCACATGCCAGTGTAGATGCTCTCTTGCGCAAATCCTTTAACGCAAGAACTCGTGTTAGAGTATTTGTGCAAGATCATGCCAATGTAGACGTAGCCTGGGAGTTAGGGGCCTATATACCAGAGAATCAGATCCTATTTCTTTAATCCTGTTTTCCTGCCTCAGCAGAGTAAGGACATTGAACTCTGATGTCGGTACAATGCTTTGATCTTAGCTGATGCAACACACTATACAAGCGTAAAACACAACTTCTGCTTCAGGAGCCAAAAGAATGAGGAACATTTAAAGCTCTTCATTGATTATAATCCTGTGAAAGACTAAACTTCCTACAAACAACTAAACCTCTCTTGAAATAGCACTAGCCCCCATCTAGATGCTTGTCTTTGCAGTCACACCATGCCTTCTCTCCACTGCATTTAATACAGGATTTTGCCTCCAGGAGTTAAAACCAATAATCTGGGATTGCTAATGTGTAATAAACATTCTTCAAATTAAGATACAAATATTTCAAACTCTCTGCAGAGGGGGATGTGGTGAATTCTCTAGTAGCCCCTAAATCCTCCCCGCCCCAGCGAGCAATATCATTCCATCTTAGCTTTCCTCTAGAGTTACTCACAGACAATTCACCATCATATTCATCTTGATGACCTTCAGGGGCAGTGAATTCCACATGCTGACTGTTCTGTAGTGCCATTAGAAGAGTTTAAAATTACATCAAGTCCCTCATTAGAGGAACTCCACTCACAGCCCTTCTTCCTCAGTAAAACCACTTAAAGAGAAATTAATCCAGGTGATTTGGTTCCCAGGACCCACCACTGTAGACATTGCACACTTCAATCATGAGAAAGCCTACACAAAGGCACTAGTCTTGCTTGCAGGAAACTACATGCTGCCTAACGGAATATTGGGTCTAAATCTCTTGCACTCTAATTTCTGCAGGCTTCCAGGATGTTCCCCACTCTAGGGCTATGTCTACACTCGTGGCTTCTTGTGCAAGTATGGCTGTTCTTGCTCAAGAATCTGTAGAACATCCACACTGCCCGCCCGCTCTTGTGCAAGGAAATTTACAGTACAGCATGGTAAGAGGGCTTCTTGAGAAGAGAGCATAGCTCTTGCAAACAGGCGTAAGCCCTCTAGCACAGGAGCTCTTGTGCAAGCGGGCAATGTGGATGCTTGGCAGGGATTTCTTGTGCAAGAAAGCTCTATGGCTAAAATGGCCATCAGAGCTTTCTTGCGCAAGAGAGCGTCCACACTGCCACAGGCGCTCTTACGCAAAAGCACAGCTTGCACATGGCAGCGTGGACGTCTTCTTGCACAAGACTTCTTGCACAAGAACCCTTGGGCAAGATGTTCTTGCGCAAGAAGCTGCGAGTGTAGACATAGCCTAGTTGTCCTCCAACTCTTCCCCAGATTTGAAGGCTTTGATAACCCTGTAGTCCGGGGTTTCTTAAACTTTAAGACTGAGAAACACCAAACAATATTTTTTTTTTTTTAAGAAAATGAGGAACACCGAGGAGCAAAAAAAAAAGGGGGGGGGGGAGGGAGGAAGGGAGAGGAGTTTTGGGCAGCCGTTTTGAACCCTGTTTTCCACAGTACACCTGTTTTAAAAACAAAAACAAAAAACCATCCCTGCTGTAGACGGACAGTCCTATAACTGGGCTTAGTGATTGCTACTCGCTTGCGCTGCCGCAGGCACAGTAACATTGCTTCTGCTGAAATGTTGATCTTGCCATTCAGGGATACAGCCAAAAGACAGCACGCTCCTCCTACGAGGGCACAGCCTTGGGAGCAGGACATGACGGCCCTTCCTGATGGGAGAAGAGGTATAGGTGAAAGTCCTACTGCCCCAGGAGGTACAGCCACCCTTAGCTTTGTTCAGTGTTTCTCTCAAGTAGCAGCGGGTGCGGTCACTCCCTGGAAACAGGCAGGCAACAGCTCGATGGAAAAAGCCAACCCAGTGTGTCTTTTCTAACTTATTTATTTATGAAGTGTGAGGTAATGAAGAAAAGTGCTAAATCCGACCACAGTGTTAACGCTAACGTTTCTCAGAAGGTCAGGTAGGAGCCAGACAACTCAGGGGCTGCTCTGTGTGTCTGCTGCAGAGTGGAGGTTCCAGCCACACCCCTTCCACGAAAGATGAAGGCTCCTGGTCCTGCTCCCCCACCCACAAAAACACCGACCCCGCCTAGGAAGGCAGGGCGAGTATTCACAGCAGAGGGAGATTCGTGGGGAGGTGAAATGAAGTTTGGCCAGCTGAACAAATGCAGCTTCCCAAGGGTGTCGCTGCTGGTTAACAGACAGAGGGACTCACGTCTCAGATGCTTCCAAGAGGAGCATCAACCCTCCCCAGGAAAGACAAAGTAACTCCAGGTAACAGTCAGGCCCCTAGGATTTTAAGCAGCACCACTCCTGAGAACCTGCATTTGGGGAATACAGGAAGGCCAGGCAAACAGGGCAAGTTTCACCCTGATCCTCTGTGAAAGGATCATTATTGCCCTGTCTACAGCCTGAGGAGCAGGGATCTTCCCAGAGTCTCCTATCTGGAAGCAAGCAAATAAGAACCTAGGACCTCTCGGAGCCTCCTAGCAAGGCCCCAGGGACACTTCCAGCCCTTCCCCCAACACACCTTCACCAGCCTGCAGCAGGGACAACGCCCCCAGAACAAGGTTTTCAAAGACAAGTCTTAAACAATACTCTCCAAAAAAGTTGTACAAAAATACAGCATTAAAAAAAGGTCATCCCGGCTACGAGTCAGACAGTTACAGCAGCAGTTTCTAGAACACAAGCCTCAAGACAAGCTACTGTGTAAAGTGGTAAGAAAGTGAGGTATAGTCCATTTCAAGCTGGTCTCGGGTCTTCTGCAGCAATAACGTTTAGCCATCCAGCCCTGGGAGAAAGGGGATCTTTAAGAACAGCCCTGGCCCCTAGAGAGCAAAGTTTCCCCATCCCCACCCACTTTGGGGCATGCCCCCATTGTCACTGCTTGTAGAGAGATGGACCCTGAACTGGGACACTGGATTGCTACGCCCTGGAGCGGAACACCCTGGCCGATTGGCAGTGGAGACTCTGTCGAAAGCAATCCGATTATTGATTTGAAGACACTTCTGGAGGGGATGCAGTGGGCCCATGGTCTCAGCCCCACTGATGTGGAGCAGGATGGGGAGATTGGAGAGGTGGGCCACTATGGGCTGGTCAGGGAAAGGATGGGGAGGGGGAAGGCAAGAGCACCACAGCAGAGGCACCTGGGCTGGGCAGCAGAATGGGGGAGGAGGCAGGGGAGGGTGTCAAACTTCAGTGGACCATGGCAACAGCCACCATATTGACCCAGCCACCCAGTGATGCATGTATGAAGAGAAGCCACAGAAGGGCTGGATTCAGGTCCTGTCTGAATCAGGAACCTGCCATCATTATTAGGCTTCTGGTTGCCCACTCAGGCCTGTATTTTGGAGAGTGGCCTCAGTTTGAGTGTCCAACATCAGGTACCTGAGGCCTGAAGTTCAAGGCGCTAAGGCAGCTCCAACTGGCCTCAGCGGGCTTTGTTCCACATCCCTGTTTGAGGCTCAGCATCTCTGGACACCCTCAGAACGAGGCACCCAGAACTCACGGGTCCCTTTTGACCATTTCAGCCCAAGCAAAGTCCAGTGCCTACAAGTCAGGTGCCAAGTACCAGTGTCCCCACAGGCTAAGAATTTGCCAGCTGTGGGCTAAGCTACTCCCTACTCTGTTAAAGGAGGAACCCGAGACCAGGCCTGGATAAGGGAGACAAGAAGCTCCCCCGCTTCCTAGAATGCAAGCCATATTCGTGTGCGCTGGCTGCAGTGCATTCTGGGATCTGTAGTTTGGAGGGTTCACGCTAACCAAAAAAATGTGCAAATCAATATTGGGAAAGGTGTCAAGTCTGTGGTAGCTAAAGTCCCTTGAGATGGGCAATTCGCTTCAGCAGCTGATGCTGTCTCAGCTTCAGCTGCCTTTTCTCTGCAGCCATCCTCCGCTCCCCAACAACGAGCGACTGCAGGTACTCCGCAGCTTTGCTCAGGATCACCACTTTGGGGGTTTTGGGACAGTTAGCCAGACCGGGGACCTGGTCCCTCAGGGCCTGGAAGCGGGAGCGGAGATCATTTCGCCGCTTGCGTTCCAAGTAGTTGTGGTTTTTCCTCTTAGCCATGTCCTCGCTGTCCGAACTGGGTGTGCTCCCGGTTTTGGGCAGGCCAGGCTCAGAGTGCTCTGCACCTTGCTCCGGGCTGCTCAAGGGCTCCTCTTTGGGCTCCTTCTCCAAGGCATCCTCCTGGGAGCAGGTGTCGGGGGGAGAGCGGGCAGCGTAGTTGTGCTGTTGCTGGTGGATGGAGATGTGGAAGTGTTTCATGCAGGGGTCCAGGGGGTCTGCTCGCACCGTGATGGTGACCGGCTTCCTCATACTGAGCGATTGTCTCTTTTCCACGGTCACCACATCAATCTCTTCACCCTCTATTCAAAAAGAGGCAAGCACAACAAGCCATCACTTGGAATCACTGGATTAGTCCCTTCAGCAACCCCCTTGCCCAGCCTCTTAGAACAGCACAGTGAGATGCCCAAACAAGAAGAGACCAGACAGTTGTAGCACCAGACATGGGTCTCCAGAACCTCGTTACGGAAGAGAGATCCTAGAGCCATTCAACTGGATTACACTCACCAGGACAAAAATCTTACTCCAAGTCCTGGCCTTCACCACATCCTCTGGCAAGGAGTTCCACAGGTTGACTGTGCAGCCAAGTGAAGAAAAGCTTCCTTTTGTTTTAAACCTGCTGCCTATTGATTTGTTTGGTGACCCCTAGTTCTTACTGTAGGAAGAAGTAAATAACTTTTCCTATTCACTTTCTCCACACCAGTCATGATTTTATAGACCTCTATCATTTCTCCCCCCACCCCAGTCTCCTCTTTTCTAAGGTGAAAAAGTCTTTAATCTCTTTATATGGGGACCGGTTCCAAACCCCTCATTTGTGTTGCCCTTTTCTGAATCTTTTCCAGTGTCAGTATCTTTTTTAGATCTCTCCCATATCAACTAATCCCAGTCACAGGAATGAGATTTCTTGCCTTAGCGACACGCTCCGGGTTCCCAGGAAATGGGAGGAGGGTTTCTTACTGTTTCCACTGCAAAACTCATTATGAGCAAAGACGACCCAACAGGAAAGAAATTCCTGCACCCCCAGCTCCCATTGCTACACCCATCCTCTCCTCCCCCAGCAGAAAGGAAGGGAGCAAGAGCCTTAGTAGCTGGGGACAGAGTTTAAAGATCTTCCCCTTGCTCCTGCCTGTCCGGTTCTTTCCTGGCCCATTGGAATTGTAAATGAGGGATCTGGGGCCTATGTTGCCCTTTGTTCCTGCTCACTGCAGCCTCACACTTTAGTGACTTGTTACTTTTCACAAGTTATAAATCCTATTCACCTCCCCACCCTGGTATTCTCCTCTCCCCATTCAGCTAAAGATTTCAGGGAGGGGAGTGACAACCCTCCCCCATCACAGTGGGGGGGGGGGGAGGGAGGGAGGAGAACCTTTTGCCATCAGGTTCAGTGAACCTCTCTGCCTGCCACCATTTAACATTCCTCCCCACACCATCTCCAAACATGTTCAGCCCAAAGAACCAGAGGGGAAGTTACCAAAGCCCTAAACAAAAGACAAAAAACAAAAAAGGGAACAGACCTGGCTCCTTAAAACGCCACTTTAGCCATCCAACTTATAGGGCTACTATAAATCCACTCCTTGCCCCTTGAAGTTTTACAATCTCTTGGGAAAGTCCTGGAGAAGCACACATCCCATGCTTGTGACATTCCAGCTGCTTTAGCAATACTTAACAGTAGCAACGCCTTTCACTCAAGCAACATACTTCTCTCAGACAGGTAGGCATGCTTTGTGCACCGGAGAGCGTGGTAACAGAGCTCTTTAATATACTCGCCCAAGATCATGCAGCAAGTCTGACAGAGTGGGTCTCTGCCCACAAAAGCTTATGCTCCAATATATCTGTTAGTCTATAAGGACTTATTGTTGTTCTTAGAGCTTTACTCTGAGGGTCTTTACTCTAAGAACTGGTCTGTCTTTGAGCACTTGGGCCATATTTCTCGTGCAAAGAGATTACTGGCAAGTCAGAGGAGAGGTTAGGACTCTTTCTTGCTGTACGCATTAGATTGTACTCTCCCCCATGGCCCCTGAATGCTAGAGATTATCCATCAGAGCTCATGCACCATTTGGCGATCAGCACCGAAGGGATCTACAGGTCTAGAATTTACTACTTTTAGGTCACACCACATTTTTTCCTGCTCCCCGCCCCCCAGGCCAGCCTCCTAACGTTCAGTGCTATTTCCTGGTTGCTTTCTACTTTGCACTTTTTATGCCCCTTTGTCAAAAACTTCCATTGTGTGGACAATATTATCATTTCCCCATTAATAAAATACTGACTGGTTGGGCCCCTCCTCCCAGCCAGGTGGCCATTGGCTGCTTCAGCAGGCACTTGGAATGTTGCTGTGGCCAAGCTACCTCATTGGTCACGGCCTCAGTCACTCTCAGAGGCCCCCCTCTCATTGTTTGCTGCAATCTGTTGCTTTTTGTTCTGGGACCATGTGGCCTGGGGCGTGAGTACTAGGGCCCTGGATTCAGATCAGGTAAAGTGCAGGTCAGCAAAGTAGCAAGATTAAAGTGGATAAAATATATAGTGCCCCCCCCACTAATTGAGATTAAGCCCATTAGAGCCTGCAGCCTCTTTACTAGCTCATCATCCTAATGTAATTAAATCTTAGTCCTAAAGGTGCTTCTTGGCCCAGCTAGCCTCATCCCTGCAATGAGTCAGAACCAAGTTACTCATCACTGGCTCATCTCAGTCAAACTAATATTAAGATCACGATAATGAGGTGTCTGGCCCTGCACCCCCTAGCTTGTGTCAGCACTTCAGTCACCCCTTATTTTCAGAAGTCTGGCATTTAAAGCTTGCCTGGAGTTTGTGTACTAAATCACACCTCCATCTGCTCACTTTGAGAAGGAGCGGGGGCGGGGATAGCTGGTGTCAGATATTGTTGCCTGCCATTAAGTGACAAATTTAAGCCAAGGTTTAAAAATAAAGAATTGCATGCATTAAACTTCCAATCCTACAGATAAAGATTCAGACTGAGTTTTAGCAGCTTGATACATGCCCCTCTTGCCTTTATCGCTCTTCACCTTCAAGCCCCATTCTAGTATTTGCACCACAATTTTCCTGTATTTGACACTTGTTAGGGACAAGGAGTCAGGGCCCTTTTGCAGAAGCAGCACTGGAACTCCACCAAGAACTAGGAGATGCCTCTAAGTTGCTTTGTCGTTTTCCTCACATGCCACCACGGGATGTCCCCAGAAGACAACTGTTTGGGGACAGTCAAAGCCCACCCAGAGGTTTTGCCTCGTCCTAGGAGGCTGCCTGAGAGGCTGGAAGCAGGGGAGTTCTGGGATCAGTTGAACCTAGGCGGGGTGCTAGAATTTAGAAGCCAAGCAGCCAGAAGAGCAACATGGCTGCTAGGGGAAGCTTTAGAAGAGGCTCTCCATCGAGATGCCAACTTCCCTGTGCAGCTAAGCCTCCAGGCTCAGGGAGGTTTCCCAGAGGAACCCAGCGGCTCCGGCAGCAGGAGAGAAAGGTTAGAAAAAGGCAGAAGATTCCGCCCTCTAAGTCCCTTCAGGGACCCCCTCCCCTTGCCGGGGTCCCCCCCCAGCAAGAGTCCTAGAGGCGAAGACTAGTCAGCTTCCCTTTGTTCTCGGGCGTGGGCTCGCCACTCGCTCGCAGACACAACAAAAGGAGGCTGGGCTTCCAGGGAGCCGGTCCCACACTGTTTACTAACACACACGTGTAAACGGGTGCGCCGCCAGCGCAGCAGTTGGGCCAGGCCGGCCCCTGGGTTGCCGGGCGCGGGCCCCCACCTCGCTGCAGAGCCAAGGGGACGCGTTGGGTTTGGGAGCCCCTTACCCGAATCGCATGGCCTCTCGGCTCCCGGGGCGGCCGGGGGAGGCTTGGTCTCCGCCGGGAGGCAGGGGAAGACGGCAGCGGGGTCCACGCACTCGCTCACCGGGCTGTTGAACCCCGCGTCCTGGGCCAAGGGGGACTTGTGCGGATTCGCCCTTGGCGCGCCCGTGGAAAGTTTCTCGGTCATCACTTTCTCCAGCCGCTCCCGGGCGGAGAAGCCGCTCCACATACAGTCCTGCAGCATGAAGGCGCTCAGGTTGCCCAAGATCGCCCCGGGGCCCAGGAGGTATTCCGGCTCCTCCCCGGGCAGGCAGCAGTGGGAGAGCCGGTCGGACCTCTCCCCTGCCCCGGGGCAGCAGGCTTTGCCCCCGGCGGGGCAGGGGGGCGCCTTGCGGGGAGTGGCCACCAGCTCGAATTTCTTCCAGATGTCTTCGCTGGGGGCGGTGGAGCGGTAAAAATCCTCCTCGGAGTCGTGGTCGTAGAAGTAATGCTGGTGGGAGTCGAACTCCATCGCTCCGCAGGGGCCAGCCTGCCGAGCCCAAAGCGCAGCGTCAGCGGCGAGCACGCTCCGAAGCCCCCTCCCCGAGCTGGGCAGGGGACACCCTCCCCCCACCGGCCGCCAAAGTGACCAGCCCACGCCCACTGCATTGGGGGCAGGACAGCACTTTCCCTGTGCGCGATCACCCCCCCCCCCCCGGGACATGCTCCCTGAGCGCGCGCCCCAGGGGGGTCCCCACCCCACCCCACCCCACCCGGGACATGGCCCCATGACACAGCGCTGGCCGCGCCCACTAGAGACCCCAAAGCCCTTACACGGGGTCGCTCCCGTGGAAACCCCCTCCCCACGCGCGGGGCAGCTCCCTCCCACGCACGCGAGGCGGGCAAGTGACAGCCGGGGCGGGGCAGAGGCTGGGAACCGCGCTGCCTCCAAGTTTCCCAGGCTCGCAAAACTACAGCCCGGAGTGGGGGAGGGGCTCCGCCCCGGGGACACTCCCCCGCGTCACCTTTCTCCAGCGCGCCCCCGGGGGCTGCTTCCCGCGGTCTCGCTCCGCCACCGCGCTGGGTGCCTGGGACTCGGTTGCATTGTTCCCCCGCCGCCTTTTATCCCGGCTGCAGCAGCTGGCCCCGCCTCCCGCCAGCGGGCCCCCAACCAGGGGGCTCTGATTTGCATAATGGGCGGGGGCCAGCCCTTGTGAATCGCCTCGGCGCTCCGCCCAGCTCAGCTGGTCCTGCCGCAGCTGCTGCTGCTTCGCGTCCCAGCAGCGGAGTGTAGCCAGGCCCCCGGGGCCGAGTGCAGCGGGGCAGCTCCAGGAGCCGGAAGGGCTATTGGCTCCTACCTGCACTGCAACCCCCCTCCCCTTGCAAGCCCAGCAGTAGCCCAGCCTTAGACTCTCTGGCTAATCTTTTAAAGACGTGGACTTTTCAGTATAGAAAAAAGCTTGGGGGGGGGGGGGGGAGTATATGCTAGAGGTCTATAAAATCATGACCGGTGTGGAAAAAGTGAATAAGGAAAAGTTATTTACCTGCTCCCACAATATAAGAACTAGAGGTGTCAAATGAAACTAATAGGCAGCAGGTTTAAAACAAACAAAAGGATGTTTTTCTTCACTGGGTTGCACAGTCAACCTGTGGAACTCCTCGCCAGAAGATGTGGTGAAGGCTAGGACTTTAACAGAGTTCAAAAAAGAGCTAGATACCGTCATGAGGTTAGGTCCATCAATAGCTATTAGCCGGTATGGGTAGGAATGGTGTACCCTAGCCTCTGTTTCTCTGGAATTGGATTACAGGGGAGGGATCATGTGAGGATTACCTGTTGTGTTCCCTCCCTATTGGGCACCTGGCACTGGCCACTGTGGGCAGACAAGACACTGGGCTAGATGGACCTTTGGTCTGACCCAGTCTGGCCGCTCTGATGTTCTTTTAGCCTTAGAACTGGGACAGCTGTAGGTAGGGCAGAAGCCCTGAGTCCTGCCCCCCAGCCCTGGTGTTGACCTGGCAGTGGCTCCTTTCCCCGCTATACAAACAAGAACAACATGAGGCATCTTCGTAAAAAGTTTTGCTGCCACCCTGACAGTGCCCATCACCTGCCAACTGAAATCAACATTTCAGACACATTGTTTTTTCCACCCCCGTTAGCTTGCAGCGTAAGCTGGTCCTGTGAGAGCAGGGGGGTACCGCTGTTAGAGGAGTGTATGCTCACTTCTCTGCCAAGCCCTTTGCCTGTCGTTAGTGATTACTGATATTGTACTGAGAGGTTCCAGCTGGGAACTGGGCGGTACACGGAATCATCGAACTGGAAGGGACCTCGAGAGGTCTCACGTCCAGGCTCCTGCCCTGACAGCAGGACCAAGCACCGTCTAGCTCAATGTTTCCCACACGGTGTTCCACGGCACCCGGCGTTCCGCGAAGTGAAAATAAGGCTTCCGCGAGAAAATTCCATCACAATCACATTTTATGATTTAAAAAAATAGTATTTAAGCGTTTAGGAATTTTATGGAAAACACTTTTCATGTGTGCGCCACGATACGTGTCCCTGTGGAATGCCAGATAGCCAGAGAGTGGGGACGATGTCACTACTCAGCGCTGTACATGCAGTCAGCAGTGTGAGCGCCTTATTTGGGGTCTACTTTTTCAGCTCCATATATAAGACGGTTATTAGGGGTTCTGCAAAATTATTTCGAGTTTAGAAGGGTTCCGTGGCCAAATAAAACTGGGAAACATTGATCTAGACCATCCCTGATGTCTATGGGGGGGAAGAGGGCTGCTTTGGCCAGGTTGGAGTGTGGGGCGGGGGAAGGACTGCTCCAGCCCCTACCAGTTAACTGTAGCCAGCAAGCATGACCTGGTAATGGTGATGCTTACCAGTTAAGAACATAAGAACAGCCGTACTGGATCAGACCAAAGGTCCATCTAGCCTAGTATCCTGTCTGCCGACAGTGGCCAGCACCAGGTGCCCCAGAGAGGGTGGACCGAAGACAATGACCAAGCGATTTGTCTCCTGCCATCCCTCTCCAGCCTCTGACAAACAGAGGCCAGGGACACCATTTCTATCCCCTGGCTAATAGCCTTTTATGGACCTAACCTCCAGGAAATTATCTAGCTTCTCTTTAAACTCTGTTCTAGTCTTAGCCTTCACAGCCTCCTCTGGCAAGGAGTTCCACAGGTTGACTACACCTTTCACATTCCTAGTACTCAGATACTCTGCAAGAGAAGCCATATAAATCTGTAGCAAAGACAGGCAGAAAATGATCACCTATCCAAGGAAATACAAGAGAGGAGGTACCGCTTGCGGCTGGACTCAGCTACTTTATATTGAACAATGCACACGGCTGTTTTGAACACTTCACGCTCAGCTCACTTCTATTATTTCTCCACAGAGCAACAGGCTCATACTAAAGTAGCCCATACCAGATCAAGTCCCCATACTGAATCCAGAACAGGTTTACAATAGAATCAGCATGAAATAGAACCGAATAAATAATCCCCCGCCCCCAAAAAAAACTTCTTGAGTCAGAATCCCTGATTTATTCCAGACAGGACTAGTAAGAAGTGTCACCACCTGGCAACTAGCTGCAATTGCAGCTAATTTCTCTTTTGTAACTGAAGTTGCATAAAGTTAATTAAAAAGTTGGTTACACAAAAAAGGAAGTGGATGTTACCAAAGATCTAGTCTCAGTGTGAGGTTGACATGGCATGGAAACTCCCTGTCATTAGTTTAAGGAATAACATTCACAAGAGGAAGAAGGGAAAAGAAAAAAAGAAACGTAGAGATGTAAATAAGATTTTTTTTAAAACTAACACAGACGAACATGGCTCCCCTCCGAGACTTTTAAATTAGATGTTGGGTTTAAGTAAACATAGCAGCTCCCTTGCTTCTGGACTCATAAGGGGACATCCCTAACACTGTCAGGAGATCAACTGACACAAACACCCCACAGAACAGGAGTAAGAGGGAAATATGTTGGTCAACCGAGGACAGACCACTACAAATGTGAAAAACTGCCACAAATCTTCAAACCTCCAGGCAACGCTGACAGAAAGTGGAATGTTCAACTCTCACACTGGCGGGATATCACCCGACATGCTCTGGAAAGAAGAAGGCTGAGTCTTAACAGAAAGATCTTGACCTCAATTAGCACATTAGGCCAAATTCATTCAAGGCGCGTATTTATATAAATAAAACCTCCAGCGTTCCAGCCCGAGATTCCCACAGTGGGAGAATTCCACGTTTGGAACCTTTCTCTGACACTGACATACACTTTTGTAAGGGCAGCTGTCTCACGCCTTGTCCAGACGCTTGGGGAGGCATTGATACCTACCCATTTAAGCAATGAGAAGTGTAAAGTTAGGCAAATTAATAAGCCTCAAGAAACGGGGGGATATGTAAAGCTTCAAGGAAGTGACTGTGCTCCAGCATGGAGGGGTAAAGGCCCTTGAGGTTAAATATCATCAGTGACATGATCTTCCTGGAGGCTTTTCTGTAGGAAGGAGACCCTGGCATGGGGGGGTTGAAAGGTAAGTCTTGCAATTCAATAGATCCACAAGGCTCCCTCGCGCAGCTCGTAACATGGTTAAAATAGGAACTCCCTCCACTTCGGCTCTTCCGACTATTGGCATTTTCTTCAGCCTTCCCCGGCCCTGGCAGCGTTGCTGTTCCAGGACTCCGGTATTTTAATCACTCTGGGTGAGGACACCCCCCCCCCCAGCTCCACTGAACAGACTCATCCTTAGGCATACGGAGCATTTGCAGCGGCCTAGGGTATCATGTGGGCACTTCGTGGTGACCTAGGCAGCTGCATGCTGTATGCCCAGGGCCACCGCTGGTGCCAGCAGCCTGGTCCAGATCCCAGAGGGCTGCGCCCATCCACTGCTCACCGGCTGGTTTCCCTTCCGCCAGGGAAACCGTTGCCCATTTCTGGCCGGCTGCGTGGTCTCCCCCTGCCCTCCACCGGCCCACCGTTCATGCGACTCTCTGCCTGGCACCTCGTATCTGCTCCCACACCAGCCCCCCGCAGCCCTGGGCCTGCCCCCCACAGCTCAGGCCCCCACAGCCGGCATTCTCCCCCTCTTGAGTAGCCTCCCCATGGGGCCGCATGCTCAGGCAGCGTAGGATGCCCGGAATGATAAGGCAGGCCCTGCTGCAGAAGCGATGTCTGTTCACAGCAGCTAAGGAATTGACTCCGGGGTCCCGTACGCTATGTCTGTGCCACGCAGCGTTTAGCGACACAGCCCTGGTGCTAAACCTCGGCCGGCGAGAACGCTGTCGGCGTTTTTGCAGACAGAATACGTCTCGTCCCCTTGGGGCGGCAAAGCTCTTGTCGTTGGGGGGCGGGCTAGCAAGACGTTTTGTGGCTCAGTTAGAAGTGTGGACAAAGCCAGTGTTGGGCTGGCAGCAGACTCCAGCCCCCGTCTAGCCGGCAAGGGAAGGGCAGCTCCTGTCTCTTTCAAATCTTTCCATCTCTCACGCCACCGTTTCCTCTTTATTCATGAGCAGGAGGGGGGCTGCGAGTGTCAAGAGTTAATTTTACTCCAGGACAAAAGGCTGGGATAACAGATTTCAGGGGAGGCAATTAGCCAGCCCCTCTGACTGTGGCCCACATATTTGCATCATTGCTTCTTAATTGCTTCCTCCAGGTCTGGAATGGGAAGCCTTCATTTGAATGGCTTCACCTTTTGAAGCAGACCAGTTGGGGGGGGGGGGGGGGACAGGCCCCCGGGCAAGCTCCAACAGCAGAAGCATCAGGGTGATTTCTAATTCATGAGCTGCCCGTGGCTTTCCTGGGGAGGCCCATATGACAGAGCAGTTGGCAGAGATTCACTCACCAGCATCATCTGGTAAATTTCACACCATCAAAGCCCACTCTAGCCTGGGCGTGCGCTGCCTGAAATCAAGGCCAGGGGAATCGCACAGAGATAGCTGCAGAGGGGTCGCCCTGTTAGTCTGTAACAAAACAATGAGGAGTCCTGGGGCACTTCAGAGACTAACAAAAATCTCTCTAGTACCATGAGCTTTCCTGGGAAAACCCCCTTCCTCTGAGGAGTGAGTGGAGGAGACAGTTGTGGAGGAAACCCGGCTCTGGAAATGGAAAAGGGTCGGGCACCTAGACGTGGCTCCCTCGGCTGGTTGTAACACGTGATCTGCTCCACCCGAAGGTGCCGTTCCGTGGGGTGGGACACCCGCGGCTCCCCCTGGGTTCTGCAGAATTTCTCTCATTGACACAAGCTGCTGCAATAAAGCCAGCCGGCTGGAGAGCCCTGACACGACGGCGCTGGGAAGTGTGACGTGCACCCAGTCGTGTCCGGAAGGCCAAAGGGGACACGGTCGCTTCCTCGCTTCCGATCCCCCAAGAGATCCAGCACTGCTCAGACAGCTTGGCTCAAAGGGCGGTGCAGTCGTCGGAGTCTTGCTACTCGCGTCAGTGGCTTTGGATTAGACCCCAGATCTTCAGGCCTGGAGAAAGGCTCCTGAACGCCCAACAGAAGAACGTTTTTGGCACCTGTCATGGGGGAGGGGACAAGCAGATTTGCCAGGGGCAGAGGGGACATTGCAGCCCTCCAACTGCACCTGTCTGGTCCGAGCAATGCCTGGATCCCAGGCCTGACAGATGGCTTGCCCCCCTGAACGCCCCTCCCATAGCTCAGCTCAAAGCAGGTTGCACGGGCATGCTGCAGAGGAAGTGAGCAACCTGTCCCCAGCAGGCCTGTCCCCAGGGGGACTGGAACAATGTGTGTGTGTGTGTGGGGGGGGGTGCTGAGAGCCACTGAACGAAACTGTAAACCTGGGGTGGGGAACATACGGCCCAGGAGCTGGATCTGGCCCCTGAGGCTCCTGCACCCTCCCTCCCACTTAGACCCTGCACCCCAAGCCCGTTTCCCAGCAGTCCCCTCCCACGTGCTTGAACCCCTCATTTTTACCCCACCCCAGAGCCTGGAGGGACCCACAAAATCTACTAGGCCAGCCCCCCCCCCCCCCGGCTCTGCCGTGCAAGGAGAATGTGGGGAGGGTCCTTCTGCTTCTCTGCTGGGGGTCACACCAGTGACTTTTTCTTGTTATTTCTCACTTGTGTGACCCCCAGCTGATTTTTCTGTGGGTCAGCGGCTCCCAACCCCAGAAAGGGCCCCCCCCTCCGCTGCAACCCCTGCGTATGATGGACACCACTTCAAGCCAGGGGGTGCTGCATTTCTCCCCCCACCCCTGGCTCCAGCACCTCTGCTCTTCCCCTGGCACAAACCAGGCCTTCGAGAGTCAAATACAAACAGGAACATCTGTGTGTACCAGAGCGGAGCTGAGCATGCCTCCTGCACAACCCCTCCTCCCTCTAGAGCCCTACCCCCCAGGCCAGTGGGGTATTGCCTTGCTCGGGGGATGGGTGGTGGTTGGCGTCAGGGTCAGGACTGGATGGACCTTTCCTCTGCTCCGACTAACGCGCCGGGTTGCACCAGGAAATGACCAGCTCCCGTGCAGCTGCAGAAGGGACGTGCTACACAGCAATGGGCTGCATTCATCATTCTCCAGAGGTTGCGGTTCCAGGATCTGCCTTCGGAAGGCTCTGGCCCAGCCAGCCAGGCTACAGTGTCCCTGGGGCTGGGCAGTTGGACCTCCTGGTCTCAGCTCTCGGTGCTAGGAGGGCGGATCAAGGACAGAGGCGGGTACATACCTCCCAGCCCTTCGGCTGCCTTGGGGCCTGGGCGTTGGTCCAAGTATCTTAGGCTAGTGCTCCCTGTAAGCCGGGCGCTCGTGCGGCCGCTCAGGAGACATTCCAGCGCTGCCCAGCTGAGTAGCAGAGCGCCTGCCACTAGGTTTCTGTTTCTATTGGTGGTGCACATTTGCACATGCCTTGGTGTACATCAAATTATTCCACACACGGATGGAAAAAGTGAGAGGGAACATTGTCCTAGGCTCAGAGGCGCTAACAGAGGCCGACCTCCCCGCTCAGAGAGGAGCAGTAACATCAGGCTGCCCTTTAGTTATCCCCCTTAGCTCACGTGCAATCGCCGTGGTGGGCGCTGGTTTAACGGCCAGCAGCTCTCAGGGCTTGTCCACCTGGGGAACCGGACTGGCTCTGCCTGGCTAATTCTGTCAGCCTGGCTATGCCGGTCACGCCCCTCGCGTGGGCACAGTTGTCCTGGAACAAAAGGGGTTTTTTCGGCTTTAGCGTCTACCACTTACAAAGGGCTCTTCTTGTGTTCCAAGAGTTCACGGGGAAGAGGGGCGGGGGTCTCTTACCTCTGTCCCCAGGCAGGGCAGAGTGCAGGGTCATTTTCCTGCTCTAGCCACGTGGGTGCATTCCCCCCCCCCAGGGACGAGCCTTAGCCACGCGAGGGGTGGCCGTGACACGGGGCACGTGGAGGGAGCCGAGAGACCCTTGCCCCCTCGTGCCCCTCCCAGAAGGGAGGCTGTGTCTGTGAGAAATAACCTTGGGAGCCCTAGAGCTGCCAGGAGGGAGGTGGCCCCTGGGACTCCTCAGGCAGACACAGGGGGAAAGCAATGATAGGCCACAGAGCAGGAGACCAGCCGGTCCAGGGAGTCCCCCAGGCTCAGCCCGGGAGCACAGGGCCCCGCACTCAGGGGCTGCCTGTGACGTCAGTCTGGCACGGGGTCACAAAACAACACCCCACGGCCGAAGCCCTGAGAACCCTTGGACCACCCACCCGCGGGCCAGCTGCACCACCTCAGCCTCCTGTCAGACCCCAGGCCCGTGCAGTGAGCCACAAATCCCCTGGGGCCGGGAGATCCGATCCAGACACGTGTGGGACGGTTTCCCCACGTCGCTCACGTGAGGCGGCGGTACCAGGGTCAGCGGCGGTACCAGCCCGAGCTCAGGCTCCGCTAACGCGTCAGCTGGCGGTGACCTAAGGGTCCCGTTTTTGCCAGTGACGCAGCAGGAGACCAAGCTCGGAGACTGAATGGCACATCAGACCTGCGTGGCGCACTACACACGTGGCCCAGTGGGTGCATGTCGGCCACAGGCCACGTCCATTGCAAATCAGCTCATAGCCATGACTCCGAGCCCGAGTTCCCTGTAACCTGGGCGCTTTGGCGGTCACCCAGGAGAGATCCCAGTGCCATCCAGCTGATTAGCAGAGTCCCACCGCCAGCAGCGTGCGCTTCTGTTGATAGTGTCCATCCACACATGCCTCGGTGCAGAGAACAAAATTTATTCCGCACATGGATGGAAACAATTAAGGGAATGTTGGCCGTGGCTGGAACATTTCAGGGCTTTATCAGCACAGCTGGGGTGGGGAAGGAGGAATTAGCTGCAACTCCGTCCTGCATCCAGCCCTTGGGGCCTTGCTTGCACCTGGAGCTGGGAATCCCAGGAGCAGCTGTGTCATCCCCCACCCCAGCTCCTCGATGGGAAGCTGGCCTCTGATGCTGAACCATTTCTCCAAGAGCTGAAGCCTCAGCCCCTCCTGTGACCGATCTTTTCAGTGCGGCAGAACATAGAAGAGAGAGGAATCCAGTCTTGCTCTTTGGGGCGCTGAACGTCTTGTGTACCTCACCTAGCACTCTGCGGGTTCAGTCCTTGACTTGGAGTCCTGAGCACAACCGCAATATAAACCGTATCAAGTTCCCACGGCTGGTTTCTCTTCTCCTCTCCTGATAAACAAAGCTACTCACTGATACATTTTGTCAAGCAAGGGTTACGGTACAATCTGCTGCACACACGTGTGTCTGACTACTAGGCTACAGTTAATCAGAATCGGATAAAGGTCAAATAGAGCTATTAGATCATAGCCAGCAAAGCCATCTGTAAGCCCAGCAGTGCGAAAAACATCATCTAGAAGGGCTAGCTATAACGCAAAGGTCTAATTCAATCTGGACCTCGTGCAGCTCGCTAGCTTAGAAAAGCCTTTCCAGCACGATCTGAAGCTACAACCAGATTGCCTGCTCTCCGGGAGCCAAGTTAATTACCTTACAAAGAAGATGCTTATACGCCTCGTATTTCTTAAATCCAAGTAAGACCTATGCTGATGCTCACAATGGTTCAAAGGCCTCCCATGGCCTTGCATGGGGGGACTGTCACCTAGACACGTTCAAGTTAGAAATACAAAGCCCCCCCTTGACAGACATCAAAATCAAACCCAGGCATTTCTAACTGTAACTTTTGGCAGGTTATTTCAGCCAGCCAGGCCTGCTCAGTGACCAAGGTGGATGGGAGACCAAGACATTTTGACCTTCAACCTCTCTTCCAGTCATTGGATTTCTTCTAATCATTGACCAGCATTACAGATCTGCATTTCATGTTTGTTTCCTTCAAGCCATAAAACTGGCCAGCTGATCTGTATTCTGTCTGACACGACCAACTGGCTTTGGATGATTTGATGAGACACCATCAATTTAACATTTAGAGACTGTAAAAAAAAAAAAAAAAAAAAAAAGTTGAATGCAGTTGTGAGTTTTAAACCCGCCCCGAGTCCTCCTGGCCATTTTTTTATAATCACGCCGTTGGGTTTTTAATTGTTTTCACTATCCCCTACGACTGTGCGAAAGACCCCAACAAACGGACCAGACAGGCACTACCGTGAAATTGACAGCGCACCTAGTGCTGTCAAATGCTCTAAGTAACAAACGGAGCAACATGACTATTCTGGAAAGATTGCAGGGATCCCTTGGAATAACAGGCAAGGTATATTCAGTAGAAGTGTCATTTTTAATCGGGCAGCGTCCCTTAAAAAGGAAAGGACAAGCCCCCCTAGAATGCCCCTCCTTGTGTACGGCATATTCAAGGGAAAACTCTCCCTTCTCACCAGCTGGGAGTCAGTTTACAACCCCATCACTGGCAGAGGCTGTAAAATCTGCCCAGACTGGCAAACCAGCCCTGAACAGAGCAAAAGGGGAGAGGAGGGAGGGATGAGAGAGGGATTTATTTACTATGTGCTGCCTTGGAAGAACACTAACATAGTTGTGTATCTAGGCGATAACGTAAGGGCTTTTCAGCCAACTGACAAAAGGCTCTGGGGATGGCAGCAGCTCAAATCCAGCCTCCCAAGCCCGGGAGAACCAGTTCAAGATAGATTTAGTGAATCCTTAGGCATCTTCACAGACGGGTAAACTAAGGCACAGAGACGTCAAGGGCCCATCCGCATTATCCTTATCATTGGGGTGGGTGAATGTCGCCCCCGCCCTCGGTATTTGCAAATATGCTTTTGAATCGACCCCTTCCCTCCCCCCCCCCGCCGCCTCCCCTTGGAGGCTGCTCATAATCCCCTTCTCTTGCGCTCGCTGGACAGCTGGCCGAGCAAACGTGGAGCCCGAGCCGCTGCGCCCTGAGTGAGAGCCAACAGTGATGCGACTCTGCGTGATCCCCTGCCCCGCTGCCGGCGGGGATGATGTCACAGAAAACAGAGCCGTGAATTCAAACCACGCTCACCGCCGGTCAGAGCTACGGCTGTGCTAGGGATGGGCCGCTTCCTACACCCGCTCCCCGGCTCGGCCCGGCCCAAAGCCTAGGACCCAGCCGCCGAGATGTGATTGCAGACGCGGACAGGGCGCCCGGGTGCTAATGGTGAGCATGTAGGCAGATGCTCTAGTACGTCTGGAAGGGCCTCAGATTCCTCCCTGATGGCTGCCATATAAATTCCATGGGGACCAGACTCCTGCACTGTCTGCCGTAAGGATGATTGGGGACTGATAGCGACTCGGACGGGATCCTGGCGCGACAGAGCTGCAGCACCCGCGGCCAGACCCAGGTCATTCCTGAGAGGAGAGACCAGGGAGGAGCCTGCAGGGATCGGGCTGGGCGTGCAAAGACACGTGCAGGATGTTGTGAAGCAGCTGCCTGGGGAAGGGAGCGGAGTCCGACCCACACACCTGCCAGAGGCGGGCGCCTGCGTGGCCGGAGTCGGGGACGTCCCAAGGGCTTTCAAATCCACGGAGGCAAACAGGAGAAAAGGAAAATCTCACGAGTCTGCGTAACGCTGACGGGTAGAACCACACCTGGGCCCGCTGGAGTTTAGTGCAGGAGTCTCTAGGGCCTGGGGGGTGGGGTTCACCCCTGGCAAAATCCCTGCAGCTGACCCAGCCCCCGCACGACCTCCTGGGCCCAGAGGGCTGAGTCCAGAGCCGGTGCCCTGCAGCGGGGTCCCCCTTCCATGGACCCCCTTGGGGGCTGCGTCAGATCCCTGCCGTGCGGGGAGGGGGGGGAAGGAGGCTGCATTGAGATGCAAACGGGAGATCTTTATGGCCTTCCCCGGGGCACAATAGGGCGATTGAAGGGGCCTGGCGCTGGAGCCGCTGGCTGGAGAAAAGGGAACCAACAATGGCACAAGAAGGAAGAGGGGCTGTCCCCTGCCCCTCCCATCCATCAGCCAGGCAGGGCTGGAGAGCGGAGGAATGCAGGGCTCCGAGGGCAGGCCCGGGCCCCAGCATAAGAGCAGAGGCTCCCTCATTGTGGCTGCATGGGCCCGGACTAGAGCCAGGCTGGACTCGCTCCAGCAGCCCCAGGGCCCAGAGGAAGGAGGCTGCACCCAGGCTGTCCTGCAGGAGAGGGCTGGCTTAGCGCTGGGCTCCCTGCTGGGGGCTGCTGCCCAAGCAGAATCCCTGCATTGCAAACGTCCGGGCAGGGGCAGTGCCAACAGCTGGGGGGGGAGGGGGAGGCCTGGTAAACTCAAGCCAGCAGACCAAGCGCTCCCCCGTGGAAACCAGCCCCGGAAATGCTGCGCCTCTCTGGCCGCACAGCCGGGCCTGCTGGGAGCGAAAGCAAAGATCACGTTGCTTTGAGACCAGAGACTGGCTCCCCGCTCGCCTGGGCAGCCACGCCCAGCTCAGCACCACGCCCCGATCTCGCCCCCAGGCAGCCAGGGCATGCCCCTCGGCCTGCGTGGCAGCCTGCCCAGGCCCGATGCTCCATCCATGGCAGGGGGGCTGGCGCCCTCCGCAGCCCAGCACCAGGCTGACGCTGTGGGGGAAAGGGGTGGCCAGCTCCCCTGGACCGGACGCATGTAATGTTGCGATGCCCATCCCGGGAGAGGTGGCAGCCTGGAGCAGGCCCAGGAGGGAGGCACGGGGCAGGGGCGCCGCAGCTGGCTGGAGAGAAGCGGCTCCAGGGGATGGAGCTGGGGCAGCTGGACGAGGCGGAGCTGGGGACGTGGGGCGACCGAACTGTCCCTGAGCCAGGGGAACGGGCGGGGGGCAGCCGGAGCCCATAGGCAGCACAGAGCTGCATGGGGGGCGCGCGGTGCTTTGCCCCGCGGTCGGGACAGCCCTGTGCGGCCAGGAGCCCTGCCGGAGTCCAGGGAGTCAGCCAGCAGGGTCGCTGGGGCGGCTGCCACACCTTTGCTGCCCTGCTTTACGGCTGCCAAGGAGCCCAAGAGATGCCAGCCCCCCCGCGATGCACCAGCCCGGGGCCCACGGCACCGACCCAGCCCGGGCAGATGCGTGGGCTGACACAGGAGGACAGAGACCACCGACATCCTGCCCTCTCTGGGCCCCATCCTGCCCCCCTGGCGCCAGTGGCAAAGCTCAGAATCAGGCCCCTCCACATCTGCAGCCCAGCACGGATGCCTTGGTGCTAGTGGCTCTCCCTGCTCCCTGCCCCCGCTGCCAGGATCTGGCCGTGCAGCTGTTGGGATGCCCAGGGCCTCTGAGAGCCTCCCGCTGCCCCCTGCTTAGTCCCCGCAGCTGGATTTAGTGCTGCCAATCCGCCAGCTGCAGCTGCTTCTCTGGAGCCCAGCGGCCTTCCTGCCAGGGCAGCTGTGCACCCAGCTGTGCAGGGGGGAGGCTGCCAGTCAAACGGCTTCTGTCTCCCGGAGGCGAAACCTGGAGCAGGGTCCTCATAGGTCAGAAGGGACCATTATGATCATCTAGTCTGACCCCCTGCGCAGTGCAGGCCACAGAATCTCACCCACCCGCTCCTGGAATAATCCTCTCACCTAGATCTCAGATATTGAAGCCTTCAAATAGTTTAAAGACCCCAAGATGCAGAGAATCCTCCAGCTGTGACCTGTGCCCCATGCGACAGAGGAAGGCAAAAAACCTCCAGTGCCTCTGCCAATCTACCCTGGAGGAAAATTCCTTCCCGACCCCAAATATGGCGATCAGCTAAACCCTGAGCATGTGGGCGAGACTCACCAGCCAGACACCCAGAAAGTTCTCTCTAGTAACTCCTGTCATCCCTCCATTGGCCTATTTCCCACTGATCATGAAAGGTCAATTAGTTACCAAGATCATGTTATCCCATCAAACCATCCCCTTCATAAGCCCATCCAGCTTAATCTTGAAGCCAGAT
The DNA here is from genome assembly GCF_052426305.1 of Pelodiscus sinensis. Lineage (NCBI taxonomy): Eukaryota > Metazoa > Chordata > Testudines > Trionychidae > Pelodiscus > Pelodiscus sinensis. The sequence continues at coordinate 3,341,571 of NC_143077.1, read as the reverse complement.
AGATCTTTTGCCCCCACTACTTCCCTTGGAAGGCCGTTCCAGAACCTCACTCCTCTAATGGTTAGAAACCTTCGTCTAAACTTCCTACTAGCCAGCTTCTATCCATTTGTTCTTGTGTCCACATTGGTATGAAGCTTAAATCATTCTTCACCCACCCTAAAGCTTCCCTGCACGGCAGTCAGGGCCGGATTGGGGGGGGGGCTAGCTGGGCAGCTGCCCCAGGTGCCAACCAATGGGGGGCACCTGACTGAAGTGGTAAGGGGCGCCGCACACCCAGGGGCAGGGCCGCACATGCGCCGCGCGCCCGCTGCCCAGGGTGCAAGTATGGCTCGGTCCGGTACCGATGGCCGTGCCTCCTGAAACCAAAAGCACTCCCCCTCCCCACCCCCAGGCTGAGCCCAAAGCCTGAGCCCGCTGGAGCTGCACCCCCCCCCCCCCGAGGAAGGGGGCAAAGCAAAGCCCAGAGGCTCCAGCCCCAAGTAGGGGGCCTGTAGTCACCTGAGACCTGCTGCCCAGTGCATTGGGGTTTGGGGCTCCCAGGGTATCCCTGACCCCAGCACCAGCAACCCCATTAACACAGGGTCATGCCCCACTTTGGGGTCCAACCTGCGGCGTGAGAGCGGCTGGCCGAGGCATCTGGCGTGGCGGGCGGCAGACGGCACTGGGCTCGGGGGGCTGGTGGCGCTGGGGTGAGAGGTGCGAGCGGAAGAGAGCCCAGAGGGGCATGGTTCGGGGGCATCCGGCTGCGTCCGGCCACACCGCAGCAGAACAGGCTGAGCTCTAGCCGCTAAGCCTGGGGGACAGCATGGCCTAGTGGATAGGGCACCTTCCTGGCACTCAAGTCCCTGCTCTGCGACTGCTTTATGGGGGACCTTAGCCAAGCCATGCCCGTGCCTCAGTTTCCCCCTCTGTACTGGGGGTGATGACACTGACCTTGGTTGACCTGCCGCTGAAAAGCCTGAGCTAGCGAGACAGGCTCCTTCTTGTGCTGCATCAAGCCCAATTGCTGATCCCAGGGCAAACCTGCTCCCCGGGCGCGGCCCGTGGGGGGGTCATACCGCTGTACTCGAGGCAGCGGCTCGGGGCCTGGGGCTGCTAGTTGCTGTAACTGGGACTTCCCGGGAAAAGCTGTTCCCCGATCTCGCCCCATGACCATTTCGCCACTGGGGCAGTGGGAGCCGGAGCAGGCCCATTGCTGGCGTCCTGGTCTGTCGGCCACTGCCCGCGAAGCACAGCTGTGGGGCCGGGCAGGGGCTGCCTGCTGGGTGTGGAGCACAGCTGGGGTGGGGGCTTCGTGAGAGCGGGCCCTGACCGGGGGGGGGGGGAGGATTCATGGGGTCCCCACTGAAGAGGGAAGGTGCGAACTAGCCGCTTCCTTCCCCCAAAGGCCCCTTAGGTCTGTCATCTGGTGAGAGCAGCTCAAACGGGCCCTGAACAGCCCAGTCCCTGGCAGACTCGTAGGGGAGCCCTGCCACCTGCTGGCACCTGTGAAAAGAGCAGCTGCTACTACAGGCAAAAGCAGCCTAGAAATGACTTAAGAACATCAGAGCGGCCAGGCAGGGTCAGACCAAAGGCCCATCCAGCCCAGTGTCCTGTCAGCCAACAGTGGCCAATACCGGGAGCCCCAGAGGGAGGGAACAGAACAGGCAATCCCCACGTGATCCCTCCCGTTACCCATTTCTAGGGACACCATTCATACCCAGCCTGGCTAACAGCCATTGACGGACCTAACCTCCAGGAATCTATCTAGCTCTTTTTTTGAACCCTATTAAAGTCCTTGTCTTCATCACATCCTCTGGCGAGGAGTTCCACAGGTTGACTGTGCACTGAGTGAAGAAAAGCTTCCTTTTGTTTGTTTTAAACCTGCTGCCTATTCATTTCATGTGGTGACCCCTAGTTCTTATATTGTGGGAACAAGTAAATAACTTCCTTATTCACTTTTTCCACACCCGTCATGATTTTATAAACCTCTCCCCTATCCCCCCATTAGTCTCCTCTTTTCTAAGATGAAAAGTCCCCGTCTTTTTAATCTCTCTTCATATGGGACCCGTTCCAAACCCCTCATCATTTTTGTTGCCCCTTTTATGAACCTGAACTTACTGGAGGATCCCCAGTGTCCTTTATTCTCCTGCTCCTGCCCCATCCAGGAAAGAGAACCTGATGCCTGGACCACCTCTCCCCTGACTCATACATTGCCCTGTGGGCTGTACCACTTCAGCTTCTTGGGGGGGTCAGCCCCATGTCAGCCTGTCACGTTACTGGATTTTAAGGGGAGCAGCCAGGTCACTGCTGCGCCCATGGGGGTGGGGTGTTTGCCCCACAGTCTGTACAAAGGGGGCCATGTGAGGTGTCAAATGGAAACTTATGCTCTACTGATTCTGTGTGTGCTACTCATGTACTTGTATGATGTCTGTATGTGGAGTTATGAATATGGACTCTGGGCTGATACAGGCCTGGACTGCCTGTTGTAAAGGAGGATTGTCCAGTGAATGACTATGCTAATTAGCACAGCTCCAGGAACAATGGCTCTCAAGGTGCCCAATACACACCTGAGGAATGCGTCTGGAACCAGCAAACCAGTCAGTTTCTAATGGCCGCTGAAATGGGGCACAGGGATAGGTCACTTGGCCACGTGACCCGCTTCAGCTTGGAAGGTACCAGGGATGGATATAAAATGCCATGCAGAGGACTCCATCTTGTCTGTAATCTTGCTCCTGGTCCCAGGTGCAGCCTTGTAAGGGACAGCGAGCCGGGAAGGATTGCTGACTCGTCCTGACATAGGATGGGCACCAGAGACTTCTATGCTAGCAGTTTATAACATCTCTGCTGAGAGCCTACATCGAGAACTTGGTGATTGGTGCACGTACTGTATTCTCCTTAGCAACCTCCTCTCCACATTTTCTTACTTTTATTAATAAACCTTTAGATTGTAGATTCTAAAGGATTGGCCCAGCCTGCTCTTGTGGGTAAGATACAAAGTGTAAATTGGCTGGGAGAATCTTTGGGACTGGGAGAATCTGTTTGGGGTAGGTGAGATTGGGTTCTACAACCCCTCCCTCACCTGTGTGTTAGGCCCTGGGCTGATTGTGGCACAGGAAGAGCTGGGGTGTCTGAGGGATTTTGCTTGTGAGGCTTCCTGCTGGCTGGATTGGCAGCTGAAGCGCTCGGTGTGACTGGTTTGGGAAAACCCTATTTGGGAAAAGTCTCCAGTCAAGGGCTGTAAAGAGCCCTGGTTTTGAGCAATTAACCCCGAGTGGATGCCCTCAGCGGTGCCCAGACCCGGCCCGTCACACAGACCACTTGACACACAGGCATCAAATAGGCAAAGAAAGCGAGCAGCCCTCGCCAGCCACAACAGTCCCAGAGGAAGTCTGGGAGCCTGACTGACATCTCGGCAGCATTATATCAGCATTAGAGGATCTCAAAGCACTTTACAGTCTCAGCCCTCCCAGCACCGCTGGGAGGGGGGGGGGAAAATCATGAGTGTAACCCATTTTACAGATGGAAAAACCAAGGCACAGAGTTATGTGACTTGCCCAAATTCACAGGGTTAGTGGGCCCCGGAGCTGGGAATAGAACCCGGCAGGCCTGGCTTCCTACCCTCTAGGGAAGCAGTTTTTAAATATTTTTTTCTCAGTCAAAGAAAATCATTGATGCAACAGAATGTGACTGGAGTGTGGGCTGAGGAGGAGAGCTTTGGGATGCAGGAGGGGGCTCTGGCTTTGCAGGTCTATTGAATTGTGACTATTGAATTGAACCAAAAGTGCCCAAGCAGGACTTCAGTCAGTGCCATGAATCATCTGCCCACGTACAGCGGAGAATAGCACCCGGGGAGCCCCAACCTGAACCATTCCACACACCAGAAGTGTGGGAACAATTTATCGAGTGGGGGTGCTAAGAGCCACTGAAAACTGTAATCCCTGGATGTGCCGAAAACCCCCACAAGCCAGGCGGTGCAACAGAAATCCTGCCATTTCCTGGCTTTCTGACCATGAGCAAGTCCCTCCGGCTCTGGGTGCCTATTTCCCTACCTATAAAACAGAGACAATCCAGGTGTCATTTATTATCCCCATTTTACAGGGTGGCAGACAGAGGCACAGCTGGGACCTGCCTACACTACAGGACGGGAGTGGGATTGCTAGCTGCTGACCCCCACGTGCTGTCTAGAGCAGGGATGTTAAATATCTGTTAATTGATTAGTCGATTAACCTCATGAATTTTTATCAGTTAGTTGACTATTCTATAGTCCCCAGGGCGGCGCTGGCAGCCAGTGCGCTCCAGCCCCACTCCTAAGGAGCCCTCTCCCACTCTGTGCTGCTGCATCAGAGACAGCAGTCCAAGGTGCCACGTGGGAGCCGGTCCACCAGGGGAGCCAGCTTAAAAACCAGCTCCCCTCGCAGACCGGCTGCCTCTCGCCCCGTGTTGCTCCCTCTAATAAAGAGGCAGCAGTGCGAGGTGGCAGCAGCCCTTGTCTGGAGGGCGGGTCTGAGCTCCTGGACCCAGCATGAGCCGGAACTGAGCCAGCTGCCTGCCCACGGGCTCCTAATACATTTTAAATGCAGAGCCGCAGCAGGGGTAGGTCCCGGACTCAGTGCAAGCCAGGACTGAGCCGGGCTGCTGGCCAGCCGGCTAACAAATGTACTGGCGGGGTGGGGGAATGCGCGTAATCTATAACATTAACCTATTACCTTTTGCTAATGGTTAATCGACTGCACGGTTACATCCCTAGGTCAGCGCCTCCTTAGGGCGTGTTCTGCGCTTAGCCCGTGTCACAGAAGGCTGGCTGGACATCAGCCTTACAGGGGCGGGATGGGTGTGGCCGTGACATCACAAAGGCCTGTTGCAGGCCCTCGCCTGATTGGGGGAAGTGGTGGGTCGGTGGTGACCTCACAAAGAGATCCTGACATCAGCCGGTCAGGACAGAGGGGTGAGGCAGGGGCCACCTCAGAGACTCCCGTGGCTTTGCAGCAAGGAGGCTTGGGCAGAGAGGAGATGGACAGAGCTCGTGCCGCTCTCGGGGCCTGGCCGCGGGGACAGGGAATGGCCAAGCGGGTGCAGCATTGCCAGACCTCAGCCCCCCCCAATCAGGAGACTGGCTGAAACGTCCCAAAATGTAATACTCTGCACTGCTGGGCTCTGCTCTGCACCCTGCTCTCCCAGGCAGGGGGGTGAGGGGCTTTCCCGCTCCTTTCACCCCCACAGGGTGAGCAGCTGGAATTCGCTTTGATAGGCAGCTGAGATCTCCCACAGCCCTGGGGGCTTGAGGGAAATCACCAAAACTCGGAGCCTCACGACCGACTTGTGAGAGGCTGCGGAGGCTCCTGATGAGCTAACTGCTCCCCGATCCCCGAGAGGGCCGGGGGAAGCTTTGTGTCTGTCAGGGTGACAGGTCCCCTCCCACTGCCTGCATCCCACACTGGGACGGTTTGTGGAGCAGCCACAGCCTGGCCAGGCTGATGTAGCCACAGGGAAAAGCGATTCCTTGTTGGGGAAAAGTAATCTAAAGGGGGAGACACTGAAAAATTACCAGCAGAAATTACCACAAAGCTGTGCAGGCACCTAATTCCCTTGGGCCTGTGTCTAATCTGCTCGTGTCTGACTAGGTTCAGCTGGGAAGCTGCTCAAAGGCCTAAGGGCTTGGAGGGAAGAGGCAATGGGCCAACTCTAGTCATGGGCCAAAAACAGAGAAGGAGGGATGGAGACTGACAAGCAGGGAGAACAGAGAACTTTGCAAATGAACCGCAGGTCTGGGCAGAGGAACAAGCAGGCTGTTCCCAACAGCCTTAGAAATATCAGCAACATCGCATCCAGTCTCTCTGAGGCGCTGGAAGACTGGCTGGACTCTTGGATGTGCATGGAGAAGTCCCCCCTGAACATGTGGCACAGTGTGGGTCAGTCTTCAACAGAGACATCCTTTCTCCCAAGCGTTGGCTGGGTGATGGAGTTAAATGCGTGATAAAAAACAAGTCTGGAGCAATCTGAGTAAAAATGCCTCAGCTTCCAGTCTCCTGTGGTGCCCACAGAGCTCCAGCTAGACAAGGCCTGACTTTCCCCTGGAAAAGCAGCCGGAAAACAACATAAATCCCACTTTCCTGGTCTTGTTCATATGGCAGATGAAAACGGGGAAATCCACAAAAATCTGCTGCCCAATCTAAAGCCCCCAGGCCACAAGTCCCATCACAGAGAGTTCTGACTCGAAAAGGATGGAGCCAGAGACTCACTGCTGGGTTGCACGGGTGTCAGGGGGGCTAGAGGGTTTGTGAGGAAGGTGCCCAGACACGAGGGGGATGGGCCGCACGATGGAGCCCTAAGATAGACACACACAGCACACCGAGGGCCCATCATTCTTGTTGGCTCCCTTGGAAGAGCGTCTTCAGACACACAAATGGAAAGTTTAAGCTGGTTCCTCCATGCGGGGGATCCTCCATGCGGGGGATCGGAGCATGACAGCAGGCACACGCTGGGTTTGATCCCAGCACCTTCGACAGCCCACCTGTGCTCCTTTAGCTAGACGGGAAACGCCCGTCACCTGGACCAGCCACTACAGGGATGTGGCATCGCTGTGCAAGTTCGAACCCAGGTCCCTGGGCTGCGGCAGCTTTCGGTGCAGGCGAAAGCAGGGTCCCAGCACAGGGCATCAGTGAGCCAGCGGAAGGGCAGATCTCCACCCGGCAGAGGTAACAGCAAGCCCGGATCTCTAGGATCCCTGCCTCTGGCCCTGTAGCTTACACGTGCATGTGCTATAGCTGGTGGGCGTGGTGCCCCCTAGGAACATGCTGAAATGTAAACGGCTTGTTCTGAAATGTAAAAACAAACTGAGATTGAGCCTGGGCAGCGAATGGAACAGCAAAGAAACCGCTAAATGTCCGACACAGAAAACCATTAGGTTAGTGTAGCTGGGGGGTTGGCTGCCATCCACAGAGCCCTGCATATCCGAGGATCCTTTCACCGATAGCAAAGTGGATACCTGGGCGGGGCTCCTCCTCAGCCCTCTGCTCGGCCACCAGAGAGGAAGGGACACATGCAGCTCCTGTCTCCCTGCACGAGGGACCGAGTACTGGCCCGACCCTTCTCTCGCCTGGTGAGCACAGACCTGCTGGAGCCCCGGCTCTGGGTGCCACTCGGGACACGTGCAGCCCGCCCCCACACGCTGGGATGGCAGCCTGCTGTGCTCCAGAGCAAGGAGAGGTTACGGGAGTGTCCCTGGAGAAGCTGGGCAGAAAGGCGAACCAGCGTGTCTGGGTGCTACGAGGGTGGCGGAGGCCCGGTCCTTGATTACGAGGACCTGTGGATGAGGGGGAACGGGCAAGACATAACCCATCTGGCCTGCCCCTGGGAGGTACAATACATCTGACAGGGAGCCGGGAAGAGCAGCATGTAAGGCACTGTGGCTGGTGTCCGTCACAAGTAGGGAAAACCCCCAACTCTGGAAGAGACCCCCGTGGCTGGAGAATGAGCGGCGGAGGGAGTCTGCTAGCTCACTGAGAACCACTGGGAGGAACGAGGCTCGTGGGGTTATGTTGATGGCGATGCAGCCAGGCTTCCCGGTGCAGGGGAGAAGCGAGCATGGCCCTGTTCGTTCACGTGGAACATCACTGTGGTGTCGTCCGTGAACACCGCCACACACGTGCCCCAGAGGCAGTCCCGCAACACCAAGCAAGCAGGCAAACGGCCCACGGCTCCCTCACGTTTCTGAGGAGGTACAGTTTGTCCAAGCACCACTGGCCCCAAGTCTATAATGGGCTGAGGTGAGTGCGCCACCTTCGGGTGGAAGCGTCTGTCTCCAGTGACCGTGAGGGGCTCGGTTTGGAGATGGAAACTTCCAAGTGACCTGGCATGGTAGAATGAGGGGGCAGAAGCACCCCCCTGCCCACCGGGTGCTTGCCCGGGTTGTAGACCTGGGTCAGCCAGGCCTGTAGGGGCCAGAGGCAAAGGCAGGCATGTTAAATGACACACACCTGTGAACATGTGCCCTAAGTCTCAAGCACGTCCCAGCTGTGGTCATGGGGAGCTGCTGGAGGTTTCGGAGGAGGGGGCTGAGGGCCTGACAGCATGCTTCCAGAAGTGACACTCCAGCCCTCGTGGAGTCCAGCAAGATCCCTAGGAACTCGATGCGTTGAGTAGGAACTAGAGTGGATTTGGGAGCACTGAAGATAACTCGCAGCCTCTAGAGCAAGGGTTCTTAACCAGTGAGGTGGCCTCCCCAGAGGAGGTATGAAGGGAATCCAGGGGAGGTGTGAGGTGCCTCCCAGAAAATTTATCGCAATTGCCTTCTCACTAGATAAAATTCTAAGTTTTATATTTCTTCATAATTAATATTATGAATTAAAGTTACAAACAATGTATTAACTTCTAAAGATCGGCACACTACAATAGCAGTGCGCATCTATCAGGCCCATGTGACACTACAATAACAGTACGCGAGCTTTGCCAACTTTCATCTTCATGTATTATGCAAATTTGTTAGGAAAAAGTTCAAAGTAAAAAGCTCATGTTATTCATTTAGGCATCGTAACGGGGTTCACTCACCCCACAGCGCCACCAGCCGTCAGACTTGGGAATTAGCTCGGACGGCTGCATCCAGCGTCCAGCTGGTTTGCCAGGTCCCAGGGTTCAGGCAGGCCTCGGGGTTCAAGCCAGGCCTTCAGCTCAGGCCAGGCAGGGAAGCCTTCGCTTGCCTGAGGGAAGGCAGCCGTGGGAGGCCCGAAGTTCTGAGCAGACCTCTGTCTCCCTCTAAGGCTGGACCCCCAACTGAGCTCCTTGGCAGAGTTCTTATAGTCCTAGCCACGCCCCTTAGCTTCCTGTCAGGTGAGGGGGCGGGGCTAGGCTGTGCACAAAATGGGTCGGGGTGTGTGTGTGAACATGAAGTTCACTTTCAGGGGAGGTGTGAAGGTAAAAAGGTTAAGAACCCCTGGCCTAGAGCGTATCTCACCTAAACCAAACATCCAGGAGCACCGCCACGGCTGCCACACATTTGGTAACAACGCTCAGGGTGGTCAAGGCGCCAAAGGGTAACACCCAGAATTGGTAACGCTGCTCTGGCACCACACAGCGCAGGAACCGACTGGGGAAAGGGATGTTCGATAGATGAAAATAAGCATCCTTCACATAAAGGGCGACGTACCCATCCCCAGCCTGCAGGGATGGGGTAATGGTGACCAGACACTCATGGGAAAGTGCGATTTCTTGATACACATATTGCTGTTCCTCAGATCTAACAACACACGAGGGCTCCTGTTGCTTTGAGGATGAGGAAGTCATGGGCATAGAATCCCCTGCCCCTGAACTCCCATGGAACCGCCTCTACCGCCCGCAAGGCAAGGAGCAGTCACACCTCCTGCAGGAGCTGCTCCTGAGAAGGCTCCCTGAAGAGGGATGGGCAGGGGGGAGCAGAACCAGATAGACTATCCCACACCCACAGCCTGCAGGGCTCTGCTGTAACATGAGACCAAGGACAGTGGCCAGAGGGGAGAGATCCGGCGCGGGTGCTGGCATGAGGGCCTTGGGCATACCCTCCAAAGGTGGACGTGGGTCCCTGCTGCAGCTTACAAGGGCCTTGCTCACACCCTGAAGAGGGTCATTGGGGGGAACAGCCTGGTGGGGCTGCCCTGCCTGCTACTGGCCTTCCGCCATTGAGGAAGTGTAGAAGCAGGAGGGGGGCAGCAGCTTAAATTGCTTTGCATGTGTGGCCCCATTTCCCCTCAGCAATCGGGGGGCAGGACTCGGTTTCTCCAGCCCGAGGGATGAAGTGGTGCTGATGAACTGAGGACACGGTTCCAGGAGGGTGGTTTTACAAGGCATCTGGCCTCCAACATGCCTCTGCCCCAGTGCCTGCCTGAGAGGCCTGAGGCTGCAGCTACAGTTAGTGCAAGGATGGAGGCTAGCCTGGTCCTCCCAACCGTTTCCTGCTTTGCTCCCAGCTCCAGCTCCAGCCCAAACCAGACCGGTACCTGCCTACGGTGACTTGCGCCCTGAACTGCAGTCCCGAACCAAGGTAGGCTCTCAACACACGGGCCCCAGAGCCACCTGAAGAGCTGGCCTGACTTCTGTGCCTGCTGCCTGGCACTGGGGCTGAGGAACAGAACTGGGCCGAAAGGCTGGCACAGACCATATGTTCCAGGAACCGAAATGTGGTTTCTCTGCCAGCACAGAAGTGCTGCTGAGACACGACCGGCTAGCGGCTGGCCCAGTCCAGTTTAATGTAAGAGCCTGAGATACTTTTTCTATACATGCCATTGGCACACTTGCCTGGCGCCAGGTAGAAAGGCAGCGACAATTGGATGGGGAGCTGCAGCACAGCCTGTCCGGCGGGAGAACGCAGACCGAGTGGGTGGGGAAGCACAAGGAATATGAGAGGCATTTATCAGGGCAGCAGCTGAGCCCCAGCACCCTGTTCTCTGGGCCAGGGCTACTGCTGTGGCAGGCAGCACTGACGTCTGGGGCCAAAATGTACCAAAGCGGAGACAGAACAGCCTGGCCTTGGCCGGCGGAGCACAAACAATCCACCGCGTGTCCCTGCTATAAACAGAACAAACAGCCCAGGCACGTGGGCAGAGCAGACTTTGCCCAACCTGCCCCTTCTGGTGCTGACTAGCCCCTCGTTGATACCAAAAGGCAACTTGTCCACTCCCTCTAATGGGGGGAGGGGAGAGGCAGCAGCAGCGAGAAATAAAGACCAACCACACTAAGGCACCGGGCTGGGCTCCCCGCTGTCCCAGTACCAGCCTATTAACAGGAGGGGTGGGGGGAGGAGAAAGAAAGGGAGAGGCCGCGCACGTTATGCCCAGCCCTGATCTGGCAGAGGGCAGCTACCACAGCTCAGGCCCAAGGGCTGCTCCAAGCACAGGGTGGGACAAGAAGTAGAGGTGGCAGCCCTGCAAGCTAAAGTGTATAAGCCGGGCCTAGGCTCAGTCACCCCCCCCCCTCCCCCCCCCCTTTCCCGGCTGCCCATCCTTAGGCCAGCTGAGTATTCAGAGATGCAAGGCTGAGCGGGGACCCACTTCATTCTCTTTCCTGTTCCATTCCAGGGCACTTCCAACAGACACTAGTGGCCTCTTGGTCCAGCCCTTGTGACTATTTCCATCATCTCCCCCTCCTATCAGGCCACACAGCACCTCACCCCTCCTTCCCACACAAGCGCACAGGCCAGCCTCCCTCTTTCCTTTATTGGACAAGTGCTGTTTTAACAAGGCTGGGAACATGCAGAAAACCAAGTTATCAAGACAGCAGCACCCTGGAGAGGAGAGGAGAGCAGAGCATGGCAGGGGGGGAAGGGGGGGAAGGAAAGACACTTGACAGACAACTGGAAAAGAGACAGCCTCTTGGAAAGGACTAACTTGCAATGGGGGGGGGGGGGGGGAACGGTTCAAACTCCCAGCAAGAGCTGTCACTGCCCAGGGGGCTCCCTCCTCCACCCCCTCCCTTTGCAAGAGCAGGAGGGTCTCAAAAGGGAATTTCAGGACCCCCTCACTTTAGCCACATTTCCCCTGAATTAGGTCCCTTTTCACCAAGCCCAACAATGGGCAAATCAACAAACGAACCTCCTCTCCCCCAGCCTGATTCCACACTAGCACCTCCCCTCGATGAGAAAGGCCACAAAGCGCCCCCCCCCCCCGCTATTTGGAGCAGCAGAGCGATGAGCAGTGCCCTCTAGTAACTGAAATGGGTTTGCACTCGTGTGGACCAGGCGTAAAATCCTTCTGCGGTCGAGAACATGGTGTTTAATTGGCACATTAGCCTCTACTCCAAAGCCCAAGGGCGAAGGCGGCCGTATTGGGGACCTCCCTCCGGACAAATAGATGGAAGCTAGAGGAGCCAACCATTTCTATACCAGAGCAGGGCAGGGCAGGCAGGAAGAGCTGAGGGACTCACCGAGTGCAAACAGGGCTGTATTGCTGACGGTAGAACCAACACTCCAAACTCCACAGCTCATCCAGCCTCAAATTGCTTGATACACAAAGGGCAGGTCCTACAAGAGCTGTGCAGGTGCTTTGGAGCAAGTACATGAGGAGGGGGAGGGGCAGAGGATGGAATTGCCCCTGTTTCAAAGCAGGTGCGTGGACGGCGGCTCTATTCCGGTCACACCTAGATGGGTTCGGAACCAGGGGCTGGGGTTAGTGGGTTCCAAGAGGCAAGGGACAGTCCTAGATGTTCAAACATTGCTTTAGCCTAACTCAAATAGCCTTTTTCTGCTGCATCCCTGCGCTCTGCCAAGCAAGCCCCCAATGTCGATATAAATGTGAGCCCGCTGGCTGCAGGTCGGACAGGCGCTGCTGCAAAGTAAGGCAGGGGCCTTGCATGGTGCTGGACTGACAGCAGTGAAGGGGATGCATCAGGAAGCTGCGTCCGTGGCAAGCTCACTGGGGGATAACAGGAGTGTTGACTAGCCCCAGGTCAGGAGAGGACACTCCCCACCCCCGCTCCATGCAGATCCTATCCTGCCCCATTCCACGGCTTGTCTGAGGCGGGCGGGGGGAGAGGAGATCAAGGGGCTCAGTTGAATTTAGCCTTTGAGAAGTCCATTTCAGGATGCTGCTCCATGAACCTGTAAGACAGAGGCACACTAGTGAACAAGCCAGGCAGGGCAGTGACCCATTCAGCCCTTGCCACGTAGGAAAAGACAGCAGGGCCCTCTCCACTGGGGCCGCTACCCTGCCCTTCCACCCTGCAGGTCTCCCATTAGCCACGATGCAGAGCTTCCCGTGCAAGGTACCTTGGACACCTCATCACTCTTTCTGCTCCTGGTAGTAATATCAGTAATGGTGCCCAGTCACCAAGGCCAGCAGGTGTGAATGAGAAGCGATTAATAATCAGACACACCCTTCAGGCCAGACACGTAGCAGCTGCAGTTGATAACGGGGGCAAGGGAATTCTGATCTAAGCCTGAACACATTCCTGAGTCATACGTGTTTCTGGGGATGGCGGGAATGTCTCCACGGCTGTGGTAATGAGAACAATACCCAGGGAAGGATGTCACAAACCACCCCCTGTAAGGGTAGGCCAGACCCAGCCCTAAGCACTGCTCATCTGGCACTTTGATTAGATTGATGCTCTGCCTGCCACTGCAAGCAGCTTTGCAAATGCTGCAGCAAGGGAGAGGCACAATATCGCACATGGAAGCAACCCACCAACGTTGTCTGCTGCATCCCCTGTGCTCTGCCAAGCAAGCCCCCACTGTCGATATAAATGTGAGCCCGCTGGCTGCAGGTTGGACAGGCGCTGCTGCAAAGTAAGGCAGGGGCCTTGCATGGTGCTGGACTGACAGCAGTGAAGGGGATGCGTCAGGAAGCTGCATCTGTGGCAAGCTCACTGGGGGATAACAGGAGTGTTGACTCGCCCAAGGTCAGGAGAAGATGCTCCCCACCCCTGACCCACGCACATCCTGCCCCGTTCCATCTGCTGGCTAGGCAGAGGGCTACATGCAGCCATAGCAAAGGACAATGCCATTCTGCACGACCCCTCAGAAGCTGGCAGAGAACAGGAACCGAGCCCACAACGTGCCAACAGTCTCAACTTCACGGCCATTCTTCACCAGTCAAAGAACTAAGCCTATAAAGAACTTTCAGCAAGTGATCTTGTGTACAAGAGATCTCATCTACACTGGTCAGGGAAGCAAGGGCCAGCCCAGGTTCTTCCCGAGGGCTGAAGGGAGACCGTCTCAGCTTAGGGTCTGATGTACATTGTGGAACACGTCTCCTCTCCCCAGAAACACAGCACAAAACACTGATGGACTGTTAGCTTGACCAAGCCTCTAGAGCAGGGGTGGGCAATAATTTTTGACTGGGGGAGGGGAGGGGAGGGCTCCTCAGAAATTTTTGAAATGGTCCCAGGCCATCCGGAAAGGGTGGGGCCAGGACACTTTCATGCTACCCACAGACCCGACTGATCTGTGGCTGGGGGAGCGCAAGTTCTGAACAACTGGAGGTTCCCTCTAGGTACCCGTGCCCGACGGTGGAAGACTTTGCATACTCCACCTTACTGCTCCCAGGTCAATCAGGGCCTGGGGAGGGGGAGCACGTGAAATCTCTCACTCCCTGCTCCCGCCCTGCAAGGGAGCACCACTCAGAGTCAACCACCAGCTGAGCAGCAGCTGGTGGTTGACACAGTGCTGAGTGCCCCTTGCAGGGCTGGAGGGGACTTCACACACTTCCCCCACTGCCTAGCCCTGACTGGCCTGGGGACGGGGAGCATACAAAGTCTCTTCCCATTCTGCAGCCATCCTGCAAGGAGTGTGTGGTGCTTAGAAGCACCGCACCCCTCACAGGGTGGAAGGAGACTTTGCGTGCTTCCTCCCCTACCCTCCGGCCAGTCAGGGCTTGGGGGCAGAGGGAACACATGAAGTCTTCTCCTGCCTTGCCAGGAGTGTGCAGTGCTTCTAAGCACCATACACTCCTTGCGGGGCGGGAGGAAACTCTGTGTGTTTCCCCTTGTCCGTGGACCCTGATTGGCCAGGGGGCGGGGGAGCAGCAGGGCCTCCATGGGCCAGATCCAACCCACAAAGCTCCTTTTGCCCACTCCTGCTCTGGATTGCTGATCACAAAACAATCGCTGACAATACTGCCAGGAAATGTACGTCAGTGGCAAAAAATCCAAGGAGGGAGAAATGTTAGCAGAAGAAACTGTCCTGGTGCACTAACCCTCCTCAGTTCTGCACTTACAAGAGGAAGCTGCCTGACCCACAGTTACCCCTACTCCCAACCCCAGCAGATGTGGGCAGTGACCGCCCATGGCCTTGGCAGGGAAGTTACTAACAGAAGCTCCAAGGTGCAGTTATGCCAAATAGGGCTATAAAGACATAAATGTGCTATTGGCTTGGAGACAGCTGTCTAATGTAGGCTGTGGCGGGAGGAAAGATTATCTGGGCTACTAGGTTGAGGGAGATTAATAAGCTTTCACATGATCTCAGTGGCTCCAGAAAGACAGTATCTCCAGCTCAGATATCACCTGCTGGGTCTTACTCCCTGCACTAGAAGCTAGTCCTAGAGCAGGGCTGTGCAACACAGCACAATTCAACGTTTCCATCCCAACATCTTCTCCTAGCCAACACTGAACTTCAACATCTAAAACATGTAATCTGAGTTCTGCAAGTGAATGCAGACAAGCTCCAAGCCAAATCTCTCATGCTCTGTCATGTCACCCTGCCCCACAATTACTCCAGGACATCTGGCTGAGCAATTTTGCATCTCATGGGAGATGGGGAAGGAGGTACCCATGGATTAATTCTCTCTACGCACTTTTTCAGTATATCCTGCTTCTTCTGTTCATCAGATGTCGGGAGCCCCATGGATTTCTGCCGTTGATCATACATCATTTTCTCCACCATGCTGCGAGTTTCACTGTCCAGATCTGACAACTAAAACCCAAGGAGATTGTTATAGATGGAGGAACAAACTACATCCCCCATGGTTTACAAAGATCATTCTAAGCGGAGGTTCTGTAAGACTGTACATTTTCAATGCACCGCAGCATGCAAACTACCAGCTTAATTATATAGAAATTTATTTGTAAATCCAGCTGCACTTACCACAATAAATTTTGCTGCATTCAGGTTGCACGACTACCTCTGAAGCAGCCAACACAATCCCAGACTTTTGAATCATTTAACTTGCTGGATCACTTCTTTCTAATTATGCCATCCATATCCCCACTCAGGGCACGTCAACACTAGCCCCCGAGATCGATCTAGAGAGGCTAATGAGGGTGACCAAAATTGCAAATCAAGCCCGGGATTTAAATATCCCGCACTTGATTTGCATGTTCCGAGCCGGACGCCATTTTAGAAATTGACTAGCCCGAAGTAACTGCCCGTGTCAACATGCGGCAGTGAAATGGGATTCTGATTTAGAGCCCTAACTCGAATTAGCTGATATTCCTCCTGCAATGAGGTTTACCAGCTAATTCGAGTTAGGGGCTTTAAATCGGAATCCCATTTCACTGTCGCATGTTGACGCGGGCAGTTACTTCGGGCTAGTCAATTTCTAAAATGGCGACTGGCCATTAAATCCTGGGCTTGATTTGCCATATCGGTCGCCCTCATTAGCCTCCCTAAATAGATCTAGGGGGCTAGTGTAGACGTACTCTTAGGAAATATCCAGTTACAGTCATACTCTGATCCAAACACTGTTTCATAAGGAGGCACCTTTCCACCTCACATTCCTTTTAACGTACCACCTAATGCCCTCCAGTTGATCAATCACTAGCTGCTATAGGAGCAAACTTTTCTGGAGTAATAAGGAATACATTGTAACTCAAGTCAGAGGAAGAGGCAGTGACATGTTTACATCTTGGTTTCCCAGGACATAAGAAATTCTGCAGTGCCACTTCTAATTCAGACTATATTTCTCGTGGGGTATGGTAAACAAGTTGCCTGACCTACGAAACTAAGTAGTGTGGCAACATTTCTCTCAAGTCTTCATCCTCTTTGGATTCTATATCCTTTTGGCCCCATTTTCTTTGCTCGCAGAGAGACTACATGGTAGAGGCCAAAAGGTCACTATGGTTAATGGAGTGACCATCAGACACGTTACCTTTGAATTCTCCGGATTAATTTTCTTTGTGTTGATTTCTGGGTCTGTGAGGACTAGTTTGTTCCACCATTCCATCTTGTTGATCTGAAGAGAGGAAAAGAGGTGGTAAAGAACTCTTCCTAAGCAGCAGTTTCTCTGGAAATGCTCATATGGGATGGGAGAGGGAGCATTACTTTTTTGTTACAAAGGAAGAGGTGCTGTTCCTGTAGCTCTTTAACTGACAACGTCCATCAGAAGATAAAGACAAAGCCAGTTCTCTCCATTTAACACCAAATGGTAGGAACTGTCACTGCCAGTAAATCTGCAAGGAGACAGTGTCCAGGAGTCCCTATTATTAAGTCAACGGCAATGTCATAAAAGAAATTGCCACCCTGAAACCAGCTAGCACATGCCACACACAAGCTGTGCCCAAACGTTCACGTACCACCGGTGAGAGAGACCAGAACTTCGCTCTGGCAATGCACCCAAATTTAAAAGAAATACGACTCCATTCTCAAAGAGCAAGTGACTAATCCAAGATTGTGGGTACATTAAAAGTGAAGGTTGAACATTTGGTCAGACTCTGGTCCTCAATACACTGTGGAGCAGTATCAAGGCTTAAGCAATACCGTACTAAGAACAGGAGAAGGAAAACCTTAATCTACAAGGTTCCTGGCTCTGACTGACATGAGCCTGAACCCCATCACTCATTTCACCCTCCCGGACCTCATGCAGGATGTGAGAGTTTCCCAGGCCTAAGCCATTCTTTTTAGGTGACAAATCCGAGGCCTGGTCTACACTAGGCAATTAGTCGGCAGAACCACATTGCTTAGGACAGGGGGTAAAGAATTCTATTTTACCTAAGTGACATGGTTAAGCCGACCCAACCCCGGTGTAGACAGCCCATAATCAATGGGACAATCCTAGTTACCTCCCCTCAGGGAGGCAGAGAACCCAATGCCACCGCATTTTACATGCGGACAAGCCCTGAAGATGTATCCTAGATTGAGGTGTTACGATACTGTGCTGATACCAGGTGGACCACTGGTGTTTATGTACTTACCTTCTCCAGGTGCACAGTGACTATTTTACCATCCTCAATCAGCCAGGAGCTCTCCTCCACCTTCACTTCATTGTACAGATCCCCATCAATCACAGGGGGGTGCCCCTTCAGCCCCACTTTCAGATGTCGTCTCTGAACGTCCACCAACACATCCTTCCCCTTCAGCCGGAAGTTCACCTTGAATGGGATGGCCAGCTGCATAGGAGATGGAGGGGATCAGAGAGATCTCTCATGTTCTTGTGTATTACTGATCTAAGACTTTCTAACTAGAGTCCATCTGAGCTAGATGGTACATGCCCAGGAAGGATATGCTCTTTGTGCATTAAATACATGAATTCTGTGGGAGCTAAAGCAGCCATTTGGCAAGATGATGCCTGACCAGTCTCAAGGGGGTTGCACAGGATGAGCAAAACATGAGTCTCAAAGATTGTTAACTGCCAAGTTTTCTCTTCCCCTATGGGTGTGCTACAGCCGTACAGTTGTTTTTATCTTCTTAGATAACCACAGTACAACACATATCACTGAGCTAGTTGATCCTGTTACTGATCAAGAGCTCCACAGTTCATAGCAGCACCAGCCCTCAAGTTTTGAGGCTAGAATTCCTCACTCCTCCAATCCAAGGCAACACTCACATCCAGTTCAGAAAGGGTCTGTGTCCACCGATAGTTCGGAAGGTCAGCACCATTCCCAGAGTTTGGTTTAAGTTTTCCTTTATCCTTCTCATCTTCTTCCTCGTCATCCGTCTCCTAAACAGACAACTGAAGCATCAGTAAAGAGATTTTCAAGCCCGCATATACATTTCACTAGTAAGGATGGCTCTTTAAACTCATATGGGACATTCCAGTTAATGATATGTTCAATGGCCAAGGCACGCCATGCAGATCCAGTAGAGAATTAGAAGGCAGATATTTCCTTTCAAAGCATCAGATTTAAAAAAAAAAAAAAAAAAAAAGAGAGAGACCATCCTTGAGAATCAGTTGCACGCTCCAATTGGGCAGGGGGTACAGATGGCAGAAGCACTGTAGATCTCCAGTGCCCACTCAAAGACAGGGGACACTCCACCCTTTTCACTCCTCCCACACACTGAGAGGCCATGTCAGTGCTGGACTGCTTCACCTCCCCAGAACTGAGGAAGTCTCTAGGAATATATTACCTGTTTGCTAGACTCTGGAGATTCTGTTGGATTCTCAGAGGGTTTCATGGAGACTTCTTTGGGCTCATCTTGTTTTTGTTCTTTTTTCTGTTAAAAAAAAGACACCCCCCCCCCCCCCCCCCGAATAATTATCTGATGTCTGAGAAACTGACAAGTGAAACCTACCGATACAGCACTAGGTGACCCCATTTCCTTCTTTAGAGTTAGAAGTTACAGGGCTGTGCATAACTCACAACTACAGGAAACTTGGGGAGGGGAGGGGATTGTCAGCCCTACTGCACCCTGTAACAGGAAAGCCCCACTTTCTGAAAGGCAGACTGGAATGGCCTCTGCCCTCCTCTGCTCCCTTTCCCAGTGTAATCGCACAGACAGTAAGTCAAACTGCACCAGAATGCTCAGTTGCAATAAGAGCATGAACCTTCTAGCTGCATTATACCAGTCACTCCTGACTGGGTTGCATACCAGCCAACAGCTCTAGCCCCAGTCTCCATTTAAACGGTAGATGGTGCACACCCCCATGCTCCCCATACTGAGCTCTTACCTGGTCGATTTCCTGTTGTAACCTTTCTGCCTCTTCCTCCGTAAGCTCCTTGATCCTCGGCTCATTATCTTCCTGCTTCTTTTCTTTAGTGAGTCTGGCAGCTCGTTCTGCCTTTTCACGCTGTTCTGCCTCTTGCCGGGCCTTTTTCTCCTTCCGCTCTTTCTGAGCCAACTTGTTGTGGTGGTTGAATGTCTCTGTGATCAACTAAAGGAAGGAGTCCAATGATAAAGGAGTTTTAAGAATTCACCATATTCCTGAACCTGAGTGGCAGCAACTGAAAGGAGACTCCATCTCCTTCATAAATCGACTGCAGAGCACAGACAAGTTCATCGGCAGCCCTGATCTAAGGGTATTTCCCTCTCTTTTCACCGCACTATTTGAGAAGGATAATGGGGAAAGTTCAGAATACCTGCTGATAGGTGAAAAGGACTCTGTGAGCCTGAGTCTCCAGTGGCCTGAACCTTACAAAGTGTAAAATTGGTTCCTGCGACCTGGCAGAGTTTAACAGCTACTTTGCACAGGTGACAGTATAATGGACCCTAATTTCTATACGCAGCTCTGTGCCACAGATTTGTGGTCTCACTTTGTACTATTCACGTAGACTCTGCCTTACTCATCTGTAAAAGGAGAAAAATACTGTCCTAAAACTCAGCGGGCTGGTAAGCTCTGATAACTAATGTTTGTCAATGTGTTGAGATCTACCCCACAAAAGTGGTGATAGAAGTAATAGGTGTTAAGAGTAGGTGTTATAATTGGATCCAGATGCTTTCCAAGTACAGTGCAGAAGGCCTTTCCCATCTGAAGCATGCCCATATACTAGATGGGCAACTATCCAATTTCATATTTAAATAGGAAGCTCGTTAGGGTGAAGAACTAGCATTCACACAGCTTTTTGTAAAGGAACTGCACTGTTGGCAGAAGAGGAACAGCAAAAAGAAACAACAAAAAGCTCTAGAAGCATCAATTTTTACCTTAAAGCTATAGTCTGTAAGAGAGATGTGAAAACCTAATTCTATTGGGTAGGAACAAGCTATCATATAACACTGCCCCAAAGGGCTCTCAGGTCCATCATCTTGCAGTGACTCAGGTGCACCAAGAATATGGAATCTGATGTAAATGGCTGCACTGCTTGGCGGGAGAGTTGAGTACATAGGCAGGAAGCCAGAGCAATAACCCAGCCATTGATAATGCCCAAGGTACTGTGCAAGGCAGCACGTAGTGAACACACAGTTCTGCTATAGGAGACACACTAGCCCTTTTGAAAGGAAAGAGCATCTAAGGAGAATGTCATGCGGGGCAGGTGGGAGCAACCCTGGTAATCATCATAGACAGAAGTTAAAAGGAGGGGAGGAAGAAATTCCTTAGATCAAAGGGTATGAATTTAACAAGAGGAAGATCCAAGAATGTGCTGGCACTTATCAAGGTGAACTGGGCCCAAAGCAGCTCACAGAATCTGGACCTCAGTTAATTATGGAACTGACTGCAGTCCGGGGAAGAAGGATACAATCATTAGTAAATCTTAGACCATAAGAATAGCTGTACTGGGTCAGACCAAAGGTCCATCTAGCCCAGTAGCCTGTCTCTTTATGTATATACCAGGAGTGCAGAACTCCCCCTGCTATGATATTTAATGGAGGTTGGAGAAGCATATTACAGGTTGAACCTCTCTAGACTGGCATCATCCAGGGTCCGGCATGATTTCAGTTAGCTGGATGTCCACTTAACATGGATGTGGCCAAGTTTCCCGCAGTGCCACAAAGTTTGTTTACAGCCACCAGTCCTGGCTCTCAGTGTTCTGTGCTGTTATTCAGCTCTAATATACCCCTAAATGTCTTCTAAGAGCCCAGCGATCAGTGGAAACATTGGAAATCTTGCAAGACACTACTGACTCGCGGTTCGGCAAAATCTCTGGTTCAGCACTGCAGGTCCCGAGGGTGCCAGACTAGAGAGGTTCAACCTGTATTTGTCTGCAGTATGCCTAACCCACATCACGGGAGAGTCAGAGACTGAGATCAGGATCTCACACATACCTGGCAGCACATGGCAGAGTGTTATACAACCATTTGTGGAACTGGCTCAGTTTCAAGTTTCTTTTGAAAGTTGGTTCATCATTTGAGTAGCCATGAACAGAAGCACAAAAAATCTATATTTGCATGTAGTATAATTTACTGACTGTACAGTGATTATCAAAGACTTGCTCCATAGTATGACTATATAAAAACAAGCACTCCAAGTTAGTCAAGCACAAAAAAGTTCTTAAAAAGAGGGAGGAGGTGTGTATTGTCACCCTCCACAGCTGCATAATTCCCCTTACCCTACCACTAAAGCTTCACCTTGCTGCTGAGACTATACACAAGACATTTCAGTCCCAAAGGAAACATTAAGAGTTACAAGGGGTAAAGGGAGAATGAGAGCGTGAAATAGGGGTTCTTCAAACCTTTGTTGGGGCACTGTGTTGCAAAAGACAGAGAAGTCATGTTTTGCATGCAGCATCTTTCTGAGGATCACAAAACACTTTACCAGAGAATGAAACCTTAACTTCTTCTTACGGATGGGGAAACTGCTAAGTGATTTGACTTGCTAAGTAACTTTTGACAGTACAACACAGAAGCCAGGAGTCCCAGCTTTTAGGTCTCAACTCTGACCATGACAGTGGGCAGCGTGCATACATTATGCAGCATTGACAAAGCCATATGGCAGTGCTTCTCAAACCCTGTGGCCTGCAGGCCAGCAGTGGTTGATAAAGCACTTGGCGGTGGCATGCAGAGAATTTGTTGATCACAATCTTCTGGTCGTTCCTTGCCTCCACTTGCTAAACTGAATTACAGCACCTGTAAATATATTTCATAATGTCCCAATATTTATTTATTTCATACAAAAATTCCTATAGTTGCCACAGAAGTTATCCAATAGCCAGTAGGAGAGGAAGTGATCTGTATGGAAATGAATGTTTCCATGAGATGCTGCTAATATACAGGCCACACCCTGAAGAAGTTTGGAACTGCTACTCCATAGCTAACTACAGAAGGCTTTCCGAAAGTTCTGAATACTTCATATTGGAGTGCTGAGATCTGTTCTGAGATTAAATATGAAATGCAGTACGTGGCAGTAGGGTCAGGCATGCCAGGAACCTGAAGGGTCCAGTTCTCTCACACCCACACAGTAACCACCAGTCTCATAGCCTTCAGCTCAGAGACAAAGTGGCAGTTATGTGAGATGGACTTTGTGTTTTCTCTGAAATGAATAAACAAGGTAACCTGGGGTTATTAAACCTGCGGTGTCTGACCCAGTCAAATCAGTGCGTCTGGCAGGCATGCTTTCCAAACAAGCCTTTGGCCAGAGCATAGCCCAAAAAGCCTGTTACCACTGCTCAGTTGTGGATGGGGCAGTTTATTATGACCTTGTTTCCTTAGTATATTTCAGCAGCATCACAAAGTCAGGCCCACAGAGCAGTAAAAAATAATCAGATGGCAATAGGAAAGCACAGAGGCAAAGCAATAACTGGAAAATCTGAAGAACTCATTTCTGTGGTCCACTGAGTGTTCCCAGACAGAGAATAACTTGCTCTGGGGATGGACGAAATCAGTCATGAAGATTTGGAGGAGGGGAGGGGAGTTACCTTCTCTGCTACTCCCTCTTCTCCGCCGACGAAGAAGTCAGTTTTGCGTCTGAGGAAACTGAAGAACGTGTTCACAAGCTGAAAGACAAAAGACAAGGTAGTTTCAGGAGACCCAAAATAAAGTTTCAACCTACTCAAAAAAGCCAAGGAAAAAAAAAAACGCAAAATAACTTTATTTTTGGCCGGCCAGAATACTAAACTGCCACCTGATCAACAAGAGATGCTAGTTCCCATCCGTACTTCTCACCTCAGTAAGGAGAAATTTTTGATGTTATGTACTGAAATCCCTAGCCAAGTCTACCTGAAGACCTGTTAAAAGTTTGGAATCAAACCCCTGTACCTATTTCTCAGATAAATAACAATTAGTGCATTGTGCAAAGCTATGCCTTCTGAGTTCTCTACCTTCAAGAGATTCTCATGAGATTATACAAGACTGAAATTCTTTTTGGTGTCCCCTTCCCTTGAAAGCATTATGACTACTATAGCTACAGTGTGGGTTTTCAGAATTAAAATTTAAAATTGCCTATGTGAGGATATTTTTTTAAATGTTCATCTCTCATAATCTTAGGTCTTTTGCTTATATGATAACCCAGTATTTTTCTTGCATGTACTAAGTCATTCCTCAGCTCTGAGCAACACTGTAGTAGCTGTAGGAGACCTTATGTTATCAAGTCTCTTTTATAAAAAAAAATTAGATCACAACACACTTAAATATGAAGAATTATAAGTTGACTATATTATAATTATACTAAAATAAGAAGTAAAGCACATGTAATTCAGTATCCTAGACTTCGGTTTTCTTGGTTTATCTGTAAAATTCTGTAATTCACAATGGCCAACAATGCAAACTAGGGACTTAGTATCTACCACACTGGTTTAGTAAAGCCAGGCTTTTGCACAGCTGCAAGTAAAGTCTGGAGATCTGAGTTGTTACAATCCCTTATCACCTGTTCCTAAACTTAGTATCTCAGTATCACATTTTTTATTTAAAAAATTGTTCAATCTGCTGGATGAGAGAACTCTTAACAAGTATCCTCACTTTCAGGCCATCAACCAAGCAATGCTCTCAATATCCAAGGAAAAGATAAATGTGGTGTTGGACTGCTTTGGTCTATTTTAAGATTAATTTTCACTAGGACTCAACAGAAGCAGAGACAAGTAGCTGCTCTAATTATGGCACAGCTAAAGAATAGCATTTTGCAAATGGTCCAGAAGCATGGGAAGCAAAAGGGAATTGCTTCAATCAAACATTTGATGGAGAAGCAGACTAGATTGCCATGCTGAAACATATCTATTTCTAGTTGAAAATTCCTGGGAGGTGGGAGAGGAAAAGCAACTAGTACGCACTGAGACTAAATCGCTGCCCGCACCTCAGCTGGAGCTAGGTAAGAGTTTAAACAATTAACCGATAAGCTCATGCTTATTGGTTCATGTTACCATTTAAACTCTGCTAGGGAGCAGGAGTGGGCAGCAGGCAGCCTGGAGCTTGTGGTGCCAGCAGCCTGGGGAGCCCGTTTAATTGTAACTATAACCGATGGACTTTCTATCGATTACACAGTTAATTTTTTTTAAACATAGTTTACATCCTAGCTGGAAGCTGTGCTATGTCAGTGCTGCTGTTACGGACTAACCCAGTAACTCTTCTGATACATAGTATCTCTTAGGAGTCCTAGGACACCTTAAAGACTAACAAATTTGATTTGGGCACAAGCTTTCATGGGCAAAGACCCACTTCGTCAGTTGCATGTTGTTACTACTGTTTCCCTGACTGATGTAGGCAGGTACTTGATCCAGAAAGCCACAGTAAC
Source organism: Pelodiscus sinensis (assembly GCF_052426305.1). NCBI lineage: Eukaryota > Metazoa > Chordata > Testudines > Trionychidae > Pelodiscus > Pelodiscus sinensis. Next base: position 3,316,882 of record NC_143077.1, on the reverse strand, counting down.
CCAACCATCCTATTTATTTTCCTAGGTCATTTGAAACATAACGTAAGTCCTTGCAACACTTTGAGACGAGTGCCAGTAACAAAATCTATCTATAGTGGCCAAGAAACTGCTAGTGTTTAAACAATTTTGCTTGCATCATGGTTGCAATGCTAGAAGCTGAGATTGGATGACAGAAGATGGATCACTTGGTAAGTTGCCTTGTTCTAATCACTCCCTTTGAAGTACCTGGCACCAGTCACTGTTAGAAGATGGAGCTACGGTTCCTTTAGCCTAGTATCCTGACTCAGGGTGGTCATTCTTATGGGTACAGCATATCAAGGATAGGACTCAATGACATGAGTGACAAACATAAATCAGCCATATAGGACGGGCTTGCCAAGTGGCGGCGCGCCTCGCTCACCAGCTGCGCGCTGCACATGCAGACCATGTGCTGACCGTGCTGTGCGGCCGTGCTGTGGTGAGTAGATTATGTTAATTGTCAAGCCCTGCATATAGGTACTAATATATGTAATGCAGTTGTAGCTGGGATAGTCATTAGAGCATTACAGAGACAAAGCAGGTGTGCTGATAGCTTTTAGTGGACTCTTAGAATCATTCCTGGACTTGTAAAAGAGTATGGCTCCAAAGCTGCTTCTCTCTCACTAAAAGAAGTTTGTCCAAGAAGAGAGATTACCTCACCCAACTTGTCTCTCTAATACGGATACTCAGTATTTTTATATTACATTTATATTACATTTTTATATTACAATTTCAACAAAAAGGGGATGTAATATAAAAAGTAACACCAGTGTGGATTTGTTCATCTTGACTGTCTATAAGGGTTCATGTAGGTTAACAGCACCATATCAATCGACTATATATTGAGAGTATGTGTCTGTCTCAGAACTCCTCCTAAATGGTAAGAGCTAGGACTACCAAATTTGGTATACGGCTTCCTCATATCATAACTTAAAGCACAGTAAAAGTTTGGTTGTGCCAAGAAAATGGGATGGGCCTGGAATGGGGTAGCATCTCATAAAAACATACAGAAAAGAGACAAATCACCAGAAAAGTGAAAGAGGCTGGCTGGGGGCATTTGCCCTGTCCAGGATTGCCACAACACTGAGCCTCCCACCCCTCAGGCATCCTTTAGAGAGGATGGGAGGAAGGGGTGAACCACGTCCCCCAACTCATACGGGACAAGGGAATGAGAATGGTTAATCAATTCATTAGTGGGGGCTGGAGCTGTTCCTTGCCCACCACAGGCAGGGGCTGCTCCGTCCCAAGGAGCCCAGCACGGGTGGGGAGTGCTCCTACCCAGCAGGAGCAGCCCAGCAACAGAGAGCCCACCCTGGACATGCCACACGGGCACCTAGGCCTGGCCAGAGCAGCCCCTGTTGGCGGCAGAGGAGCTGGAGCGCCCCCACCCCCCACTGCCGGTTAACCGTTTAAACACAACGTTAGCCAATTACATGGGGTTTTACATCCTCACGTGCGGGACGTTGCCAGCTGCTTCCCTTGGTCAGGGAGGGGGGGGGGCAGTTTGCTGCAGCCCGCCCCAGAGCACGCGCCCAGGCGCTGGGGGTGTCACAGAGCCCCCCCAGGCCCACGCAGGCCCGGCACAGAGCAAGGGGGGGGGCGGCCGGGAGCGGGCGTTACCAGCCCCCCCCCCCCACGCAGGCCCGGCACAGAGCAAGGGGGGGGGCGGCCGGGAGCGGGCGTTACCAGCCCCCCCCCCCCACGCAGGCCCGGCACAGAGCGGGGGGGGGGCGGCCGGGAGCGGGCGTTACCAGCCCCCCCCCCCCACGCAGGCCCGGCACAGAGCAAGGGGGGGAGAGGGCGGCCGGGAGCGGGCGTTACCAGCCCCCCCCACGCAGGCCCGGCACAGAGCGGGGGGGGGCGGCCGGGAGCGGGCGTTACCAGCCCCCCCACGCAGGCCCGGCACAGAGCAAGGGGGGGGGAGGGCGGCCGGGAGCGGGCGTTACCAGCCCCCCCCCCAGGCCCGGCACAGAGCGGGGAGGAGCGGCCAGGAGCGGGCGTTACCAGCCCCCCCCACGCAGGCCCGCCACAGAGCGGGGGGGGCGGCCGGGCGTTACCTCCCGCACGCCGCCCTGGTGCTGCTGGGCCATGGCCAGGAGCATCCCGTCGAAACGCTCCTCCTGCTCCGCCGCCTCCGCGCTCGGCCCCATCCTTGCCCGCCGCCACCGCTGCTCCCGCGGCCTCAGACCCTCACACCGGAACCGGAAACCCAGCCACCGCCCGCCAGCCAATCCTCGCGCCCCACGGCCCCCTCCCCGCTCGCTGATTGGCTGGAGCCGCGTCCTGTCATCGGAAAGGAGGCGGGAGTTCCACGCCGGGTTCCGCGCGTGGCGTTGGTTTCTATGGTGACCGGCCGCGTCCGGGGCCTTCCAGAAAAATCGGCGAGGCCGCGTGGCCCCGAGTGGGTAGGGGGTCAAAGGTCAGGTGTTATGGGGCATATCCACGTGGGGTGGGAGCCCTAGGACGGGAAGGCCTATATTGGGGTCAAAGGGCAGGAACCACGTGCCTCAGTGATTAAAAGGGGGGGACCCTCATGGGAGCCCATATTCTTGGGGGGGGCCTCTGCCAAGGGAAGGCTGTGGGGGGAGGGGCATCAGGCGTCCTGCCAGGCCTCTTGGGCAGGGTGACCAGGCGTGGGACCAGTGGCACCAGGGCTTCTCAGTCGCCCTCGGCGCCGCCCGCATGCGACCCCGGGCATCCCAACCGCACCGGGGAAGCTGGCTCTCTGCCGCTTATGGGCACCCAGATGGCTGGGGCAGAGCCTGCCCGCGGAGGGCAGGAGGGAACATCCTGTCCTCCAGAATCACTGTGGAAAACACCAGTGGCAGCACACGGGCCCCAGCGGAGGCACCCACCTCAAGGGTCAAATGCGCTCACCATAGTCATTTAAGGCAATGATTCTTAACCCTTTCCATGCTGCTGCTGTTAGTAACCCTCCCTGGTCAATATCATGCAGAGAGACCAGTAACCTATTTAGATGAACCTATTCACATTACTAAAATTACACTGTTAACTATTGGGAGAAGGGATCTGGAAGCTAGTATTTTCCTAAGACTTTCCATAGTTGGGTGATCTCCACTGGGAACTTCTAGTGACTGAAAGTTCCACTTGGCGCTACACTGGGTTCGTTGATGTTTTCTGCTTCTTTCTAAACATGTAGGCTACGTCTAGACTGGCATGATTTTCCGGAAATGTTTTTAACGGAAAAGTTTTCCGTTAAAAGCATTTTCAGAAAAGAGCATCTAGATTGGCATGGATGCTTTTCCGCAAAAGCACTTTTTGCAGAAAAGCGTCCGTGCCAATCTAGACGCATTTTTCCGCAAAAAAGCCCCGATCGCCATTTTCATGATCGGGGCTTTTTTGTGGAAAACAAATCTGAGCTGTCTATACTGGCCCTTTTGCGCAATACTTTTGCGCAAAAGGACTTTTGCCTGAACGGGAGCAGCATAGTATTTCCGCAAGAAGCACTGATTTCTTACAGTAGGAAGTCAGTGCTTTTGCGGAAATTCAAGCGGCCAGTGTAGACGGCTGGCAAGTTTTTCCGGAAAAGCGGCTGATTTTCCAGAAAAACTGGCCAGTCTAGACACAGCCCTCTTGCCACCTGCTTTCCTCCCACTCATTAACTTGCCTTCCAGACAGCCTGGCTCTTCCTTCCTGCCTGTTCTTTAGAATCAGGCTCCATGATCCTGGAGGGGTAGGGGTTTCAACTAAGTGACTTCTTCCTGCCCTAGAAGTTCCTCTGAGTCACGACACTCCTTGAAGCATGAAGACATAAACATCCATGTATGAACAGTATGATGCATCTAACCTGTCTATAAAACTGATGAAATCTCCTAGGAAACAAGGCAAAAAGTAAAAAGGCCCCATACGTCCGTGTTTCCCCCCTCCCTAAAACACACAAGATACTTGAGGCCCCAGCCTCCATCTGCTGCCCTTTGTAGTTCATTAGGTTTTTTTTTTCTTTATCTGCAACAACAGCAGCCTGTTGTCAACAAGGTTAAACAAACAACCTGCTGATAAAATGACTTCCAGGTTGCTCTTTCCAAGGCCAGAGTTTACAGGCTGTTTTGCTACTGGTCTCTTGCTCCAGACAAGGTCTGTGTGTGTGTGTGAACTCTTTGGCAATGACACCTGTCATATAGCATTGCATGATTACACACCTGGGGCCTTGGTGCCATGGTACGGGCTGGGTTAATGACTTTGTTTATACTGTTGGGTAATCCAGATAAGAAAGCCACTCAATCTGCCATCCCATCCCATCCTCCTGGCCCTAACTGGCACTTTCATTGAGAAAACCTTTATCTGCACCAGTGGAAGCTCCACTTCCCCAGCCAATCAGTACTGAGTTGAGTTGTTTTTCAATGAACGGTGCTTAGTTAAAGAGAGGTCAAGGCTGCTAAGGGGGTGTTTCACTTAGAGTCTTATAAATAGAGCCAGGAATAACAGCCAAAGGTATAAGAGAGGTGACCGACCTGGGAGCAGCAGGCTGCAGTCAGAGAGCTTTGACTGATACAGCAGCCTTTGCAAGGGACCAGGCGTGCTCACAGATCCACCCAGCCAGGTGCACAAGAGTCTCATCCTCCTTGGGACCTGACGGGATCCACTGGCCAGGCTCAGCAATGACTACATGCAGCATGGATCTGGACTATGAGAAATGCCAGTGCCACAGTGAGGAGAACCAAAATGCCATCCTCTACGCCCTCTTGAGCCAGAACCTGAACCACAACTGGGGCAGCCACAGCCCATCCCAGCAGCGCTGCCTGTGCCAGAAGCGTCGCACCGTCAGCCTCCGGACACCTCAGCTCACCTGCCAGGCAGCCTCAGATGTCCTTGTGAAAACAGTCAGCTTCATGAAGAACCTTCCCTCCTTCCAGCTGCTGCCTCGGGGGGACCAGCTGCTGCTTCTGGACAGCTGCTGGGCTCCACTCTTTATTCTGGGGCTGGTTCAGGAGATGGTGACCTTTGAGGTGATGGAAACCCCAGCCCCGAGCATGCTCAAGAGGATCCTTCTCGATGGCCAAAGGAAGAGACAGGAGCCTGAGAGGGCACAGCCCACCTTAGCTGGCGTGAAGAGGCTACAGTGCTGCCTGAACACATTCTGGGGCCTGGACCTGAGCCCTAAGGAGTATGCCTATCTGAAAGGAGCCATTCTCTTTAACCCTGGTGAGTGCCGAACCCTCACACCCCTTTCTGTTGGCAGGGACAGATGGCACGTCACACAAGAGTATCTAGCAATGAATAGCTGTCCATCCATCCAGGGAGCTCAAAGCTCTTACAAGCTAAGGATATTAAATATCGGGTAATTGACTAATTGAACAGTCAATGCATTTTTGCATCAACTGTTCAATTAGTCGATAGGGTGCCTCTGCCTTTGAAGCATAGCAACAGTCGTTGCTTAAATTTGACACTTTACGACTGGGCCTCAACAAAGATGCTAATTATCTTACCCATTACGAAGATAGCTTCCCCAATTATCCCCTCTAATATCATTAGCTCACAGACATTAACCTCCCGCCCTCATCCCCCTTCTGTTCTGAAATGTGATTTGTCCTTTTTATATGTGTTCGCTTTTTTTGATTGTATCCCTTTGGTATATATGGTCATGCCAATTTTCTTCCACAATTTGATCTGAGAAAGTGGGTCTGGCCCATGAAAGCTCATCACCTAATAAACCATCTTGTTAGTCTTTAAAGTGCTACATAGTCCTGTATTTTGTTTCAGCTAGACCAGACTAACACGGCTACATCTCTATTACTAAGCTGGATGTAGTATCCCTATTTTAAAGACAGGCCAACTGAGGCACAGAGCATTTTCAGGGCTAATTTTCAGCTGTGCTGAGCATCTCCAGTTCCCATTGACTTTTGGAATTCAGGCTGTTAGTGACTTGCCCCAGTTGGTCACTTGCTTTAACTCACAAACCTTGGAGTCAACTGGGCTGATAGGGGTGGCTTATTAGTTTTGCAGTCTCTCAAACCCTAACCAGGGTTGATTCAGTTCTTCCTCTTTTTGAAGCAAATAAACTAAGTCCTATATAGTTTATTGTGATGGAAGGGACTATTTTAATCAAATTTTAAAATTGCGGTCTTGCATACCCTTCAGCAAAAAGAGGATCTCAGAGCATGTTTTGCTAGAGCTGCATTTTGCCCGAGCTGTATTGGTCAATATTTTTCCTCCCTTGATGTGTTACACACTAATAATGAACTGCTGCTCTCCACCTCAGACGTGGCTACGTTTCAGAGATGCTGCATATCTATAGCTAGTACTTTGGGATCCTCATATACTATGAAATGTAAGGAAACATGTTTATTTATCTGCCTGTGCCGGTGTGCAGGCAGTAGAAAGAAATCAAATTTGATTGTGAATCACTAGCAATAGCGGTGAACAAGCCTTCAGCAGAGGCACATGCAGGATAAGAGCCTGGGCCTGGGGCATAGCTTGGGAAGCAGAGGCTAATTTTCATTTGTATTTCCTGTTGTTTCTCTTTCCATAGATGTCCCAGGTCTCAGAGCCTCTCTGTACATCGAGAGCCTCCAACGGGAAGCACAGCGAGCGCTCCGAGAAGTCCTAGTGCCCCTGCACCCAGAAGACCAGGGCCGCTTTGCCCGCATCTTGCTGATTGCCTCCACCTTGAGATCCATTCCTCCTGCACTTATCACAGACCTCTTCTTTCGACCCATCATTGGCAATGCAGACATTATTGAGGTGATCACAGAAATGCTGTATGAAATAACCAGCCGGCGACTGACTCTTTCGTCACACACAGCCTCTTGAGAGATCACATTCAGGGCCACCCTCACATGCGCCTCCTGAGCACTGAGTTGAGTTTCAAGGGACAATAACATTAATATGATGTGGGGATTTGGTGGGAAAGATACTGTGGACTTTCAAACACACCTGGTTTTGTGTGTGTATTTCACTTGGGCTCAGGCAACAGCTTCAGCAGTTGAAAAGTGCAGCTAAGCCACATTCGAGAACATAGCTCTTATTTATTCAGCCCCTGTACAAACTGAACTCATAAAGCCAAATCATTTCTGAAGTGTGTGTGATTTTACTATTTCACTGCACAGTAAAGTAGAAAAAAAAGCATGGCCAATGTCCTTGAAACAGTCCTTGCAAAATAAACCTCTGGGCTGACATTTTCCCTAGGAAATATGCAGATCAGAGAAGCACTTCTTTGAGAAAGGAGGAGATTGAAGCCAGGGCTTTGTACAGAATGGAGTTTCCCAGTTTTACATGATAAAATTTCCAGAGAAAGACTCTGTTACATACACACACACACTCACAATCTGATTTTTAGATGGGCTCAGCACTCAGTCAGCCTTTTAGATGTTGCTCAGCACCTCTGAAAACAGGCCTGCAATAAATGATGGCTGTGTCTACACTGGCAAGTTATTCCGGAAAATCAGCCGCTTGAATTTCCGGAAAAGCACTGACGATCTAATGTAAAATCATCAGTGCTTTTCCGGAAAAACTATGCTGCTCCTGTTCGAGCAAAAGTCTTTTTCCGGAAAACAGTTCCGGAAAAGGGCCAGTGTAGACAGCACAGTAGTGTTTTCCGCAAAAAAGCCCCGATCGCGAAAATGACGATCGGGGCTTTTTTGTGGAAAAGCGCATCTAGATTGGCCACGGACGCTTTTCCGGAAAAAGTGCTTTTCCGGAAAAGCGTCCTGCCAATCTAGACACTTTTCCGCAAAAACTTTTAACGGAAAACTTTTCCGTTAAAAGCATTTTCGGAAATTCATGCCAGTGTAGACGTAGCCAAAGTGTTGGATTAGAGCTCCATATTTTGTGATTCAGGGTCAAATCCCAACCCCACTGAAGTCTATGGTAGTTCTGCCATTGATTTCACCCTCACAGACTATTCATACATCGGGGCCTAGTTCTGCAATCTTTAGTCACGCTGACCAGTACTTGACTTGAATGGAATTAAGGATGCCAGATAGTTTAAAAAAAAATACCGAACATGGTAGGAAACATTTGGTTGAGCAAAAAAAACCCGGACACCTGGCAACCCTAAACAGAATCACTCATACAATGCTACCTAGTGCTGTGGAATCGGGCTTTTACATAGTACCTGCATGTCTGTGTTGCATGACCAGGTTATTAAGTGTCCTGGAGTCTTAAGGAAGTAGCCATTACACATCTATCCCTGTTTCAAACACTGACAGGCAAGGGCTGCACAATATTAAAGCTAAAAGAGTTCACAGAAACCCACGTTTTGCCTCCCTGACTCAAACTAAGTAGGCCTGGAGAAGAAAATGGGAGTATTCTGATTAGTGTTCTTTATGTTTGTACCACTGCTGTTAGGGTGGCAGAATCTACTACCCTTTGTTAAAGTGGCTAAATAAGGCTGCATTTTAGTGCTATTAAGAACAGGTAGGACTGATGAGCTTAAGTCCATTTGTGTAATGGTGAGTGATATTTCCGAGGTGGTACATGCCATAAAGGAGGAGCTATGTCAGTGGCTATACAGTCCATTCTTCAGCTGGGCATCTGCTTCCCAGACTACTTGATGGTTGCTCCTGCTCCCATTGTAGGTGCTGATCTATATAAAGAAAACAGCCTTTGCACAGAGTTCAGACATAAGTATTTGTGAGTGGATGTTAGTCTGTGATCTGTATATAAAATGCAGTAAATTATTTTTTTAAATAAAATGTTTTACATTTTGGAAAATGTTGGTTCTGTTTTGGAAGGTTTTTTTTGGTGTGTGTTACATTTTATTGAAACTTAGAAAAACCTGCCACAGGTCACATAATCCAAACATTCAAATGGAATGAGGCGCAGTCCCCAGAAAATCCCCATAGGAATGCATTCTATCTTAAACTGCAAAGCAAAATCAGTGTTGCACTTAAACGTTGTTGGGGAAAGGTATCTGATTAATAGCGGTGGAGACCGAACAGGAAAATTACAGGCTGAAAAATTGCGACATTCCTCTGCGGTGCTTCTCGTCACCAGTCATACATCAATCCCATCCTGAAGGCACTGGGCCAAATTCAGGAGTGATGTGCAGTGTTCCCGCTAATCTTTTCCATTCACACATGGAATACATTTTGTTATGTGAATGAAAGCATGTGTGCATGTGCACCACCAATAGAAACACATGCTTCCAGCTGTGGGTGCTCTGCTAATCAGCTGGGCAGCATCTGAATCTCTCCTGGACAGCTGTCAAAGCCCTCATCTTAGTGTAAAGATGAGCTCATCTTAGCACTCATCTTAGCCCTGGTGTTCATAGAATCATAGAACCATAGAACTGGAAGAGACCGCAGAAGGTCATCAAGTCCAGCCCCCTGCTCTAGGCAGGACCAATTCCAACTAAATCAACTCGGCCAGGGCTTTGTCTAAGGGTGTTGTGTAAAGTCTCCAATACTCACTTAGGGTGTCTACACTAGAAATGATATAGTGGTGCAGTTGTAACACTGTAGACTCCCTCAGGTCTGGTCTACACTTAAAACTTGTCAGCCTAGCTAGATTGCACATAATACTGCCACACCCAAGCTTTCAAAAATCATAAGGCATGATCCCAAAATCATGAAATGAGCTTAAATACAACATTTTAAAATAATCCATTTGGTTTCTTTTTATTTCCTTTTAGTCTTTTTTCCCATTGAATCATAGAACCATAGAGATGGAAGAGACCTCAGAAGGTCAAGTCCAGCCCCCTGCTCTAGACAGGACCAATCCCAACTAAATCAACCTGGCCAGGGCTTTGTCAAGCCGAGACTTAAACACCTCTAGGGATGGAGACTCCACTACTTCCCTAGGTAACCCATTCCAGTGCTTCACCAGTCTCTTTAACTTTTTAAAGTTTTAGGGTTGCGTAGCAGTCACAATATCAAGCTTTTTGTCTTCAACCAGGAGGGTTAGTTGCTCTGTGCCTCACATGACTCCAGAAGTTGGGGGCTTTTAAGACAAAGCACCAGTTACCATGAGTCATAGAATCATAGAATAATAGGACTGGAAGGGACCTCGAGAGGTCATCGAGTCCAGCCCCCTCGCCCTCAAGGCAGGACCAAGCTCCGTCTACACCATCCCTGACAGATGTCTATCTAACCTGTTCTTAAATATCTCCAGCGAGGGAGATTCCACCACCTCCCTTGGCAATTTATTCCAATATTTGACCAATGTGACAAAACTCATGCACACTAGGGCACACGTGCAAATCCCAAAATCATGTTCCAGGCCCTGGGGCTCCCTTGAGCATGTGCTGGGCGGGGTCAGCTTTCTATTTGGCCCATGTCCTGGCACCGGGCAACACTTGGGCACATGCTAAAGGGAGGGCGGGATCATGCCCCTGAGCAATAGGTGACCTCTCACTGTGGTGCCAAAGGGTACCCAGCTGGGCCTTTTGTGACATCATCATTGTGCGCCGCAGGAATCCCTCCCTCCCGCTCTGCCTCCGCGCACTAAACTGACGTTGCCCATTTTATTGACGCCGCCACTCGATCTCGCGAGAGGCAGCTCTGGGGCGACGCGCTCCGTGTCGCTCACGTGACCGCGTCCCGGGGGGGTCCAAGATGGCGTCGCCCGAGCCTGGCCAGGCCCCTGCCTGCTACTGCCTGGTGAGCCGCATCCCGGCCGCGCTCCGCTCCGCCCAGCTCCGCGCCTACTTCAGCCAGTTCGCCGAGGCCGGCGGCTTCCTCTGCTTCCACTACCGGCACCGGCCCGAGCGCAGCGGCCCCGCGGGGGGCCCGGCCTCCTGCTGCGGCCTGGTGGCGGTGCGGCCCGGCCAGGCCCAGCGGCTCATCCGCATGTACTCGGGCAAGCGCTGGCTGGACGCCCAGGGCGACGCGCTGCCTGGCCGCTGCGTGATCCGCAGGGTCCGAGTCTCCCCGGAAGCAGGTACGGGCGGCCGCAGAGCGGGGAGCGGGTGGCTCTTTGGGGGCGGTATGGGCAGGGGGCAGGCCTGTGACAAAGGCGGATTTCCCTAAATAGAAGAACTAGAGGACACCAAATGAAATTAATGGGGAGCAGGTTTAAAACTAATAAAAGAAAGTTCTTCACACAGCGCGTAGTCAACCTGTGGAACTCCTTGCCAGAGGAGGCTGTGAAGGCTAGGACTATGATAGAGTTTAAAGAGAAGCTAGATAATTTCATGGAGGTTAGGTCCATAAAAGGCTATTAGCCAGGGGATAAAATGGTGTCCTTGGCCTCTGTTTGTCAGAGGCTGGAGAGGGATGGCAGGAGACAAATCGCTTGATCATTGTCTTCGGTCCACCCTCTCTGGGGCACCTGGTGCTGGCCACTGTCGGCAGACAGGATACTGGGCTAGATGGACCTTTGGTCTGACCCAGTACAGCCGTTCTTATGTTCTAAGTTGGCCACTCGCCTTGGGCGCATCATAATCAGGGGCGCAAAGATGCACTAAGTAAAAATAATAAGCTGCAAAGTAAAGAGCGTGCCGTGTGCTAACCTAAGGAGAGGGGGGTATGCAATTAATATTTTGCCCTGGGAACAAACATAGCTAGTTATGAGGCTGGGAGGGAGGGCTTGGTGGTGGCTGCAGGGGAGAGCCTGTTAGGGAGCGGTTCTTACTCTGGGTAGAGTCCATACAAAATTGGTACCCACGTCCCTATCTGCAAAAAACTAGTTACAGCTGTTTGCCTCTACATATGTAGGTACATGGATTTGCAGGACTATACTGATGGGAGAGGAATCTTCTCCCATTTCCCACCAGCCCAGGAAAGTGGTTTGCCTCCTAGGCTTGTAGGAGCCTGGGTGGATTAGAGGTGGTGGGGGAATTTTTATGCAGCTCGCCGATTCTCTCCTCTGAATGGCTAATGGTCTTCCTTGTGAGGCTGACTGTTGAGGATGGAAGGCTGATATTCACAGCAAAGATACCAGAGGGAAGTAAAAAGGGTAGAAGAATGATAGAGGGGTTGCTGAGCTGCAATTACAAAACTCATCCATCCTCCAAAAGCAAAAAAAAAGTAGCCTGGACATACCCGAAAATTAGCGTCTATAACCCACGGGTTGTACACGTTTTTACATACACCCCATAGGGTATACACATTTATTTTTACTCTCAAGCCTGCGCTGTGCTCTCCATTCCCGCCTGGCTGCGGCTGCGCAGGGCCTGAGAGCGAGTGTGGTTCCTCTCCCGCACGCCGGCCAGTGCGCCTGTGCTGTGCTCTCTATTCCCCCACCCGGAGGAGGGTGGGTTGCACCTGGCTGTAGCTGCGTGGGGCCTACGGGTGACTGGCTCCCCTCCCGCAGGCTGGCCAGCGCGCCTGCACTGTGCTCTCCATTCCCCCCCCACTGGCAGCTGGTATGTGCAATCATCGGGAATTAGCATATAGAATCCGTGGGTTATACTTGTCCACGGGTTATCTAAGACTTTTTCTACACCATCAGGAAAATCTGCGGGTTATACTCCACTGCGGGTTATATACGTTAATTCACGGTAACTTTAAGTGTGTTTCTAGGAATACGCTTCAAATTTATGAGCGAATACAAATGACATTGTTCTGGGGACACAGTATGAAAGCTCACCTGGCGCAGAGCTCTGAACAATAGATACCTGATGTAATTGGACTTGGCAATTCACAAAAGCAATTGATCCCCTCAAAGTATGAGATCCTGATTATGCCTTGAGTAGCTGAATGCCAGAAACAAGTCTGTTGTGCCTGCTGCATAAAACAGTGCTATCTTGCTATTGGTATAAGCGTATAAAAACTTGAAAGAAATGGCTGTTCACATTTTTTTTAGTCAACATACTACTTTCATAGCTTAATTCTCAGACTGCAACAGCACCCTGCCTTATATCATACTAAAAACTTGCATTGCAGGTTCCCTTTCTTGGTCTGTCTCAGAGGGCTGGTAAAACTGCACTCTTCATCTGTGATTGTCTTAATCCACTCTCTATTTCTTTTAGATGTGAACATGTTCCAGTATAAAACTAAAAAGGAACTTTATAAGACACAGAGTGAAACCTTTACCGAGGCAGACTTAAAGTGGTTGCCTGAACTGAACCCCCCTGTGTTCATGCCCCAGGGGAATGTGGGAACCCCTGTGAGAGTCTTCCTGGAGCTGATCAAGGCCTGCAGACTGCCTCCCCCAATTATTAAGAAACTGCAGCTACGGTTCCCCAAGACAGGATCCTCTCGCAGGTACGGGAATGTGCCCTTTAATTACCAGGACACTGAGACTGTTGAACAAGAAGAGCTGGTTTATACAGACACGGGAGAGGAGATCACAATGGAAAAGGGAACCCTGGCAAGAACTGGGTCTCAAACTAGCGATGAGGAAGACAGGGAAGGACCAAGGGAGGAAGAAGCAGAAGAGTCTCACTCAGATGATGTAAGTGGTTTTCTCCTGTCAAATTGCAGGACCAGTGCTGCGCTGCTTGTGTGTGTGTGGTGGTGGGTTGTTTTTTTTTGGAGGGGAGGGTGACGGTACAGCCCAAAACTGCGTACCATCACCTATTTTCCCAGCACACAGAAAAAGAATGGCATTTTCCCCATGTGTACCAGTGCCTGTTTTCCTGGGGCGGCTCAACTTCTGACAAAAGGCTGCTTGGGACATGCAGTGTTTTTTGGGGTGTGTGGGTGTGTTTTTTTGGAAGGGGGGAGGGGGGCTCCTAGTGTGGCGTTTTGGGCTTTAAAGGGGCTGGGACTGCATTTTTGGCTCCCAAAACAGTTTTTTTTTTCCCTTTCTTTTTCTCAACAACTCTGCCCCGGAGTACTGGCACCTTTTTTCTTACAAAAAAAGCACTGTGCAGGACTAACTATATAATTGCGAACAGCATGGAGGGGATGTTGCTGCTTTCTTGGGAGCTGATATCTACCCGTGTACCACGTAACAGCACCATACAGCCAGTATTTTGTATTTGAGAACTGACTCTACTCTTAGCTTTGAAGTGCTATCTATGATTCTATGAACTTTGTTTTTTCACCAAAACTGGTTCTCTTTGGTAAGCTGCTGATGTGGTAGGCAGTGTGTTCTTTCTGATGGGTTTGTCATGGAATCCTGAACATAGGAGCAGGAAGCTGCAACTTTTAAATACCCACCTCTGCTTTGACGAACTTGCATGTGGCAAGTTATGGTGCTTTGCTTCCATTTCCTTACTCGTAAAACGATTCTTGCATGGGAATGGGTGAGAGGGGATGTGAGAATTAAACTTTCACCAGCTGTCCTGGTAATTGAATCTGAAATACATTTTAGTCAGTGCATTCTATCTCTTCTGTGGGGCAACTGTAATGTGGGGGGCAGGACGGAATGATGGGAGACTGGGTCTCACCAAGTGCCATTGCTTCATTGAGATCAGCTTTTCCCTTGCTCCTTTGCAGGATGATGATAGGTGTGAAGAGTGGGAGCGCCATGAGGCTCTGCATGAGGATGTAACCAGCCAGGAGCGCACAAAGGAGCGGCTGTATGAAGAGGAGATTGAGCTGAAGTGGGAGAAGGGAGGTTCTGGGCTGGTCTTCTACACAGATGCTCAGTACTGGCAGGAAGAGCAAGGAGGTAATATTGCTCATGACTTCTTGTGAGGGAGGTTTGTCTTGTGCAGTGTTATCAAAATGTGAACATCTTTTACCACGGGCTCAGTTGTACGAACCTTCACCAGCTGTCTGATAATCCAGTGCTCTGTGGAAGGCTTTGATCGCAAATTGTACCAGTAAGTCTGGAGAAGCTGTGGGTATGTTTTGTAGAAATCAAGTTAGACAAACTTCAAAACCGATTGGAAAGAAGTTGCAGTTTGTAGGAAGGGTCCTTTCTTATATCTAGTTGGTCATCTACATGGTCAACAACTGGTCCACAGTGCCTCACATGGAAGATGATGTGCTCCTAAGGAGTTTATAGGAGCCAGACCCTCAAAGTACCTTCAAGTCCTGAGGCTTTTGAATACTTTTAGAAAGCTTACTGCCATGGTGTGGATGCACCTGGAGACCGTCTCCAACATGAGCAAAAAGCAATGCAGGTTTCCTCCCCTCCAACGTGCTCCTGGAGCTGGAGAGCTACTGCAAGGGATGAGAGGGTGACCTGTCTTCAATGTCCATTCAGAATTCTTGGTCTGAGAACTAGCACTCTTATTGGAATTGGTGGCTGAAGTTTTTTGGAGGTGAACATGCGTCCCTAGGCACTGCAGCTGTGAGCTAATTCTGGTTTCATAAACTACTGACTAAGCACTAGGGAATAATGAGATTTGAGGCTCAGTTTTCAAAAATGGGCCCAACAGGTATCATACCAAATAGCTAGTGGTGAGTGCTGTAACATCTCTGTGGATACCAACACTGCACCGCTGTCTGGGACACTTAACCATCAGACACCCTGAATCTGGGGGCTGGATTTGATTCTGTGCTGAAGATGAGGCTCAGAATGCCCATCAGCAGCATGCCCTTTCTGCAGACCCCCCTACCCCACCCCAAATGTCCGATAACACTGACGAGAGAAAAACTTTGGCGCTTACACAGAGCTGATCCTCAAGTCAGGTCTGAAGAAGCTCTAGTGACCAGAACAAGGGTTCTATGTAAACTCCAAAACTTCTCTTGCCCACAGAAGTGAGGGCAATAAACAATATTACCTCACCCACCTTGTAGCCCTCTTGATCTGCCAATCAGTCACAACAGCACTGCTTATGGCTATTAACACACTTACCCTGCTGTGCTGGCAGGTGGGCTGTGCCCTGGACAGAAAAGCTGCGCCCATGACACAGATCTTTTATCTAATTCCATGAACCGTTTTCTCTCAACAGACTTTGACGAGCAGACGGCAGATGACTGGGATGTGGACATGAGCATCTACTACGACAAAGGTATCGGTGCTGAAATGGGCCATCGCCTGCAGGGACAGGCGGTGGCAGCCCAGCAGCTGGAGTCATTGCACTCCCCTTGGGGCTGCTTTTCAAGGAGATATGTTCACATGTCTAGAGTCTCTAGAACCAGGAGTGTGACGAAGCATGGCCGCTTCTCCACCGGGCTCCTGTAGGGTCCCAAGGGATATGACTGCTAAGTGGAGTTGAGAGCTCTAGTGAGTTCAAATAGGCAGGGATCTTTGAACAGTTCAGGACTGAAAAGTCTGGTCCCTAGAAGATGGGATGCTAAACCTTCCCAGGATAAGCACCAGCGAATATTAAAAGAAGAAATTTTAAAACTCTGAGCATAGTTGGCCACTTAGCAAGATGTTCTGCTTGGGACTGCCAGACTAGTGAACCAGCTTTACCCTGTTCTCCTCAGTCTTGGTTTCTGCACTATAGAATGAAGCTGTTGGATTTCCAGCATTGCAAGCGAATGCTCCAACTTCACACAAATGAGCTGGTCTCTGAAACTAATGAAATGTCCTTGTTCAAATCTGGCTTCTCTTAAATCCTAGTTGGAGTCAGGAACCTTCCTCTCAATGTGCTGCCAGGTTGCTCGCCTTAAGCTAATTACACGAGAAATAACAGGAATGTTGCTCCAACTATTTTGGCCTGACTTGGCAAAGGAAGCTCCTAGCAGCTCTTCTCTCCTCCCTTCCTTATTTTTCTCTTGTTCCTCCTCAGATGGCGGCGATAAAGATGCCCGTGACGCTATACAGATGCGCTTGGAGCAGAGACTCCGGGATGGCTTGGAGGATGGGTCTGTTTCAGGGCACCAGATTGGGACCTTTGAGAAATACACCAAGGTAAGACTGTGGCGGAGCCTGGACGACCCTGCCTGGACAATCAATGGTGATGTCTGTCTTACTATGGTGCAGATCTCTAAAAAGCAAAACCTAGGCCTGTCGCAAGTCTGGTGCATATAGCACGCAGGCAAGGTCAAGGGAGAAGCTTTGAGAGGGAGGAATGTTTTGCATAACAATGCAGACTAAGCAGTACAGTGAGACCACGTCAGATACTTGGCTATCAACCTTGTACTGGTACTTCTGTTTCTGATGTGCAAAAATTAACTATGCATGTAGTTTTAGGCAACCTCCTGAGTAGCAGGATATACCCCAAATAGGGGCATTGGGCATTTTAAGTACAGCCGCTCCCCAAGTTACAAACCAACACTTGGTCCGTAACTCGAAGTGTTCATAACTCAGATCTCATAGTTACATGGTGACCATGCTGTTCATAAGCGCGGACTGCCGTTTGTAACTCGGATCCGCATTTATGACCGCTTTGGTTGTAAGTGCGGATGGTCGTAAGTGGAGGTGGCCATAAGTCGGGGAGTGGCTGTATCTTACACAATATGTAATCAATTGGTAAATATTATTAGAACGACCAAATTTTGCTTTGCTATAAAATGGGCTTAGTAAGAGGAATCGATGGGAGGGAATGGGCAGGATTGACCCATAGGTCCTGCTACGTGTAATAAGAAGTAAATAGGCCCTTCACACTGCTGACCCAGTGCACGGCGTTCCAACACGTGGGAATCAAAGGAACCACTTCCTCCTGCCTGGTACTGTAGGTAGCATACAGGTGAAGTGTAAGTGACCTAGGCTTTATTATTGTATTATAGTAGATCTTCTGTTAATTGCTTTTGCATTGCTTTGTGCTATATTAATTGCTTTAGAATTTATAGTATTTAAGGTTTAAATTGTATAGTAATTGCTTTTAAGGCTTGTTAAAGCTTGCAGTAAATAAGTGGTTCAGTCTCTCTGGAGTGTTCTGGTTTCCCTTGGATCTAAAATAAATCAAACCACAGGACACACTAGAAAATAGGCTGCTTGTGGTATCTGGGTTGGAGGCAAATGAGAGTTGGCCTGTGGAGGCTTGAAACAACAGAGAAATGCAGGACTTGGCCGAACTAGCAAACTATCTTTCTCTTGGGGGGGGGGGGAATTGCTTTCCAAAGGTACTTCTGAATCTCCATAAAAGTGAAGGTATCATGGAGCTGGGTTTTAGGTAGTAGCCTAGTGGGCAGGTTGGAGGCTTTAGAAATGCATCTAACAACTGCAAAAAGCATGAAGCCCTGATCCCTTAATCTTCAGGGGGTAGCCGAGTTCGTCTACACGAAAAAACAAATGGTCTGGTAGCACTTTATAGACGAACAAAACATGTCGATGGGATCATGAGCTTTCGTGGGCATAAACCACTTCAGATGACTGGAGTCTGAGTTTAAAACTCCAGTCATCCGAAGAAGTGGGCTGTGCCCACGAAAGCTCACGATCCCATCAACATGTTTTGTTAGTCTATAAAGTGCTAGTTGATTCCTTAATGTGACACTGTCCTCTGTGGGTAATAACTTGGCCCACTCACTCCCAGGATTGATGCTGGTTTACATGCAAGGATTTCTTCTCTTCCAGGGCATTGGCAGGAAGGTGATGGAGAGGCAGGGCTGGATGGAGGGACTGGGTCTAGGGAGCAGCAACTCTGGAATGGCTGAAGCATTGGACAGCGATGGTCAGCATCCCAGATGCAAGAGAGGATTGGGGTAAGTGCAGCAAACCCCTGGTGTCTTCAGCTTGTGGCCAATGCCACTTGAAGGCTCCATACATGAAGAGGAAATATAGTAGGTAACTGACAACTAAAGGTGTGTACCTGAGGAGTTGAACTGGAGGGAATGTCCGGGGCTGTGAGGCAGCCTCTACAGGTAGGCTTGATGTGAGTATTAGAGCCACCTTGTGCCATCTAGATGTGAATAGAACATGCTCCTGGCTGTGCAGCTCAAGTAAGATCAAACCAGTCCTCCGTTTTCGTCCCTCTCTTTTCTGCTTCAGCAGTCCTCCAAGACATGTAATGGTCCCGTCAAAGCTTAAGAAGCTGTGTTGCTCCCTTTATAGGGGAGCTTGAAACCAACATGGCTCGTAACAGTGGTGATGGGGCGTGCATAGTTTTGGGAGCTGAAGTGCTGCACAGCCAGCAGGATGATACCTACAGTACCTTTTTGGCAGATCCAGGGCGATCCGTGTACAGATGCTATGTGAAGACCCAGAGAGCACCATAAACTATCTGTCTCAGCTTTGAGTTTGAAGCAGTTCAGGCATAAGCTTGAGCTGGCTGAGTCTGCGCTTTCAGCGCTCCTTGCATCTGAGGGTCTTCAAATGCTTTACACACATGCCTCCTAATGGCCTGCAAGAGGGGTATCTGTTCCTTTTGGAGCCATGCGAGTGGCACTAGCCCTAGAGGTCCTGGTCCTCATGCTCCAACGTGAGCCTCTTCCTTTTATTAGCATTTGGTAAATACAAGCTAGAGTAGAGGGATTTCTCTGGTCCGCCAGTAATGCACCAAACCCTGCTCTCTGCCCACTCCTCCACAGGTACCACGGAGAGAAGCTGCAGACTTTCAGCAAGCCAAAAAAGCGTCGCCGGGACGGCCCACTCCTCATCTCCACAGTCTACGATGAGCCCCAACCCGTGGACAGAGGGGACCAGCTGCTTCGGCGCCAGCTGCCCATTGCCATGAAGTACAGACAGGACGTGACGTTTATCCGAGCGACTCCGAGTGCTTACCAGAGCCCCAGTGCCTCATGAGTTGCTGCTGACCAGAGACTTTGGGAATCATTCACTAGAGCATTAGCAGAACCCTTGTACTGGAACAGCCTCTTCCATGCTGCTTTGTTACTGGAGGTGGACTTCTGCTGTCTGATACGAAATAAAATGTTAATTTATTTTTCTGGAAGAAAAACCAGACTCTGTGGCATTAAAACAAAGTCTTGTGTAATTGCCACATTATGGGGGGTGTCCCAGTATCTTCTCAAGTATCTTCACCACTAGATGAGGTCTTTAGAGTTTGTTTGGTAGGAGGAAGGTTAAGCTTCTCATGAGTGTTAACACTAATACTTCAGAGGGGTAGCAGAGTTAGTCACTACAGGAAAAACTTAAACAACACATACTATTTGTTTTTTAAGTTTAACACTAATACCGTAAGTAAGGAGGCTGTATGAAGCAGCCAGGGGTTTGTTTAGGCTCCGGCAGTGAGATGCTTGCAGACCTTTCCTCTGAAAACATCTGCAAGCAGACTTGAGGGCATCTCTCTCATTTCTTCCTGAGAAAACTGTCTTCGGAAGAAGCAGCTTGTGCCCATAGTTCATGACATCTATAGATTTCTTGGTTGGTCCTATAGAATCTTAACACCAACAGTCTAAGTTTTTCTAGAAAACTTGTTACTGACCCAGAGCATTATCAGTCTAGGAAATTTACACTGCACACCAGTAATAACTTTATCTTCAGCACAGGTCACCAAAAAGTTCATTTTGTCCCAGTAAGCTAAGACTTCTCTAGGAAAAATGGGACTACTTGTAGAATCATAGCACACTAGAACTGGAAGGGACCTTGAGAGACCTTCAAGTCTAGTACCCTGCCCTCATGGCAAGACCAAGCACCACCTAGATTATCCCTGACAGGTGTCTGTCTAATCTGTTCTTAAATATCTCCAGTGATGGAGATTTCACAACCTCCCTGGGCAATTTATTCCAGTGTTTAACCACCCTGATACATAGGCAGTTTTTCCTAATGTCCAACCTGAATCTCCTTTGCTGCAGTTTAAGCCCCTTGCTTCTTGTCCTACTATCAGAGGACAAGGAGAACAATTCCTCTCCTCCCTGTGTGTTTGTTTTCCACTGAAAGATGTCCTGCCTTCTCCTTCATGGCTTTATGCTGCAGCATTGCCAGCTAATTAGCACTAGCACCTGCCCAGGAAGGCTGCATCTGAACTAGCCAGTCTTTGCTTGTGAGTAGACTAGGGCTACAAGGGGAGAGGAAGGCAGAGTTCAGCTTTCTAGTCTTTTAGTTGTAATTTGCTAAATACAGAACTCATGCTATCTCATTCCTGGCCTCCCCTATCTGGGAGCTAGTTTAGCACAGGCTCCAGCTATTGTTCCACAAATCTCATGATGCCAGATACGTGTTTTGTTAGTCGCTAAGGTGCTGCAGGACTGTTTTTCCTCTGTTTAGTGGCCCCAAACCGGCCCAGGGCTCCCTGGTCTCTCTTACTTGCTGCTGTCCCTGTCCCAGGCCCTGTGGGCTCAGTGCCCCCCTGCCCGGCCTGAGGGGCTGAGCTTGGCCCCAAGGCGGGCCGTGGGCGCTGTTTGGGGGGTTCAGGCAGGTTCAGTAGCTCCCCCTGCACATGAAATGAATTGGCTCAGGTGGGGGGGATCCCCTGCCAGGCTGGGGGCCTGGATGAATCATTTCCAGGGCGCTCTCCTGCACTGCTCCTAGGGCCCAGGCATTCCCCTCGGGGCCCGCCAGGGGCCGCCCTGCTCTGAGTCCTCCCTTCCCAGCCGGGGCCATGAATATTCATGACGTTAGCACGGGGGGGCGGGGTGAGGCGCCGGCGGCTCCCGGAACCTTCCGGCTCGTGTTCGCCCAGCCAGCCGGACACTAGGGGCTGGGACACGCGCCGGCAGCGCGGCCGGGCCGGAAGGGGCGGGGCGGGGGACCTGGAGCCGCCCGGAGGTGAGGCGGTGGCGGCGCCGGGGGAGCTATGAGCCGGGGCAGCCCCTCCCCCCCCGACACGCGCCACGGGGGCCCCAGCCCCAGAGACACCCCCCGGTCTCCCTGCCCCCCCCTGCACGTGCCCCCCCAGCCCCAGAGACACCCCCCGGTCTCCCTGCCCCCCCTGCACGTGCCCCCCCAGCCCCAGAGACACCCCCCGGTCTCCCTGCCCCCCCTGCACGTGCCCCCCCAGCCCCAGAGACACCCCCCGGTCTCCCTGCCCCCCCCTGCACGTGCCCCCCCAGCCCCAGAGACACCCCCCGGTCTCCCTGCCCCCCCTGCACGTGCCCCCCCAGCCCCAGAGACACCACCCGGTCTCCCTGCCCCCCCTGCACGTGCCCCCCCAGCCCCAGAGACACCCCCCGCCTCTCTGAGCCCCCCAGCCCCAGAGATGCCCCACTGCACCCCCCCTGGCCCGCCCTGCCCCTCTGATAGTCACTGCACGTGCCCCCCCAGCCCCAGAGACACCCCCTCGCCCCACTGCGCCCCAGCCCCTGATGTCACAGGGTGCATCGTGTGTTAATTCTGGGTCTGCCGCTTGTTCCATTTATAAACTGCAACAAGGACTCACTCTAATTAGCTTAATGAGTGATTAGTCGCATATGGTGCCCATGGTAGATGCATTGGGAATCGTCTATTTTAAATGCATGAACATTTATATTCCCCCTCCCCCGGACACCACACACTGTTATCAGGCTGCCTTTGACCCTGTTGGAGCCTTGGGCACCCACACTCCTTTAGCCCCCCAGCCCTCTGCCCAGCTTTTCTCAGACCCGCCTCTCTCTCAGGTTCCCCAGATCCTCTGGGCAGCTCATACAATCCCTCACTCTTTGTCCCCAGTGGGTTAACCTCCCTCAGGTTCCCTCTCCAGGGCCAAATCTCAGTTGCTGCCCCCTGGCCTCACCACCTCAGCCTCTCATCCCCGTTATCCCCTGGCCCTCTCTGCAGCCATGTGCTGCCTGTCAGTGACCCCACAAAGTTGGCTCTTGCAGAGAGGTGTTCCAGGCCTCCAATAAATGTGCTTCTAAGATTCCTGCCCTGGGTTTTTTCTCATCACTCTCTTGGGTTTGATTTTAATATATTTATTCCCTGAGAAGCCTCTACACCCCTGGTGTCCCAACGCGCTAGCCACTAGCCATATGTGGCTATTTGGCTGGTTGAGTGTGGCTAGTTGGCTCACAAAATTATTTACATTTTCAGAATAATGTGGCTGGTTTGCTGTTGTAGTGGCTACTGCTTCAGAACTGGTTGGACACCATGGCTCTACACTGACTCTACTTAGTGTCCCAAAATGAGACTAACCACTAAATTATAACCAAAAGCTTTGTCCGGTGGAAAAAAAATCTCTCTGAATATCCATGTAGAAACTGGTGTCTGATTGCAGGGGTGACCATAACGGTTGTGTGTGTAAGTAACAGGCCTCGACAGGCTCCAAAATCTCTTAACATTTTTCAGCAAGAATCTGAATCTCCTCCCCTCAGCGGGGTAGCCCTTTGTATGATGGTGAATTTTTGCATCTGGTTTGGGCCTGTAGACAGGCTGAGATGTTGGTTACTCCTCTGCCTGGAAGGGACTGGGGACTTTCGGGACAGGAAGTATTAAATGAGGCTTGGGGTGATCCCTCCATCTCACTCAAGAGGAAGAAGTGTGTGGTTGGGGGGGGAATCACATGAATTACTTGGTAACTTCACTTTTCAATGCATACTATTCCTATAAACACAAATAATGGGCACTGGCTTAACCTTTTCCTTTCTCTTTCTAGAAGATGAAAGAAATGAGCTGACATGTCAGAAAACCATCATCTGTCTTGCCTGGCCTTTGGCCAGGCAGTGATTGGGCCACCTGGCTCGGGGAAGACCACTTACTGCTTTGGCATGCAGGAATTCATGTCCAAGATAGGGCGGAAGGTGGCTGTGGTGAATTTGGACCCAGCTAATGAAGGAACTCCCTATCAGTGCGCCGTGGACATCTCTGAGCTTATCACTCTGGCTGATGTGATGGATAATCTAAAGCTTGGGCCAAACGGTGGTTTGATCTATTGCATGGAGTACCTGGAAGCTAACTTTGACTGGTTGCAGGAAAAGCTGGCTAAACTCAAGGGTCATTATTTTTTGTTTGACTGCCCAGGGCAAGTAGAGCTCTGCACCCACCACGGCGCATTGAAAAACGTCTTTGCACAGTTAGCTAAGTGGAATTTCAGGGTAGGTTTTGGGGTTTTGTGTATACTAACAAGTTGGTGTAGCACAAGGCACAAAAAGGACTTGCCCAAGACCACCCAGCAAGGTTAAAAAAAAATAGAATGCAGGGCTGTTCCCTCCCAGTCCTTTGCTCTACTTAGTGTGTCTTCCTGCAAAGTTTGACATGTTTCAACCCTGTCAACATTGTAGAAAGGGAAGAATGTTTGTATGCCTGATTACTAGGGAGCTTTAGGATTTTATCCTAAGAAATTCAAATTATCTTCCAAGATGTGTAAGTTAGATTTCATTCAGTTAACACAAGTTGTGGTGCAAATTGTATTTTCATGGATTTGATGCAAACATGTACATTCTTGTACGTTGGAACACTCAAGCTAGCAAATATACAAGTGAAGGTTTCCATGGCAAGCTAGTTTTGTTTACATTACATATATAGCTCATACAGGCAGTCCCCGGCTTACGTACAAGATAGGGACTGTAGGTTTGTTCTTAAGTTGAATTTGTATGTAAGTCGGAACTGGTACATATTGTAGGGGAAACTCTAGCCAAACATTTCTCCAGAGCTCAGTTTTATTCTCCCACACCTCACTTCCCTCAGTCCTTTATTCTCAAGCTGAGGTGTCTGCTGAGAAAAGCCGCTCCGCGTCTCCCTGGTCTGCTGGGGGGAGGGGAGGGGGCGCTAGCTTCGCGTCTCCCTGGTCTGCTGGGAGGAAGCAGCTAGTGCGGGGTTGCCTCACCCCGTTTGTAAGTAGGGATCCGATGTAAGTCGGATCCATGTAACGTGGGGACTGCCTGTACTTCGAATTACTGGCTAGATCATTAATGTATAGGCAATATACTGTACAATTGAGGATAAAATAATTTTACTTGAGAACCTTATTTAAATCTTAACTTTTGCATTTATTTGATATTTCATTTGCATAGTTCTTTGTATTTCATTTTTATCCTTTTTGAAATAAAGAAAAATCATAGCTCTAAAGCTATAGCTGTGCCTAGTTGAGTTCAGTATGCTATAGATATGGGGGAAAATCTAGCTGTTGACACAATAGAATTATATAATGTGGCGCTTTACATCTGTACAATTTCATAGTACAAACTGCACTGTGACTGTTGCTTCTAGAAAAGCTTAATAGTAACAAAGTAATTTGAGGTTGAGTTATTTGGGTGTGAATATTTCTGTAGGAACAGTGGAAAAATTGTATATAGCCCAATAATTGAAAACTGGATTTAACACAGACTTCCTTCATCTTTGGGCTGAGAACAATCATGGAAAGTTTCAGCCTCAAAAGAAAGATGTTCTGAACAAGATAAAGTGAAGAGAGGGGGGCTGAAGGGGAACAGTTGTTGGTGAAAGGTTGGCACTTCTATAATAATTCTTTGTCCAGAGATGCCAAAGTGCTTTTTAAATGTGGGTCAGTATCATTATCCCCATTGTACAGATGAGGAAAGTGAGACATAACAAAGTGATTTTCACCAGGACATTCAGCAAATCAGTGACAGAGATGGGAAAACAATCCAGGTCTCCTGACTCTTCGGTCGCTGTCCTACACAGTGCAACATGCTTAGTGGGCCGTATGTGAAACATCTAGGGAGAAGTTGGCTAATGCTTTTTTTATTAGAACTGCTGGGGCCTGGACACCTTTACTTTTGGTCTGTGTCATGGATTTGCCTTAGTGACAGCTGTGTATTTGCGTAGGCAGATTCTGCCCTGCCTCAGATCTTGCACTATTTCACTCTCATTTCCATTGTACAGTTGGCTGCAGTTCATTTGGTGGATTCTCACTACTGCACAGACCCAGGAAAGTTCATCTCGGTTCTTTGCACCTCCCTCTCAACCATGCTGCATGTCGAATTGCCCCATGTCAACGTTCTCTCCAAGATGGACCTGATCGAACAGTACGGCAAGCTGGGTACGAGCCTTTGGGAAGGGGCTTTGGTGGAAGGAAAGTGCTGTGGATCTAGCAAAGAGGCAGGGAACAGAAAGGAAGAGCTTGGAGCTGACTCTTATCAGAGACAGAACAATCTGATCACTGGTAACGCTGCGGATGCTGGACAGGAAAAGTACATAACAGCTCACTGAGTTCTTGGTGAAATATTCTGGCCAGTGCAGTTAGTGGCGTGCTTGGGCACTCTCATAAGCCTCTACAGCCAGTCATTAAGAAAAAGGAGGCTCTAAAGTGGCCATGGACTATACTGGCAGCACAATAGACCCATCTGTGCTTTCTTCTGCCTTTTCTGTTCCATCCAGTCGTCCGCTTCCTGTCTCTGCCATGTCATACCCCCAGCCACTAGGGATGTTAGGAGGCATGTAATTTGGTAATCGTGTAGCTGACAAAAGTTTTGTCATTTACTCCATTAACCAGTAAGTGGCTCTGCATTTAAAGGAGCTTGCAAAGATTTTGAGAGCTGACAAACAGGCACCCTGGCTCAATCTTGGCTTGCATCAGGTCCTGGCAGCTGCCCTGCTGCGGCTCTGCATTTAAAGTAAATCCTTTTAAATGCAGAGCCGCCGCAGCGATAGCTGTCGGGACCTGGCGTGAGCCAGCACTAAGCCAGCCAGCTCCCAAAATACTTTAAATGCAGAGCCTGGGTGGAGGGGGGATTTGTATGCAGCCAGTAGCATTAACCAATAAGCATCCACTTATCGGTTAACCGGCTACACTATTACATACCTACTTGCCACTCTTGGAGCCAGATTCAATGAGTTGAAGTGCGTCTAAACTGGTGTAGCATCTTTACCACGTATTAAAAACCAACTGGAACTCAGTGGGCCAGATGTGTAAGGTGGGGAGGTTAGTTATGCATTGGGGGTGGGTGCAAATCGGTAAGAGTCCCGGTTGCAGTAATTTATTTGTTGAGGGGTCTGGAAGTTGGTGTACCTGCCACCATTCTAGATGTGATTAGATTTGCCTGCTCTCCCCTCTGCAGCCCCTGCCACCTGGAACAGCCTTTCTCCATCTCTCCACATGGTTTTAAATCTCATCTTCACATCTTAATTCCCTCTCTGCTCTGTGTCAGTTTGTATCTGTCTCTAACAGTGCACTGGGCTACAGTGTGAATGAGATGCTACACAAAATAGTCCTATTGTACCTGTTGGGGGAACTCAGTGCCAGTGGGATTGCTGGGGAGATGACTGCCCCCCCTCCCCCCCCGTGGGGCAGAGAGATGCCATTCATCCGGCTGTGTTGCGTAGTCTCATTGCTGGTAGGCTGGCATTGGCGCCTTTGAAGAGAGAGCTTGCCCTGGTAGCCACACAAATGAGTTAGTGTGTAACAGAGCACGTTCCAATGGGAAAGAAAGGGGTGAGCCAGGGTCCCCCACTGCCAAATCGGTACTTGAGATGCAGCCCCTGAAAGCTAGCCCTAAAGCCATGTCTCTTGTCTTTCCTTGCAGCCTTCAACCTGGATTATTATACTGAGGTTCTGGATCTCTCTTATCTAGTAGACCATTTAGCAGCCGATCCGTTCTTCAAGAACTACCGTCGCCTCAACGAGAAGTTGGTGGAGGTGATTGAGGACTACAGCCTGGTCTCCTTTGTTCCACTCAATGTCCAGGTAAATGGGTTGGAAATGACAGGGAACGTGTTGCAAGTAGCTGTGTGGTTTATGAACTGTCCATCCTAAGTGTCTGGGTTTTCTAAAAGGGCCGTGTTCTCCCAGTGAGCGCGTGACAAAATCCCTTGTGTCACTGCTGTTTTCTAGACTTTACTGCTGTACTTGACACAGCCAGTTTGGCGGCTCTATTTCTGTAGCACTGCATAAGCACCCTTATGTAGCTCTCACATAGCTCCCTCCTCCACAGCTCTGTACTACACATGCAAGTAGAGATAGTAGCCACGCTGATTTAGTGACTTCAGTAATGATCTAGAAGAGGGCTTGGAGACCAGTGCAGCTCAGATGGTGCTAACCTTGGAGGGATTGCAAACCTGGTCAGGACCGAGACATACAGAAGGGAGCTATAGAAAGTGGAAAACGTGAGCTGAAAATAACAAATTGAATCTCCAGAGCGGCCATACTGGGTCAGACCAATGGTCCTCTTAGCCCAGTGTCCTGTCTGCCGACAGTGGCCAGTGCTAGATGCCCCAGAGGGAGGGAACCCAACAAGGAATCCTCACGTGATCCCTCCCCGTCACCCACCTCCAGACAAACAGAGGCAAGGGATGCCATTCCAACCCTAAATATTGTCTGTTAGGTTTTTTCTGTGACGCTGCAGCTGTGCACTCCGGAAAATTAGTTCCTGAGTTTGTGTTGACATTTTTGGCTGTTATCTTGGTAGAGTCACTAGCCAACGGCTGCCACTGGCATCCTGAGCCCTCATACACCGTTCCTTGTGTGAAGGGATCTGCACTGGAGCGGTTTCAGTTTCTCCCCATCTCTCTCCGTCCAAAGCCTTGAACCTCAGCGTCGCTGCTGTTGGGAGCTGCATGCAGACCTGATCCCCTAATAGAAGGGAATAGCTTTCTGGGGGAATTGCAGCCGAGTGTCCAGCGAATGCTTTGCACCCCACCGAAAGCTCAGGCTGCTGGGCTGTTTCTTATGAATGCTGCTTCTCATTCTCTCCCCTGCTGCCTGTCACTTCCCAGGACAAGGACAGTATGCGACGGGTGATGCAGGCAGTGGACAAAGCCAACGGCTACTCCTTTGGCGACGTGGAGCAGAGAAGCCTTGATGCCTTGATGTCTGCAGCAATGGGAGCTGATTTCCACTTCACCTCGTATCCTTTCCGCTGCCCTTCTCTCCTGTGTGGAGTCTTGAGCTCTGACTTGTGGCTCCGGGGACGTGATACGGGCCTGTCTGAGTGCAGGGTGCGTTATTCATATTGATGTCTGGTGCTGTGTAATGGCATGTGTGCAATGAGCTGTCGGTCTTAGCTCAGGTCCTAGTGGCTAAGCATCCATGTCAAAACCACCACGGCCACAGTTGACACTAATTGGAATCGTGGGGTTCTCATTGGCTGCATCTCTCTCATTCATGTTCACTGGGTTCATTCCTTCCACATAGCGTCATTATTGGAATGAATGACGCTTTGTTTGGACCAGCACAAGCTACAGATACCTTGAGTGTTGCATCTTCTTACCAGTGCTGCTAGTTTCCATGTTAGCTTTCAGGCTGATGTGGAAGACCAGTTCTTGGATGAGAATGTTAATGGTTCCTCTGCCATTCTTCTCTCTCTCTCTCTCTCTCTCTCTCTCTCTCTCTCTCTCTCTCTCTCTCTCTCTCACACTCACACTCACACACTCACACCCCCAACCAGATGGAGGCCAGGCTGACAGCAAGCAGGGAGTTGGGGTTCCTCTGGGGCTTGGCTTGCAGGACTGAACCCAGAGTTCCAATGGCCAGAGCCCCCTTCTTACACGTGTCAATTCCCATTGGAGTCTGTGGGGTTTGCAGCATCACGCTGCAAACATCCACCCTTAAGAGGCGTTAATCTGTGTTGTCCAGAGTTATCCTTTGATGGTGATTGTCCGGCTTCCCAGCGTTGTCTCTCGACCTTGGGCTATGTCTACACTTACAGCTTCTTGCGCAAGTATGGCCGTTCTTGCGCAAGAATCCGCAGAGCATCCACACTGCCCGCCCGCTCTTGCACAAGGAAATTTACAGTAGGGCGTGGTAAGAGAGGGCTCCTTGAGCAAGAGCTACGCTCTTTTTTAACAGGTGTAAACCCCCTTGCGCAGGGGCTCTTACGCAAGAGGGCAGTGTGGACGCTCCGCAGGGGTTTCTTGCGCAAGAGAGCGTCCACACTGCCATGGGTGCTCTTGCACAAAAGCACATCTCGCGCACTGCAGGTTTACACAATACTTCTTGCACAAGAACCCTTCCGCAAGATGTTCTTGCACAAGAAGCCGCCACTGTAGACATACCCTTGGTGGGGGTCTCTGCCTGTTGTCAGTGCTGCTAATTTAATTCAGCCTCAAGACACAATGCATGTTTCCTCGTTATCTTCAAAGTTTCCACTTCTTCTTGATCATTTGGGCATCTGTGAAGGCTGTCACACTCGCACCTCCTCCACTCACACCATACACTTGTACAGAGTTTCAGACAAGATCAGTAGTTACTAGAAGACACAACTTAGTTTGTGATGCAGACAAGGGGTACAACTTAATTTGTAATGCTAACAGGGAGCAAGGCCTTACAGTAAACGGTATCTAATCATGAGAGTCAAAGAGAGAGAAATAGAAGCAGACAGAACTTACAAGCAAGTCATTAGACATGAAATCATTACGGATCATACTTAGTCGTGTAACCAATGCTAACCAATACTAAAATATACACTTTTGCTACACTTGGATGTTTTGAACACCAGCTCTTCTTGCTGCCTTGTTTTCCTTGATTCCTGGCTGAACAGCACACTTGCAGTCCAGGAGAAGTATGTGCAGCCTCAGGAGAAAACTGTGGAGCAGGAAGCAATGGAAATCTAGCACTTGTGTGTCTTTCACTAGGCCTGTTGTGGAAGGAGCTCACTGCCTGCTTTAAACATGTTTCACCGCTTCCCACCAGGAGCACAAGGGACCCTCCGTGTAGCGTCACTAGGACCCGGTACTTCCTGGGCAGAAGTCAAGCTCTTTGTACGACTGTGTCCGGGTCCTGTTGTGTATGAGATGTGTTTCTTGGTGACGATGAGACGACGACAAGATAAGGACAAATTCAGTATGTCCTTCCTGGAACAAGAGAGAATCTCAGTCTGATCTGGGACAGCAGCAGCAGCAAACGGCCCTGTAGAGCAGACCAGAAAGAAGTGCCCACTATTGCTGAGTCTCCCCACCCCCCACTATGACCAAAGCCGTGTCCCAAGAGAAAGACGAATCCGCATTTACTGCAGGGAAGGAAGCTCCTTGTGGTGTGAGTCCTCCATGTGTTGATTGGGGTATCTGTGGAGTCTCACAGTGAGGTGCATCTCAGAGAGGCAGCCTACTGGCTATTCATCCCTGGGAGAGGGGAGAGGTGTTAGTGTGCTGGTTTTTCATGATCAGTTCTTAACACAAACTTTTCTCCACCCCTTAGTTTCACCGTGCGTGTCTGAGTTAGCTGTGAACTCCCTTGACGTGGAAAAATACAATAAAATGTGACTGCTGCAAAGCATGGGGGACAGGAAGAGCCATGAATTGGTTCCTTATTGCAGGTGCAGACACTGCTCACCTGTTTGTGTTTAAACCCCTCTGTTCTCTTGTTCCTTATGCGATCTACCTGGAAGCAGAACAGGGGCCTGCTTGGCATGGGGTGGAAGAAAGGTGGTCACTTCCTGTGGGCGGAGTCTGTCTCTCTGCCCTGCGTGAGGGTCCGTTGCCATGGACCTGTTGTGAGTTCCTGAAAACTTTGCCCAAACTGTCTTAACATAAGCTCAGAGGCTTGTGGGGAGGAACCTGTGTCAGGCAGCAGAAGACTGTAGCTCCAGGAAGGTCGTAGCAAACCAAAGGAGGTAGAAGCTTCAGGGGGTAGCTGAGTTCATCTGTACAGAAAAAAACCACCAATGGTCTGGTAGCACTTTATAGACTTAACAACACATGTTGATGGGATCGTGAGCTTTCGTGGGCACAGCCCACTTCTTCAGAAGACGGGAGTAAAGCTGGTAGATGATACCATGTACATGTTCTGTTAAGTCTATAAAGTGCTACCAGACCTTTGTCATAGAAGTTAGGTCTTTCTGCCTCTCGGACGGGTCCTCTATTGTAAGCTCCCTTTGCTATAGCTCTGTCTGCGAGATTGTTCTTCAGCGATCGTCCAGGCTTTTATCCACCCGAGTTTTAAACATCCCGAGCAATGAGATGTCCAGTACTTCCCTTGGGGACTCCTAACCAATTCTGCTGCAATTTGCATCTTCAGCTAGAGCCACAGTGATCAGGTAATTGACTGCTGGTGTCAGCATGCCCATGTGTGCGAGCGCGGCATAACATCTGCATCTGCCCTGAGGGAGGGAGCTTGAGACAGGGGCGTGGTGTTCTTGAAACTGATCCCACCTGGCAGTTAGCACGTAATAAAATGGATTCATTCAAACAGCAGCCTGGCGTGGCTGCCGAGGAAGGTTTTAGAGATGGCAAAGCCTGAGAATGACAAGTTAAGAGACTAAAAACCACAGTGGGCTTCAGTGAAAGAACCAAAATGTTAATAGTCCACCACTCCCAGGTCACGGTTTGTCTCTGTGCCTCGTCCCTGTTTTACAGATAAGGAGCAAGGAGCAGGGGGCCTGCAGCAGAGGGTGTTCAGATATAATGCGGATAGAGGCCAAGTATGTCCCAAAGCTAAAGAAAAGCGGGGTAGTCTTGGAAACAAGGCTGCGGTCTGGCACACGAGATCTGGGGTCATCTGCCCTGTCCCTCAGTTTCCCATCTGTAAAACGGGCTGATTGCCCTTCCTGGAGGTTGTGAGGACAGAGTCACTGCTGGGCCTGAGGCACCTGCACACGGGGCAGAGGAGAATCCAGATGGCCTGCACTGATGCGCTTTGGGATTGTGCCTCTGCCTGGTCTGAAATAAGCCCCCTGCTTTCCCCCTGGGCTTTTTAGCAGCCAGGTCTAGGTGTTCACCGTGACTCCCCCAGAATCAGGCTCCCCCCATGGGCCAGGTCCCCGCTGGCTTCCCAGTAAATAGCTCTTGAGACGGGCCCAGCTCTCAGGGCTGATGTTGGGGTGCAGGCTGCATGTCCTAGATCCCGGAGACTCAGGAAAATGCCTGAGCAGCTCAGTCATTTGTGGGGCTGGAGCCGTGTTGCTCCCAGGATATGAGACACGCAGCAGCTGAGGCCTGCTGGTGAGACATGCGCCCTCCCAGCTCAGCTGTGTGGGAAAGGGGCCCCCCTCGGGCAATGTCTGCCTAACCTCGCCCGGCCCCTCTGAGATCAGCAGCCTCCTTTGTCATTCCTGGACGTGTCATTTCCTGTGCACACCTCTGGTCCAGCCTGCTGTGAGCGGGGCGCCAGCAGCAAGGGGCAGGGCCTGCGTCCATGCTCCTGGGAGGGGCGGGGCCATTGGCAGCGATCCCTCCCATGGTGCCCTCCCCAGCCCTCTTGAATCACTGGCCCCCGGGGCAACAGCCCCTTTGACTCCCCCCTCCCTTTGGCAGGCCTGGCTGTGAGCACTCAGCCAGCAGGAAGCCGCCCTGTGAGCTGGCGTTTTTCTCCTCCAGGTGCTTCCCAGCTGTGGGCGAGACTGGCAGCAAACGCTGTGATGCTGCCCTTCTCTATGGTACCTCCGTCCGGGTGCACCCAGCACCATGGGCCTCGCGGCCCACATCTCCCCAGCCAGCCCCCTTCTCCGAGCCTGGCAGCCCATGTCAGGCCGGGCCTCGTGGCCTCCTGCAGGGCACCTTTGCCCCATCAGCTTGCTCCCTGCGAATGCCCCGGCCACTGTCCTCTGCCAGTTGCCTTCAGTCCAACCCTCCCCACAGCTCTGCCCAGGCCGTCTTTCCCCAGCCTGGGCACCCCGGCTCACGGCCAGTGCCCGCTGCTGATCTCCCAGTGCTGTTCCGGTCCTGGGCAACTGGACAGCCTTGAGGGGCACAACCCATCTGCCGGCTGGATACCCCTGGGAGCCATGGGCTCTCCCGAGGACACTAGACAGCATTAGGCGGCCCTGAGGCTGAACGGCCAGAGAGCTCTGCCCTGTGGGGAAAGGAGGGCAGGCCTGGCTGAACTGGAAAGGGCCCAGGCTCCAGTGAGGCATGATGTCGGCAGGTGCAGTCTGGGTGCTCAGGGGACTTTGATCTGCAGCCTCCACGCCTCTCCCCACTGCAGCGCCGCACTGAGTGGTCACGTGGCCCCGGTCCGCTGCCGACAGAGCAAATCAGCATGTTCGCGCCCTTTGGGCAGCAGGGGGTGGGGAAGGGAGTGGCTGTGTCCCAAGCGGCTCGGTTTCCTCCTGGCGAGTGTCACCCCCGTGCCCTAGGAGGGTGGCTCAGGCTGTGGATAGTAGCTGGAGGCCAGGCCTAGGAGCCAGCAACTCCCAGGTGCCAGCCCTGGCAGGTTGCGACCTAGGACGCCAGCTTGCTGCCTTCTCCCTGTCAGCTAGGACCCTGCTCTACGGATGACGCAGCTGGGATGGGGGCTGAGTGCTCGGAGGAAGCCCAGCCAACGTGGCCTCCTGTAGGCTGCCGGGGTGCCAGGCTGGAGGGGGTTCTTGCTGTCCTCGTGGGGCTAACACACAGAGCTCCACGACCGCTCTCTGCCCCGTGCCCCAGGCAGCCTGGGCGAGCTCGGCATTGCCTCCACAGGCTGCGCCGCAGCTCCATGCAGTGTTGTCCTATGGGTCACTGCCCGATGAGCCCCCATGCCTGGGTGGCTGACGGTGCTGGCCCCTTGGCCTCGCCACAGCCGGCGGGAGGAGGTGC
Organism: Pelodiscus sinensis; assembly: GCF_052426305.1. Taxonomy (NCBI): domain Eukaryota; kingdom Metazoa; phylum Chordata; order Testudines; family Trionychidae; genus Pelodiscus; species Pelodiscus sinensis. Next base: position 3,283,018 of record NC_143077.1, on the reverse strand, counting down.
GTGTGGAGGCTGTTAGCTCCTCTCCCTGGCGCCCTTGCTGCGGGCTGTGACATTTGCACTGAAAGGCTGGGGCGAGGGTGGAGGGCTGCTTGACGGTGGGATGCTCTTTCCCCTGCAGCCCCGGGAAGGAGGGGAGCTGGCAGACCTAGGTTTGCGGGTGGCTGTGGACAGGCTGAGGGGGTCTGACACCCCCCGGTCCCCTGCCTAAGGCACAGAAAGCCAGTGTGTGGAAGAAGCCCCCACCCGGCCCTCTGACCGTGACATGGCAAATGCTTCAACTAACGCCGGCAAAGGCCCGTGGGTCCCGTATTCTCCCTCACAGACGGGCTGCCTCCAGGGAGGGGGCTGCCACCTTCTCACCACGGGAGCTGACCCCTGCACCCCACACACAGCGTGGGGGCTCTGGCCTGCAGGGTTCAGTGCCCCGCCATGGCGGGGGCTCCCTGCGAGCGAGGCGCGTCGCTGCGTGGGGCGAGGAACGCCGGCTGGGCTGCCAGGAGCGTCTTGGGAGGCTTCCTAGGCGGGATTGTCTGCGTGTCTTCCCAGGCTCCCGCAGGTCTCAGCCCGTCCCTCCGCTCCCACGTGGACGCCGCTGGGCTTGTGCTGAGCTGCGCCTCGGCAGCCTGGCTGGGAGGGCAGCAGATCCCTCTCCTTTGACAGGGGAGGAGGCCATGGCTTCCAGGCCATCTTCTTATGCCACAGGGAACGGGGGTGGAGTGTGTGTGTGTGTGTGCGAGAAAGAGAGCGAGACACAATGGGTGTGTGTGTGTGTGTGTGAGACAGAGAGAGAGAGCGCCACAATGGTGTGTGTGAGAGCGAGCCACAACAGTGGGCATATGAGAGAGCACCACACCAGGGGCTACGTCTACACTGGCCCCTTTTCCGGAAGGGGCATGTAAATTTCACCAGTCGTCGTAGGGAAATCCGCGGGGGATTTAAATATCCCCTGCGGCATTTAAATAAAAATGTCCGCCGCTTTTTTCCGGCTTTTAAAAAAGCCGGAAAAGAGCGTCTAGACTGGCCCCGATCCTCCGGAAAAAGTGCCCTTTTCCGGAGGCTCTTATTCTTACTTTGAAGTAAGAATAAGAGCCTCCGGAAAAGGGCACTTTTTCCGGAGGATCGGGGCCAGTCTAGGCGCTCTTTTCCGGCTTTTTTAAAAGCCGGAAAAAAGCGGCGGACATTTTTATTTAAATGCCGCGGGGGATATTTAAATCCCCCGCGGATTTCCCTACGACGACTGGTGAAATTTACATGCCCCTTCTGGAAAAGGGGCCAGTGTAGACGTAGCCCAGGGGTGTGTGTGTGAGCGAGAGAGAGAGAGAGCGCCAACAGGATGTGTGTGTCTGTGTGAAAGTGAGAGAGACACTCCACAACTGGGGGGTGGTAGAGAGAGAGTGAGATTGATCCACAATGGTGGGTGTTGGTGTGTGTGTGTGAGAAAGAGAGTGCCAAAAGAGAGGGTGTGTGAGAGATAGTCACAACAGGGTGTGTGTGAGAGAGCGAGAGTGAGAATGAGCTGGTCTGAGGTAAATAGGATGCAGTTCAATAAGGACAAATGCAAAGTGCTCCACTTAGGAAGGAACAAATCGGTGTTGTCACATACACAGACTGGAAGCAACTCTCTAGGAAGGAGTCCTGCAGAAAGGGATCTAGGGGTTATAATGGCCCACAAGCTAAATACGAGTCACCAGTGTGATGCTGTTGCAAAAAAAGCAAACATGATTCTGGGCTGCATGAACAGGAGCGTTGTGAGCAAGACACGAGAAGTCATTCTTCCACTCTACTGGTTAGGCGTCAATTGGAGTCTTGTGTCCAGTTCTGGGCACTGCACTTCAAGAAAGATGTGGAGAAATTGGAGAGGGTCCAGAGAAGAGCAACAAGAATGATGAAAGGTCTAGAGAACATGAGCTAGGGGGGAAGGCTGAAAGAATTGGGCTTGTTTAGGTTAGAAAAGAGAAGACTGAGGGGGGGCCATGATAGCGGCTTTCAAGTATCTAAAAGGGAGTTACAAGGAGGAGGGAGAAAACGTGTTCTCCTTGGCCTCTGAGGCTCAAGAGATCCACAACACGTGTATGTGTACGTGTGTGTGTGTGAGCGAGAGTCACAGCTGTGTGGATGAGTGTGCGAGAGAGCCACAACGTGTGAGTGAGAGAGTGTGTGTGAAAGAAAGCTACAGCAAGTGTGTAGAATAGTGATAGAAATGTAGCCGTGTTAGTCTGGGGTAGCTGAAGCAAAATGCAGGACAATGTAGCACTTTAAAGACTAACAAGATGGGTTAAAAAAAAGTGTGAGAAAGACACATGCACACTCGGGGGGGGGGCGCGCATGGGAGAGAGCCGTGTGTGTGTGTGTGTGTGTGTGTGTGTGTGTGTGTGTGCCGCAATAGCAATGGGAGCTGTACTCACCAGGACGGGGGAGGGGAAGGTGTGTGTGGGGGGGGCGGTATGTTCAGAGCTGAGCGGGGCCCCTTAATTAGCCCCTATTCTGGCTGGGGTGTGAGCAGCCCAGACTTTGGTGGAGGCTGGCGCTGAAGCGGGTGGCCCGTCCCCGTCCCCAGGGTGGGGTGAGTCCCCGCAGCGGAGGGGCTCTGTGCAGAGGACGGTTGCTGCCGTTACCCGTGTGACGGGCACACGGGGCCGGTCGGCTGAGCCTGGGACCTCGCACTGTCGCCCGCTGTGCGGGAGCGGCAGGTCCAGCCGGGCGTTCGCTGGCACCGAGCTGTGAGCTCCCTTCCCGGCTTTGCCAGCGGGTGCCAGGCGCTGCCCTGCCTCTTTATGGGCTTGGCAGGCGTGTGGCCTTGCTCCCTTGCACTGCAGGGGCCCTGGGCCTGTCTAGCTTTGCTTCGGGGGAGTCCCGGTGCAGGCTCCTTTATGCCGCACCAGGCAGGCGGCAGGCGGCAGGCTCTGCGCCCGGACAGCCCTGGGGACGCTGGTGGAGTCCCACCGGCGTCAGGCGGCGCAGGAGCAGACCCCAACTCTGCGGCGCTGCAGTGCCACGCGTGCCAAGCTCTTGCCCAGGTCTACGTTTGGGGTGGGGGGGTGTTTGGAACCTGGCCAAGGCCCAACACGCCAGCCGGGACTTGGGCCTCGGCGAACTCGCCCAGACTCGCGTGCGATCCGGAGCCAGAGTTCCAGCCACCTTGGAACTCGGGGGGGGGGGAGGCGGGGGGGACAGTGCCACCTTCCTCCCCCGCCCACCCCAGCGTCCTGGAGAGCTGGGCAGCATCCCCAGCCTTGGGCACCCACTTGACTCCGAGTACACAGCCCGTACCAAAGAGTGAGTCTTCGTTTCAGCCTGGGGACCTAGGCTCCCTCCTCAGGCCCTGCCCCCGGCGCTCCCCTTGCGGCAAAACGCTGGGTGAGCAAAGGCCTGGAACATCCCACGTGCGCCGCCTGCGGAAGGGGCTTCCTAGTGGCTTTGCTGCTGCGCCTGGGCCCGCCACATGGGCCCGAAAAGCTGCCAAGCCCAACTCTGCAAGGAGGAAGCAGCGACTCCCATGCCCTGTCGAAATCCAGCAGTGCGCCCCGCAGCTCGCTATTAACCCCCCAGAGCCAGGCTAGGCCCTGCTGGCGGCACTGGGGCACAGGGAGGATGCTGAGCCGGCGCACGCCCTATCTGAGCACCTGCCTGCAATCGCTGCGCTGGCCCCAGCTTGTCCCCAGGGGCCACATGCTGTGGGCTACGTGTGCCTTGCTAGCGGGCCTTTCACTTCTCCCCACCGCCCAGACCGTGCCCCCTGCAACCCAGTGACGTGGAGTAACTGCCAGGCAAGCGTGGGGCGAGCAGGAGGCTTCATCTGCTGAGCTGGGGAGTCACTCATGGGTAATTGGCCCCAGGAGGCAGGTGAAGTGAATGCTGGTGGAAGACAAGATTTTCAGGGAGGGGTTGAATTCTTTGTCCAGGCGCCTGGGGCGTCCCTTCCTCAAGTAAACTGAGCACAACCAGCTTCCCAAATGCCCTTCATGCCAAAGGCTGCGCCTGCATCTAGCAGTGCAGCGACAGTAAACAAAGTAGCCATTGGTGTTGTCAGTAGGTTTCAGAGTTAACTGAATGTTTGGTGCCGGGGCGGGTGGGGGGCGATGCCCAAACATTGTAGAAGCGATTCAACCTGGCTGCAGCCCTTGCTGCATTAGTTCTCCTGGGTTCCCAGCTGGGCAGCATTGTTTGTAACTGTGAGGACTAGAGATGGGACTGTCTTACACAACCAGCTCCCAGTTCTAAATGCTCCCATGAGGTGGCTGTATCACCTCCCTACAGGTGGGGTACTGCTCCCAGGAGACAGACAGGCCTCGACTTGATCCCGTTACGCCACGCAGCACTTAAGACATTTATAAATTGACACCGGCTCAGCATCACCTTCGGTTTTGATTTTATGACCCGCGCTCCGTGCTGGAGTCTGGATCCGAGTTACGCTGGTCCGCCCGAAGAGGCGATTTTCAGGCACCGGGTTGTACGGGGAGGCTGCGTCTGAGAGTCTTTGCATTCCCTGACTGCGCTGAGCCCCTCACTCCGGTAGCACGTCACAACACCCCGGAGAGGCGTGGCACTGGGGTCCACAGGCACCAAGTGACTTGCTGAGGGCTACACACGCCGGTTGTAGCGGAGCAGCATTTGACCCGCTCTGTCCTGCCTCTCTCTGCTACATGCATTCCCTGTGGGGAGGCTGCCCCTGGCCTGTATTCCCTGGCGTAGGTCAGGCCCCACTGCGCTTAGCACATGGCAGGGGCTACCCTACGTCATCCATCTCCTGCCCATGTCTGATGCCCCCCAGTGTCTTGTGCCTACCACGGCTTAGTCCCGGCTTGGCTGTGTCAGCCCCAGTCAGCTTTGGCTTCCTCAGCAGTTCCCGCCCCTCCCCGCCAGCCCAGCCCTCTCGGTTGCTCTGCGCCGCGTCTCCCCAAGGATCCAGACCTTTCTGCTGAGGAGCTGAGCTCTGCCAGGGGCAGACGCCCCAGCGCTGGGCCCAGCCCTTTCCTGCTCTCGGAGGGGGGGACTTTTTTCCCAGCCTGTGCCACCCCAAACAAGCCACGCTGCGTGGGGGGCCCCGTCTCCCCACCGCTCCCAGCTCTGCGGGGCATTGCTCTTTGCAGACTCCCCCGCCCGTGGTGGGCAAGTCCAGAGACCCAGGGAGGTAGGTGGCCGGCGCCCATTGAACTTGCTCACAAGTCTGATCCATTAGGTCCCTGCTCCCCATCCCCCGCCCCGCCTGCCTTCGCAAGCCCCGGTAACGTGTTCTTCAGCCGCGTTCCCCTCGTGCAGCCTGGCACAGCCCAGGGAGCGGCACCAGGAAGGTCCGGGGCCTCCCGTACACAGGCGCTCAGACTAAACGCACCAGCGAAGGCTCCTCGTGCCACGCCAGCAGGCGGCTCGGGCTCAGACCCTGCCCTGCTTCAGCTGCGGCCCCGGGCTCATCCCACCCGCAGCCGAGTCGCGCCCGCGTAGAACTCTCTGGTGCTAGCAAAGGCCAAGGCTGCAGAGGGAGGGGCCGGAGTCAGGGCAGGCGGGACTGAGATGGGCACTTGGCAGCGGGATGGGGGAGCTAAGAAGTGGCAGACGGTGGAGTAGCTTGGAGGACATCACAGGGCCTGGAAGGGGGGCAGCAAGGGCCTGGGGGGAGGGGAGGGGAGGGAGACAGACCGGGAAGGTGGGGGAGCGGGGGCCGCAGCAGGGACCTGGAGAAGTTCCAGCAAGGCCTGCAGGCAGCAGGCTGAGCTCAGTGCAGACGAGGGAGATGTGGCCAGGCAACTTGAGTCTGGTTTAGGCAGCCTGGCCACCCAGGAAGGTACAGCAGCGCCCCCCCCCCCCGGAAAGCAAGGGGACTCACCTTCTCCTCGGTGACTGGGACTCAGGGATTCCCGTGGGCCGGGCCGGAGCAGGGGGCGCCTGGGTGCTGCCCCTGAGTCCGAGATGGCCCCTGTAACCTGCCCAGGAGGGGGCTGCGGAGCCTGGTAAATCTTATGGGCTCCGCCCGCTCCAGGTGAGGGGCAAAGCGCCCAGCGGGGCCTGACCCGGAGCCCTGCGCTTGCCCTGGCATGGACACACACGGGGCTCCCGGGGCCTCCTGGGGATCTGGGTTTGCAGTAGGATCCCCAGTGAGCAACGGGCGGCTGGCCCCTCGGGGAGAGCAGCTCCGACAGCTGCGCCCAGCTCCTCTCCAGCCACCGCATGTCCCGCTCTAGGCGCAGTCGCGTGACACTTGCCAGCGGCGGGCTCGGCGACCCACACGCGGCGTCCCCGCCCGGCCGTCCCATGGTCCAGCCGCCAGAGACTCCACCAGGGTGGGGCCTAAGCGCCACCTCCTTGGCATCGGGACAGGCCGTAGCCCGGCAGGGGAGCGGCTGGCGGCGAAATCAGCACGAGGCGCTGAGCTCAGCGGCCGCCCCGGCACTCGGTGCTGATGCCAGCGCTGAGCTCGGCACAAGTGGCTCCCTGCGGGGAGGGGTTCCCAGACCGGTTCGGTCACCAAGCTCCCCGCGGCGGGGAAAGCCAGGGGCCCGCACCCAGCGGCTCAGCATGCGGGTCTGGGAGCTCCAACTTTCTAGCCATTGTACGGGGCTGGAGCCTGTCTGCCGGCCTCCTGGCTCGGAGCCTCTTTGATGTCAGGGCTGGCCCCCTGGGAGCAGGGTGTAGCTCTGAATCCTGGATCATCACTGCCTGATGCAGGCCTCAGTTTGACGTGATCTAACCTGTCTGGGAGCGCAGGGAGAGGCACAGCCGCTGTGGAAGCATGGCTCGGCCCCTCCCTCCAGGATGCAGAGTTGCTGGGACCACAGAGACTCGTTTTGGGGTTCAGCTCTGGGCCAGGCGGCAGAGACCAGTGTTCCCTCAAATTCTGTCCATCCGTGTGCAGAATACATTTTGTTCTGTGCACCAAGGCATGTGTAAATGTGCACCACCCTTACAAGTGCTGCTGCCAGCCATGGGTACACTGCTCATCAGCTGGGCAGCATGCGAATCGCTCCTGGCGGCCGCCCAAGCACTCGGCTTAGAGGGATCCCAGGCAGAGCCCCACCATGCTTGACACCAGGACACTCTGAGCAAGGGAGTTTCCAGCATTGCCTTGTCCTAGGGCTCAGGCACGATGCTCAGCCGGCCGTGCCACAGGAGCCCAAGTTTCATGGTGGCTTTTGGGGCGCAGGGGCCCAAGCATTCGGCTCCAGCCTGCTGGGATTTGGGAGCAGCTCTTCCTTAGCCGTCATGGGCGATGGGCGCCTGACAGCGGGACGCCTCTCCTCCCACCACTGCTGCCTCAGTGCGGCTGGGGGGGGGGGGGGTTTACTCTCCCCCCTGCCGTGGAAATGGAGCAACATGGAATGGTGCAGGCGGCCAGACCTGGGAGGGAGACCCCAAATTCTCACTCACCCGAGCGGGCGGCCAGATCGCACAGGCCATTCAACAACCCTCAGCTCGGTCGGGTCTCCTCCCGCAGCCCAGCACCGGGCGCCACGTTCTGCACCAGCCCCCTGTACCACCCCTGCCGCTGGCACACCGACAGGGCCGTGCTGAGCCTGGGCAAAGCACGCGAGGGCCCCGGAGCTGAACACCGGCGGACGCCAGCACCCTGCCTACGCCGCCATCGCCAGCACTAGGGCTGGGGGAGCACGACGGAGGGCGGGTGGGGGCAGGGCCGGCTGACTCACCCCCACCGCTCTCCGGCAGCCCGGCTTCCCAGCCCAGCTCTGCTCCTAGCTGGAGGCGGCCTGACTCTATTGCGTGGCAACCACTCGGCAAGTTGGAACTAGCGGCAGGCCAAAGCGGAGCGCCGAACAGGCTGTCAGCTACACCCATCCTCCGCAGGAACGGCCTGGCCCCCTGCCAAGGGAAGAGCTGCTGAGCTCTCCTCGGCTTCCACGGGCCAGCCCCAGCCCCAGCCCCTCAGCTCCGCGAGCCCACGGAACCCGGGCACCTTCCTTTCCTCTCTAGCTTGTGCTGGAATCCCTCCTTGGGCAGCACCCCCTGCCTGCAGGGCACCCGGGGTAGCGGCCTCTCGGTGCCACGAGGCTCGGCTCGGCTCTGCCGCGGCTCAGCACCGGTGCCGGGCGCCTGCTGTGGGGTGCTGGGGACAGAAAAGCGGGACTGCGTAACAGGGAGCTGGCCCGGGATGAACGCTGGGGCTTCCCGCCTAGAGCAAAGCTGGAGCAGGCTGCTCGGAGAAAACCAGAGGCCATGCGGACACTGGAGCTGCTATTGGCAAGTTTTCCTCTTGGCCTGGTCCAGTTCCAGCTACTCTCCGCAGTCAGCCCCCTGCCCCCAACCACAGGGCTTACTTCCCAGCCTGGGCTGGTGTGGAACGACGCTGTGCTGCTAACCTCGGCCTGTCCACCACTCCGGAGGGGTGTCCCTGGGTAGGGCCCTTCGGGGAGCCGGGCACGAGCCCTCCCCGCTGCAATGGGAGATCACTGCCATTCGCAGCGGCACCTGCTGGGAGAGGCACCACCCCTGGATGGTGCCCCTAGTGCACACGCACCCTCCCCCTTTTGTTTAGTGCTGTTCCCACAGGCTGGACCCTTGGGATATTCCACTCGCTCGCCAGCCCAGGGCACGTCCACACGGCTGACACTTGGTACATCTTATCCCCACGCTGCTCCCGCGTGAAACCTGCAACGGGTCACCTCGAGCTGAAGAAAGCAGCATGTTGGGTGGGGTTGCCCACTGCGCCCTCACGCAGCAGCCAGGGTAGCCAGAGCGCGTGTTCACGGACGTGCAGGCCAGCTAGGACCAGCCCGGGAGAGGGCCCAAAAGGCTCCCACTTGCAAGACCTTCCGAAGCACTTTTCTACAGACACGCTGGACCAGGGGGCGTGGTCTGGTTGAGTGGCACCGGGCAACCCTGGGCAAACCCTCCTTTTGGGCGGAGCAGCGGAGTGCAGCTTAGCTTCAATGTCCTTTCCCTAACGCGTAAGCCCCCACCAGCCTGGTTTTAACCCAACAGATGGGTCCCCCCCGCCACCAGGCGTTTGCCACCGTTAAACACCAGCCGTTGTAAAGCACCACTCCAGTAGAGCCGGCCTCACGCCCTCCCGGAGACGAGCCAGGCAGCTCTGGCATCTGGCGTAAGGCCCCTAGAACGTGGCCCAGGAGCAGAGCGGAGTGGCAGGCCATGCAGACAAGGACGGACACAAGGGGCTGAACAGCTGGGCTGGGAGCTGGCCGTGGCTGTTGGGGCCAGGTGGGTTCTAGCTGCAGGAAGCCACGGGACAGTGGCTGGGGTTTCAAACCAATCTGAGCAGCAGCAGCGCTGGGCAGGGAGGGGAGTCAGACACTCGGCGCTGGAGACAGCCTGAGAAAGGGTAACAGACGCTGTTCCCGGGGCTCCTACTCCCTCGGCCCGAGCCCCGCAAAGTCCCTCTCCTCTGCGAAAGCTGCTGCTCCTCCACCCCCACCTATCCCCATCACTTCTCAAATGCAAGTCGGGCTCATGGCCCGCTGGGCTCTCTGGGGCACAGCCTGCTCCCAACACTCGACTTCAGCCTAGCGCCTCTGCTGGGGGCCAGCCCTCACGCACTGGCCAGCAGGCAGCCTGCCTGGGCCCAGGCTGCGCTCGCTCCCTGCCGAGCCGGGGGCGTGCTCAGGACTCCCTGGCCCCTGTGCAGCGGGGCAGGCAGTGCTGACCGAGCCGCGTACAGGGTGCGGGAAAGAAGCGACGCCGAGGACGACAAAGGCAGGGGTGGAAGTGCAGTTTTATTGGAGAGGGACAGGCAGGCAGCGGCTTCGGCAAGGCACAAATACACGAGGCACCTCAAGTTTGTCATTCGTCACCCGCTCCGAAGATTCCCTCGGCCGGCCGGCCACACCCAGCAGAACCCTGCGGAGCACGGCGCCACAGGCAGCAAAGGGGAGCGCGCGAGTGAGCCGCCACCGCTCCACTTTGGTACCTTCGCCCCGAAAACCAACCTCCGCTTCCCCTTTAAATGTTAATGGCTGGCAGCCCCATCAGGCCCCAGGGCTGGAGCTCAAGGAGACCCGCTGTTACACCCGGGTTGGTGGAATGTGACAGGTGCTCTCCCACTGCAAGAAGATCACAAGAAATGTTGGGGGGGGGAGGGCCAGAGAAGGGGGATTTGTCCCAAAGCTGCCACGAGAGAAGACGGAGTAAAAAGTGGGAATAACATGCACAGACCAGCCAGTCCCCTTTGCTGTCGGACTCCAGGCAGAGCTGTCGGGAGCCGAGCGGCGTCTTACACAAAAGGGGGAGGGGCGGGGAAAGCGACCGTCGCTCGGGGGGCTGCAGTTCAGTTCTTAGGCTCTTCCCCGGCTTGTCCGCCGGCTTCTCCGCCGTCTTCTCCCGCGCACTCCGCCGTCCATAGCGTAAGGTTGTCCCTGAGCAGCTGCATGATGAGGGTGCTGTCCTTGTACGAGTCTTCACTGAGCGTGTGCAGGTCGCCCATGGCTTCGTCGAACGTGGTTTTAGCCAGCGTGATGGCCTGCTCCGGGGCGTTGGCGATCTCGTAGTGGAAGACGGAGAAGTTAAGGGCGAGCCCAAGGCGGATGGGGTTGGTGGGCTGCATCTCCTTCTTGCTGATGTCCATTGCTTCCTGGTAAGCTTTCTGGGCGTTTTCTATGGTCTCCTTGCGGTCATCCCCGGTGGCTACCTCGGCCAGGTAGCGGTAGTAGTCTCCCTTCATCTTCAGGTAGAAGACCTTGCTCTCTGGGTCACTGGCTTTCTTAATGAGATGCTTGTCCAGCAGCCCCAGGACGACGTTGCAGACGTCCTTCAGCTCCCCCTCCACCTTCTCGCGGTACTCGCTCACCAGCGGCGCTTTCTCGTCGCCCTCCTCAGTCTTGTGCTCGATGCTGGAGATGACCCGCCAGGCAGAGCGCTGGCACCCCACCACGTTCTTGTAGGCCACCGAGAGGAGGTTGCGCTCCTCGTTGGAGAGCTCGTCCCCGTGCTCCACCACGGCCTTCATGAAATCTGCCATGTCCTCATAGCGCTCTGCCTGTTCGGCCAGCTTGGCTTTCTGCACCTGCTGGTTTCTGGCCATGGCTGGGAGCACGGGTGGCAAGGCGGCCGGTTCGAAAGGGAGCAGGCAGTCACCTCAGGAGCCTTCCGAGTCTCTGCTCCGCTCTGCTGATGGGATCGGCTTTTGGCTTGGCGTCTCAGCCTGGAGCAAGGGCTGGGCGTGGCGGAAAAGCACTCAGTGAACCCCTCCCCCACTTCCTGCCAGACAGCACTCTCCTTAAAAGGCAAGCGGCAGTGATTCACCTTGGAGCGCAACGGATTCTGCACCTGCCAATGTCAGAGAAATCCATCTTCACGCAAGGCCTCCTTCCAAACAGCGTGCTTGGCTGTCTCTCCTCACGGGCAGCCCTAGCCCCCTTTTGGGCAGCCAACCACTGGCGAGGCCAGGGAGGGCCAGCTCATCTCTCCTGCCCAGAGAAGGACCCTCCGGGGGGAATCTTGCCCTGCGGCTGACCTGCGCTCGGGCTCGCTCGAGACCCTCCAGCACTGGGATGGCCAATCCTGCAGCTTCCAACAGCCCCAAGCGCCCTCCAAAGGCACGTTATCGTTTTAAGTGTGATTGACACAAACGCAGGGAGATTCCCCAGGCAGCTCCTCATCCCATTAGCGTCCTCAGTGGAGTCTGGCTGGGCACCACAGCGGCAGACGTGGCAAGAGGCCGTGACCAAGCTCCTAAACAGACGGGTGGCTGAGCAGCTCCAACATTATAGGGCAGAAGAAGCTCTGAAAACACTGGCAGGTCCCTTGGGCTCTTCCCCCAACAGCAGGTTAATCCTAATCCGGGGCTCAAATCACACCTCGCACTGAAGTCATTTCACTCCCTTTGAACTCGGACTGTGTTGCGGAGCTGGCCTCAGTTTCCCAAAGGATGCGCTTATGGACCAGATGTCAGAAAGAAGTCACCTTGTGCTTGTGCCTGTGCAGCCCAAAGCTGCCTACGGAGCAAAGGAGCAGGTTGGGAACGCCGGGCCGGCACTGGCGGGGAACAGGGCCCCATGACCGCCCCTTCCCTTTGAGGGACGGAGAGTCAGGGAGACCACAATGCTCTCTGGAAGCAAGGCCAAGAGTCGACTGACCGTGGGGAAGGGACGGGATATTTCAAGTACCCCCTCTCCCATTTTAGGAAGGGGCACTCGGGCAACTTGCCGTGAAACGCCTCCGCTGAGACACAGCACCACATCCCCCTGCAGACCTTCTGCTTTAAAATAAGAGCCTCTCAGGCTACTTCCTACCAGCCTGGCTCAGAGTGAGGGGCAGGGGACAGAGCTTAGGCCAGAAAGTAGGCAGAGGCTGGTGGAAAGGACGTTCTAAGACACAGGCCTCACCTCAGCCAATAGAAGCGGCCCTGCATTGTACCCACCCTTGGATTGCTGGGCCTGCGCCTTGCCCCAGTGACTGAAGACACTTGGAAACCCCTTTTTGCCAGGGCTCGGCTGCTCTGGGATCAGCTGCTGCCATTAGAATCGGGCTCTCCTGCTCTCCTGAAGTTTGTCTCTCCAACCGATCGAGCCTGTTCCTACTTGCCAGGGGCTGACTGCTCCACAGGCTGATGCTGCCAGGCGGCGTCCTGACAAATTCACTGCACTGAAACCTGCCTTAATCACTGGCCTTATCTGCTGGGTGGATGCAGCCCTGGGGAGGAGAGGGTGGGGTCGGTAACTCAGCTGTTCCCCTTTGCAGGTAAATTGCTCCAGCTGCCTGACTCACAACTACTCATCTGTGCAAAGCCACAGCTGAGTGTTCCCCCCCCCCCCCCCCCAGCTGATGCTGAGCTCTTGGCTGCAGAAAGGCCCTGTCCTGGCTGATTTCAGTCCGGTGAAGGCAGACACCAGTTGGTGGGACCAGCGTGGCCTGGGGTGGCTCCTGCTCACAGCCTGAGGCTGGAGAACTGGTTTTTAAGGGTTGAGAAAAGCCCACTACTGAGGCTTGAAACTGAACACCTACGGCAGGGTGGACTGAGCACGGTACCTCTCTGGGCCTTGTAACCAGAATATCTGAGCCTCTCCCACCCGCTCTTCCACATAGCGGTCTTCACACCTCCAACGGGCCAGGGGAAAGCACCGTTGTCACCAGTGTATATATGGGGGGGGCGTGAAGGCACAGAGACGAGTGCCCTTTTCAAAAGGGCTTCTGAAAATCCCACTGCAAGTGACTTGCTCAAGGTCACCCAGGAAACCGCTGTCAGAGCAAGGACTTGCCAGTTTCCCATGTCCCAGCCTAGTGCTCAGGCCCCGGCCTTTCCCCTGACACCCCCCCCCCCACACACACACTAGTTTCTAGCCCAGGGCAAGTATTTATAGTCTAGGGAGGGGTGGGGAAACTATGGCCTGGGGGCTGGATGAGGCCCCTGAGGCTCAAGACCCCCCCCAGCATTGGGGAGCCCACGCTGGCACTCCAGCCCCCCACCTTCCCCGTGGGGCTGGAACATGCAAACTCTTGTAGCCTGGGCCCCCAGGCTCTGGTGTAGAGGGGGATGTGGGGTGAGGCTTGCTCCTCCTCAGGCAGAGCTCACGGCAGTGAGGGGTTGGGGGTTTTGTTTTTTGCTTCTCACTTGTGTGCAGCCCCCAACCGACCGTTCTGAGGGTCTGCAGCCCCCCCCCCACCCCACCCCAGCCCAGGACTCTGCCAGGCTAATACTGGTCGGATCTAGGTACTCGTGTGAGGCTGGGCCGGGAGTCCTAGAGGCTGCAGGGAATGATGGGGATGCCATAGCAGGGCACAGGGAAGCTGTTCCTGGCCAAGTCCTGGGAGCGCTAGGAAAGCAGTCAGCCATCTTACAGGCCCTGGGCCTGAGCTAGCGCTCCAGCTAAGTGCTCCTTCATGTCATGCCCCCTCCCTCTGTGGAAATACCCATTCCTGCCCCTTCTGGGGGGGGATAACTGTTCCCAGCCTGGAAAACAATGTCTGATCCATGCAGCCACTGATCTCCACTCTCCCAGGCAAGGGGGCAAGCGCCGGTCTCACCTCCCCCGCCCAGCTGTGATCGCACAAGGGCCCACGCACACCAGGATTACACTGAAGTTTCCCCAAGGAAGCTCGCCCCAGCTGTGGGTCTCACATGGGAACCCTCCCCCATCTCTGTCTGCCTGGGAGTGCCCAGCTCTGAGGCCACACTTCTCAGTGGGAGATCTGTTTATCCCGACCATATCCCACGTCTGTCCCCGGGAGCAGAAGGCAGCGCAGGTCTGCAGCAGGGAAAGCTAGAGCCTGGCCACGCTCTGAATCTCTGCTTGCTCTCAGTTGGTGACCCAGATTAAAAAGCCATGATCTGCCTGGGGCGTACGCCGCACAGCTGTGGCCAAGCCCCCGAGGGGCTGGGGGCTGCAGTGGAAGTGCACAGGCCCCTGTGGAGGGCAGCACCACGTGAACCTTCTCCAAAGGCAGCGGCAGCTACGGCCAAGCGAACTACATGACCTGGGCTGGGCCAGAGCACACACGTGTCCCAGCATTACACACTAGGGCCGGCAGCCTGTCCAGGGACTGCGCTTAGTGCGAACCCCAAGCCTGTTTGCCAAACTGTGGGAGCACGAAGCCGGCCGTCTCTTCGGCCTGACTCACGTGGGAAAGGACCCTGGGGACATGGTGCCGTCTGAAGTACAAGTTCAGCACTAGGCTCGGCAGCCTGCAGTTCCCCTCCCGGGGCCTGCCGGCTGTAAACGTTTGAAGCGCAACGTCCAGCGCGGTGCTCAGCCCTGCTGCGCTCCTCCGGGGCCGGCTCGCCCCGGACTGCCCCTTGCATCCTCATGCTGCGGTGGCCGGCTGCCTCCCTGCGGGGCACCTGAGAGAAAGGCGGCCCCAGGAGCTGCGCACTCAGTCCGACTGAAAGACGTGAATCTGTCTATTAAACTAGCTCTGAACAAGGGAGGTTCGATAGTTTAGCTAGTCCTGTGGGAGGGGCACAGATCACCCCCCCGCAGGGCTGTCGTCTCCTCCCCTCGTGTGCTCCCTGCAGCAGCTCCCACACGGGACTAGTGCTGTGGAGAAGGCCATTTCCAAGAGCCCCGGACTAGCCTGCAAGCGTATGCAGGACACAGCCCCCCCACCCCCGAGCTCGTTTGAACCAGCCCATCCTTCCCTGCAAGAGCCAGAGCCCCCGCCTCAGTTGGGCAGAAAAAGCCAACAGGTCTGCACGGACGAGGTTTGCATCTGGGCAGGCTCCAATCAGGAAACATGGCGACAGTTCAGCAGACCTTTGATGCCTCCCGTTCTTGGGACCAAGCCATGTTTCACCCCCACCTTCCGGGGCCCCCAGCAGTGCCAAGCTGGCTTTAGGGTGAGGACGTTCCTGGCTTTCCGCCCCGTATGGTTAACACAGAAGGTCAGACAGACACACACCACATCTAGCGCTCCACCTTCATTCGCTCCACCCTCTCCAGAGAGCACGCACATGCAGGGCAGCCGGGAGACGTCCCTCCTTGGCGCTGGGGAAACAAGAGCCAGATGCCCATGTACAGTAAATAGGAGAAACTTTATTTTGTTACAAAAGTACAAGGCGTAAATGGATTTCACACCCGCCCAGCCTGTGCCTAGTTCTTCTGCTCAGTCCTTGGGCAGCAGCAGAGTCTATGCGGGGACTGCAAAAGCTGCTACTGACACGGCTACTGCACTTAGGACACCCAGGAAGGGGCTAAGACTCAACTGCAGAACATCTTCACACACTACCTAGGTCGCTGACAGGTGCCCCCTCTGCCTGCACACGCATGGCGCAAGCAGCTCACGGCTGAGGGAGAGGGGCAGCGTACTGGCCGGTTCTGGTAGAAATGCTGCTTCGCAATCCTCTGATTCCAGCCGTGAACACACCATACTGAGCCTGGGGAAGTCTCACCTCCCCGCTCATCTCACTCAATTACGTCAGTCTCTTGAGGGGGGCCACTGTCCCACTGCCGAGTAAGGCTAGTCCCAAGGAGCCCGCAACGGCCTTTGCTCGGTTGCACGAGTCTCTTTCCAGCAGCCGGAGATGGCAGAAACTCCAGTTATTGTGCTCGGAACGGGCGTATTTATGGCTTTATGCTTCAAACCCACAAGGCAACAGCACACGGCAGCTCCACCTGTGGGCTTGGAAAGGCTTTTCCATGGACACAGCAGCAGTCCCCCCCTCTTGCGATGGGGGGGGGGAAGAAGAGGGAACTGTGGGGTGGGGGCAGAGCCCTGACGTGGGGAGGCACAGGTGGTGGTAATGGCTGTTTCAGGTGTTTTCCATGTTCTCTTGGCTCCCCTGGGGATGCTCCAGGAGGCCAAGGGCAACCGTCCTCCAGAGCTCTTTAGTCCCCTGAACATACTGGATTTCGCCCAGTCCGTGCAGGGAAAGGAAAGGCAAGAGGGGGAGAAAGAGAGAGGGGTTAGTACAAGAAATACCAGAGTGAGTCAGGTAACAGGAGCCAGAGCAAGAGGGGAGCTTCCATGCCAGCCACAGGAAATACCAGAACAGGCTGGGGTCAGAGCAGCGCCAGTCCTGCGTTAGCGGAAGCAGCCGAGTGCTGGTAATGCCCACGCCAGACGAGGGCGGGCCGCTCAGACCCCTCCAAACATGCCAGGTAAGCGAGTTATTCCGGACCAACGCTCTCAGGCAGCATGCGGGAGGGGGCACTTAGCAGGGAGAGGAAGAGGCGGCAGGGGCCAGCTTCCCACGGTGATAATGGAGCAGCTCACATGCACCCACCATAGTGTCACTACCCGTTTACTCCAAAGCTGCTAGGCCTGACTCCCTTGCTGCAGACAGCGGCCCCGCTGTAAGCAGGCTGCAGGGGTAGCCGACTTCCCGTGTCAAACACCAGCTGTTCTATGGGCTGTGCTGGGAAGAGGGGAATAGACACTGGAGGCTCCATCGTGCTTCCTGGCAGCTGGGCATGATCAGCGCTCCCCTTCTGGCAGACACCATGGGGCGTGGAAGGAGCAAGATGGGCAGTTAGGGAAGCCAGGCTGCTCCCGCTGAATCCCCAGCCCTTGTCGCTGAGTAACAGCGCCGAGGCAACGCTCCGTTCTCCTCAAAGCACTTGGCACTGGACTCGCCTGCGCCTCGGGCGCGCCAAGGAGGCGTTCCAGGTGACGGAGGCACAGAAGGGGGAGGTGGCTTAGTCACAAGGTGCGTCAGGATTACCAATCCGTTCTGGGCACCCAGCCCTGTGGTCACACCTTGCCGTACAGCCGCAGGGTTTCTCCGTGGACCCTGGCAGCGGCTAAACACTACCACTGCAATTCCTCCTCTTTCAGTCACCCATCGCAGCTTAAAACCCGACTGCCGTAACCCATCAGCATGGGCATCCCAGGGCCCTCCAGACTCAGCCGGATCCACACTGCTCTCACGCTCTGCTAACAATCGGCACGAAGCAAAAGCAACGCCCGGCAGCTCTCAGCCGAGCGCACCCCGCTCTGCCTGCGCCCAGTCTGCAACGAAAGCTTACGCGAACCCGCTGCAAGGCTGGGGGTAAATGCCCCTACTCCCGCCGGGCCCCCTCAGGGCACCTGGCACACACTCCGCACCCACTGGGGCAGCTAGGGCTCCGTGGACAGAGCAAATCATGCAGTGAGAAGGAGTCGGGCCATGGCCTGGGGAGAGGAGACGAACATGCTCTCTTACCAGCTAGCCCTCAGAAAGCAGGGCTAACATCCAGAGAGGGGGAGTTAGATCCCATCAGGCTGTGCAGGAAATGGCAAAGTCTTGGCAGGCATCCTCCTGGGGAAGACACCAGAGATTATGCTCGGGAGGGATGGTCAGGCTGGGCTGGAGAGGAAGCCCTGCGTTAGGCCATGCTCAGATTCTGGGACGGCACTGGACTGGGCTTGACAGCGAGCGGGGCAGGAGAAGGGGGCTTAACCGAAGGCCTCTGAAGGAAGATGCAGTTTGACCTGTCACATCTCAGCAGCTGCAAGCCTGAGAAACCAGAGGGGCAGGCCATGCTGCGGGGCTGGCAGCTGTGCATACCTTCCCGCCTGCTCCTGCTGGGAGGATCGCAGAGGTCAGGCAAGCCTTGCCGCTGGAAGAAGCCATCTGACCTTCACTGGACGGACAGACACCCATTACTCACCCCACTGCAGAAGCTGAGGGACATGCCTCCGAACCCAGAAAAGGAAACACAAACCCCCAAACAGTTAACTCTTTAAAACAGAACTTTATTACAGCAAGTAACAAGAGAAACAGGTTCGAACAGAAGTGTAAGTCCCCACCCAGGACTCCTGTAGGAGGCAGCTCAGTTTTCCTGCCCTTCCCACAGCATCTGCTAGTCCTACCCCTACACAGGCAACGAAATTCTGCGCCGGGGCCAGGGCGAGCCCGTGCTGTTGTGTTAGGAACGCCGGCTATCTGAACAAGGGGAACGGGAACCGCCATGCCGCATGCTCTAGGGAAGAGGGGCCTTAGGGGGTTATTGTCCAGAAACAGCCATGGCTGTTGTGGCCAGGCACACATGCACCAGCCTTGCGTGCCCATCGGGCAGCGCGCACAGCGGCAGAGCGAGCTTGCCTCACCCCCAAGCTTCAGGGGTTACCCCCAGGGCTGACCAACCGTTCTTTGTCTCAGCAGCCAGCAGCAGGGCCACTAACACTGGTGTGGGCGGGAGGCTACTCCACTAATGTCAGGGGCTGGCTCCGGACCAGTCGCCCTGCTGGAAGGGGACTGAGACCAGCATGGGGAGCCCAGCCCGACATACAATTTAACAAGGCAGCAGCCCCACACCCCCGGCTACACCAGATCAACGCACTGACAGCAGCAGCCGCCGCCATGCCCCGTCCCTCCTGAGCACCGAGATCTCTGCACAGAGCCCGAAACGTGAAGCAAGAGGAATACTGACGGGATGGAAGATTTTCAAATCTCCAAAAAGGAAGGGTCTGAGCGCGCCACAGATTCTTCTCAGTGAAGGCTTCTCTTAAAGCCCCACCTAAAGCCACAGCAGCATGTAAATGCAGGCCCCAGCTCCAGGCCGTGGGCGGTGGAGGGTCGGGGCCCAGCTCCGGCACTGCTCTTTGAACGCTGGGATTTGACACACTACACAAGTGCCAAAAACCAGGGAGGAAGGAAGCACATGGAAAGTGAGAACACCACACTGGATGGGGGTGGGGGGCATTTAAACACTGTCCCACGGCTCAGCAGACTGACTCACAGGGGCGGGAGACGCTGCCAGCCCCCTCCACAGCACCCATGTCCTCCTTATGTCGGGCCAGTCTCTGCTAGCTTGCTGTCAGTCACAATGGGCGAGGCAAAACACAGGGCAATACCTTTGCGCCAAGCTGCCCCAAGAGGCACTGACTAGTGAGAAAAGCACAGGTGAGACGGACAAACGGGCTTGGCAGCGGGTGCACACTGCAATGCCGTGTGGCCGAGCCCAGAAGAAACGCTGCACACCTCTAATCTGGTGCCAGGAGTAGGTACCGCGCGATCCAACCCGACATATAAAAAAACATTACTTAGAAAAAACATCTACAAAATTGTGCAAAAATACCCAGCAGCTTTTAATAACCACACTTCAAGTATTGCTCATGTGTCTGTAACTCTCCGCTACACGCTCGCCAGCAAGAGTAACCCCCGGCAGAGCAGCGAACACCTGGGAAGGAACCACACCAGCAGGGATGGCGCATCCCGGAATAGCCACCCTCAGGCAAAAACTCAGAGGAATCATTGCTGGAGAGCCAGCAGGCGAGCCCATTCACTCTCCTACTGGCCAGGAATCCAAACCCGGAGCAGGCTAACACACACCAGCTCCCGAGCCACCCAACGTGGGCGTATGGTGCCTCTCCCCCGCGTCCATCCTGAGGCTGGCATGAACGCGCTTTTCACATGGAGCCCACTCCCCCTCAGCCACCCAGGGCTGGGCGGGCGTCCCACAGGTGACCACTAAAAGGCAACATCTCCCAAGATGCCTGACAGCCAGTGCAGGGAGCTCGCTCGGCCGTGCCCTGGTCTCTGCGGCTGCTTACCGGCTGACATGGCTGCACCCCAAGGAAGGGTTGGACAGCACCTTCCTCTGTGACCCAGCACTGAACACCAACCGGGATGGCACACCCACTTGCCTACCTACGCTCATTGTCCATAGGGCTCTGGACCCTCGCAGCGGTCCCCAGGACCTGGGAAAGAGAATGCCATCCCAGCCAGCCAGCCTCCATTCTACAGAGCACCAGTGCGGCTGGGAAAGTGATGCCCAGGTGGGACCGTGCTTTACACAGACACACAACGCGGCCCCTCGCTCTGCTGGAGCAGAAGCGCTATAGGGAGACCTGGCTTTCAGCCTTCGTCACCCCCCAGCCCCAATCCCCAACACGGCCCAGGAGGTGGGATGTGTGTCCACCTTCCTGCCCGCAGCGCCCTCTGTGCATCCCTGCGGGGCATGTGGCAGCTCTCTGGAACGGACACTCCAAGCTTGGATGATTTGAGACGTTGGGGTTTCCCAACCAGCCTTTCTTGCTTCCCAGCTGTGGTTGGAGTCCCTCTCCCCAGGGATGGCTGAGGTCCTGCTCAGCGTCAGGCTGTAGCAGGTGGAAGTCCAGGTAAGCCAGCTCACAGTGAAACCAAACATAAATAAACAGAAAGGCAGCGCTGGGCTGAGTCCTTGGCAGCTCTGCCCCACAGGGCTGTCCTGCCTGAGCTCAGGGAGATGAGAACAGGGGACGGTGCTGGCTGGAGCGAGGCACCGGACTACATCACAGCCCTGCTAGGGGACGTCTCCTACCATGCTGGTGTCAGTCTTGGCTCCAAAGGAGGGGATTTCACTCTTGGGACTGGACGGGGTCCCGGCCTCAGGCTGGATAAATCCTCTTCTGTCTATTAAACTAGAAAACAAGAAGGTGGAGAGGGGAGGGATTAACACACCTGAATGTCCCGGTGTCACTTCATTACACTTACACTGGGTTAGTATTTCTGGGGTGCACCCAGCAAGTTCAAATTGGTTCCTTCCAGCAAAAGAGACACTGGCTCAAAGCACTGAAGCATTCAACTGGCTGAGAGCTACGAAACCTGGGTAGGGGTCAAACTCCCGACAGCCCAACACAAGAGAGGATTTTAAATCTGTCCGACTGCGCCCTCTTGTGACTAAACCATGGTAGTTTTATTTTTCCAATTCATAGCTGCTAAGGCCTGCTTAACTATCTGAGCTCCGCAGATGGAAGGCGTTAGGCAGGACAGACCCAACAGGGCTTTTGGAAAGTTACAAACCAGATTTCAGTTTTAAAAATATCGTTTCATGAAATGAAAGAGCAAACACCACTACTCCCTGGACTCCGCGACACAGGGAAGAGCGGAAGGTGGAACTCAGTGGTCTATTTTCATTGTCCCTTCAGTGAAACAGAAGAAGGAAATCAGCAGACATGAAGCCAAGTCAGAGAGATGTTTGGCATTATTCTTTGATAGGATAACAAGTCTTGTGGATAAGGGAGATGCGGTGTACGTGGTAATACCTAAACTTTAGTAAGACATTGGATAGTCTCACACGATCTTCTTATCAATAAACTAGGCAAATACAACTTAGATAGGGCTACCAGAAGGTGGGTGCATGACTGGCTGAATAACCGTTCTCAGAGAGTAGTTATTAACGGTTCAGTCATGCTGGAAGGGCATAACAAGTGGGGTTCCACAGGGGTCTGTTTTGGGACTGGTTCAATATCTTCATCAACAATTTAGATATTGGCATAGAGAGTACACTTATTAAGTTTGCAGATGACAAGCTGGGAGGGGTTGCAAGTGCTTTGGAGGATAGGGTCATAATTCAAAATGATCTGGACAAACTGGAGAAATGGTCTGAAGTAAATAGGATGCAGTTTAATAAGGACAAATGCAAAGTGCTCCATTTAGAAAGGAACAATCAGTTTCACATACACAGAATGGGAAGTGACTGTCTAGGAAGGAGTACTGCAGAAATGGATCTAGGTCAGAGTAGACCACAAGCTAAATATGAACCAACAGTGTGACGCTGTTGCAAAAAAAGCAAACATAATTCTGGGCTGCATTAACAGGAGTGTTGTGAGCAAGACACGAGAAGTCATTCTTCCACTCTACTCTGCGCTGATTAGTTCTCAATTAGACTACTGTGTCAAGTTCTGGGCACCACATTTCAAGAAAGATGTGGAGAAATTGGAGAAGGTCCAGAGAAGAACAACAAGAATGATTAAAGGTCTAGAAAACATGACCGACTGAAGGAATTGGGCTTGTTTAGTTTGGAAAGGAAAAGACTGAGAGGAAACATGATAGCACTCTTCAAGTATCTAAAAGGGTGTCACAAGGAGGAGGGAGAAAAATTGTTCTCCTTGGCCTCTGAGGATAGGACAAGAAGCAAGGGGCTTAAACTGCAACAAGGGAGGAGACGTCCCCTAGCAGGGCTGTGATGTAGTCCGGTGCCTCGCTCCAGCCAGCACCGTCCCCTGTTCTCATCTCCCTGAGCTCAGGCAGGACAGCCCTGTGGGGCAGAGCTGCCAAGGACTCAGCCCAGTGCTGCCTTTCTGTTTATTTATGTTTGGTTTCACTGAGGGCAGTGTTTAATCACTCTGACAGTTGCCCAGGGAGGCTGTGGAATCTCCATCCCTGGAGATATTTAAGAGCAGGTTAAACAGACATCTATCAGGGATGGTCTAGATGGTGCTGGGTCCTGCCATGAGGGCAGGGGACTGGACTTGATGACCTCTCAAGGTCCCTCCCAGTTCTAGTGTGCTAGGATTCTAGGATTATTCCTGCTTTAACGACAGCAGCAGATAACTGGCATGGAAGGGAATTTGTCAGGATCAAAGCGAATAGGAAATGTCTGTGGCCTTTTAAGGACAGAGCCTCCAAATCGCCCGACTCGGGACAGCATTGGCCACTTGCCAGAAGTCTAAGGTTTCTATAACAAGTGATGACTAGGGATGTTAGCTATTTGGTAATGTAATAGTTGTGTAACCACATGAAACCTTAGTTCAATGGTACCTGGAAGCAGGGCTGGCAGCTAGTGCATTCCTGGCCCCCCGCCACCCCACACTGCTCCCTGCACAGACCAGCTGCTTGCTGCCCCACAGCAGCGGGGATGCAGAGCAGCCTCTGTCCGTGGGATGTTCAGGCCTACCGCAAACAGAGGCTGCTTTGTGGCAGCCTCCCCTGCCACTCCCCGCTGCTGCCTCTGGAAGAGGTAGCCGTGCAGGAGGAGTCAGGCAGCACCACAGAGGCAGCAAGCCAGCTCTCCCCAGCACCAGCTCCTGCTCTCCACCCCTTGCAGAGGCAGCAAGTGGGGGGGGGGGAAGGGGAAACGTAGGCGTATTGGTTAATCTTGTCAACTACGATGATCAGTTAACTGTGCAGTCGACCACATGTTGACATCCCTGGCTCTTACCATTAGTTGCTGAGCCCTCCTGTAATGGCTCCCTCCCCCTCTTACTAACACAGCAGGGGAAATTCCAGTTGTACTCAGTTTACACCCTAAAACAAAAAGTCTGAAGTTCCCTAAATGAAGCAGAGTTCAATGGATGAAAAGTAACAGTCAGCACCTGCCAATCCCTCTTGGCCTGAGCCTCGGAGTCCCCCAGCACGCCCCTCCCCAGAGCCCTGTGCCGCCCCTGGGGGCCAGTGTTAACCTCTCCTCTCTCCACTGCCGCACGGGATGCACGTCCGGAGCCCAGTGAGGATCGGAGGCTCTTACCTGGGATGGAATGGCCCACACAACACTGCACAGCAGTTGGTAAGGATGCTCTTATGGCTGTAGGGATTGGCAAACTCCGAGCCTCTCTTATTTGACCATGACCCTTTGATCTGCAATTGAAAGGACATAGGCTGATGAGAAAGTACAGCCGCTCCCTGACTTACGGCCACCTCCACTTATGACCATCCGCACTTATGACCAAAGCGGTCGTAAATGCAGATCCAAGTTACGAACGGCGATCCGCGCTTACAAACAGTGCGGTCGCCATGTAACTCTATGGGATCCGAGTTACAAACAGTTCGAGTTACGGACCAAGTGTTGGTTCGTAACTCGGAGAGCGGCTGTACCAACCTGGTGAGAGGGGATGGATGGTCAGTGCTCTGCTATGGACAGCAGCCCCCCCCCCACCGGACCCTCCACTGCTTGAGAAGCCCAGGACTGAAGTGACAGACATGTCCCAAGTGCCCCACAACACGGCCCCCACTTCCCGGAACTCCCACTCCTCTCCATGGCAGTGTAGGGCAAGTATCAGAGACACAAAGCTCCCCCCTCCCACCGCACCAAGCAACCTCTCGCTTGTGTCCTCTCTAGAGCAGCGTGCCCTACAGCTTTCTCCAAGCGTGCCCACTAGAGTGCCACACTTCCCGCATGGTGTGGTAGGCCCCACACTTGGCCTGGTGGTTGGAAACCTGCCCCCCTGCTCCCCGTGTTTCACTTCACTCATTTCTGGTTTGCCAAATTTAGACAGCGAGCTCTTCAGGGCCAGGGCTCATTTCAGCAAAGCACTTGGTGCGCTCCCGGGGCTAAGCCAACAGCAGGGAGGGGAGGGCACAGGCAACCCTGTCAACGTAAAGAAACCTACCAGAGGAGCCTGCACAAGGAAACACCGTTGCCTTGAAATCCTAGCCACGGAAGCTGTAGGCGTCCGATGGCGTTCCAGGTCCTGCTCCCACCCCCGAGCCCTGGTCAGCTTGTGTGGGTTTACACTCCCGCTTCCCTTTTTCACTTCCTCTCCCCATGACAAGGTGGCCACTCAAGCAACAAGGAAACTGCCTACATAGCATGGGCTCAGTCACACGGTGTAATTCCCATGAACCTCAGTGGGAATCTCAGCTGTAAAACCCAGCGGAAACTGCCCCAAAGTGCTGTTACACCCACTGAGTAGAAGAGCAGGGGAACCATTCTCTCTGGGACAGCAACTGTCTCTTGTAACAAGGGGTCTAAATCCTTCAGATAGTGTAACTGTCAAGTCCCTTTAAGCAGCCAGACAAAGCCAGCTATGCTACCCGGGCACTTCTCACCCCCATTACACTAGTATCTGGGCAGGTCACAATCTTTCATGCACATTTATCTTTATAAAACCCCTCTGAACCAACTCCCTTTCAAAGAGGAGGATTCAAGGCAGAGCGAGAAACTACGGGACTTGCCCCATTCACACAGGAAGTTTGTGGCAAGAGAAAGAATTGAACCAAGTAACACCCACCCACCCACTGAGCCTCCTCCCCGTCGACTGGTCAGTTGGTGAGCCAGATACTGGGAAACGTCATGTGTCAACACATGGTAAGCATCCGTGTCTGAACTAACAGGATTTGAAACAGGACTTTGCATCTACCATACTCAAGGCAAGTCCAGTTTACAAATGTGTTAGCGGCTCACGGTCCATCTTAGGGGCAGCGCAAAGGTTCAAGTGCATGAGCTAGCATGTTAGAACATGACCAATTGCCCTAGTCTTCATCCAGCCAACCACCACACGCTGTTCTCACTTTTGCAACCCCCGCGTTCTGCCTGTGTGCGCAGTCATGCTTTGCTGGGCTACTCCAAGTAGAGGGAGAGGGGCAGCCCAAAGGTGCCATCTTTATCTTCTCTGTGATAAAGTACCCCAAACACGTAGGGCCGCTCAGAACGCCTTGGACACTGCTGCAGAGGCAGCAACAGATCTGGGGCGGAGGTCTTCATTGCTTGGAAAGGAATGGGCTTCACGCTCAGAGGTGGGGTTTACGCTTTCCCGGTCCTGTTCTATGGAAGGAGATCGGCGCGGGTACTTACGTCTTCATTTGTCGTCAGGTTGGAGGCGACTAGGTAAGTGTGAAAACCTGAGAGGCCCAAAATAGACCAGACTGAGAAAAAACATATCACCAGCTCCAGCACAGTGGAAAGAGTCAAGGAATATATATATACACACACACACACACACACACACACACACACACACACACACACACACACACACACACACACACACACACACACACACACACACACACACACACACACACACACACACACACACACACACACACACACACACACACACACACACACACACACACACAGCCCAGTAACGGAGCAGTTAGTCACTGGAGACATTCACAGCAACTGTGAGGACTCGGGAGGGCGGGGGGACAAGGCCAGGAACTTAGGGAGGGTCATGAAGGCCTCAGCACGGTTCCCTTGCTTTAGAGAGGCTGACAGACTTCTAGCAAGGAAATAGTCTCTCCTCCTTATCCCTTCCATTAGGGAAAGGGGCCATGCCCTCGCGAGCAAGGAGGGGGCATTCCAGCTGACAAAGCAAGCATGTGACTTCCTTTACACCTCCCAGGCTATTCTTCGAGTTTCCATCAAGGGAGAACTCACTCTGCCTAATGCAGAGACATCCCTCCCCTTTTCGCTGTCCTCTCCCACGCGTCGGAAAGCAAGCTTGCCTCTAACCCTTGTCTGTCATCCCCGAGCACAGGGGTCTGGTCTGGCAACTGGAAAGAGATTGTCTCACCAGCTGGGCTACAGGATCTGTACCTCCGCACGGGAATGCAGAGACATCTGCCCGTCTCTGCCCGTGGGGGAGGAGACCATGTGCATTAGGGCTTCTAAAGCACACGGAGATAATCGGAGAAAAGGGGCTTATTGTATGTTGTAAGCCAGAACCCCTTCCAGAGAGCTACAGCTGTGGTGTTTCTCCTCCTATCCCCTGCAGGGATCCAGCTGCGTCAACGCACAGGGAGGGGAGTGGATGGGAAGAAGCAGGCTCTAAAAGGATATCTCGCTGGTGTTGCCTTCAAAGTGGTGAGGAATCCATTTCCCTGAGAGCCTGCAAAGCAAACAGGACAAGATGCTCTGCTCAAGAAGGCACATTTACATCGCCAGCCAATTTGTCTGGCTTCACGCAGCCCAGAAGGCCACATGGATCTGCCCCCGTCTAGCTCTTTAAAAAACAAAAACAAAAAAAAACCGTGGCTCGCAGCGAGCGCTCGGAGAGGCTCAGGGGCTGAAAGCCCAAGCTGTCTTCTACCAGAGCCATTCCTAAGCATAAAGGCAGTGTGCCCAGACACCACCAGCCCGCTGCAGCCCTGACACAGGCTGTACCCTACTTGCTACTGGCAGGCGGTAACCCTCTCGCCAAAGCTCTCAGAGTTAGAATGTAAGAACATCAGAATGGCCAGACTGGGTCAGACCAATGGTCCATCTAGCCCAGTGTCCTGTCTGCTCACAGTGGCCAATGCCAGATGTCCAATAGGGAGGGCACAACAGGTAATCATCACTGATCCCTCTCCTGTCAGACAGAGGCTAGGGACACCATTCCTACCCATCCTGGCAAATAGCCATTGATGGACCTAACCTCCATGAATCTATCTAGCTCTTTTTTGAACCCTGTTAAAGTTCTAGCCTTCACCACATCCTCTGGCAAGGAGTTCCACAGGTTGACGGTGTGCTGCATGAAAAAAAACTTCCTTTTGTTTGTTTTAAACTTGCTGCCTATTAATTTCACTTGGTGACCCCTAGTTCTTATATTGTGGGAATAACTTCTCCTTATTCACTTTTTCCACCCCAGTCATGATTTGACAGATCTCTATCATATCCTCCCTTAGTTTCCTCTAAGCTGAAAAGTCCAAGTCTTTTTAATCTCTCTTTATATGGGACCCGTTCCAAAGCATTTTTGTTACCCTTTTCTGAACCTTTTGCAATGCCAATATATATTTTTTTAGATGAGGCGACCACATCTGTACACAGTATTCACGATGCGGTCGTACCATGGTTTTATATAGAGGCAATAAGATATTCTTGGTCTTAATCTCTATCCCTTTTTCAATGATTCTCAACCTTCTATTTGCTTTCTGACTGCCGCTGCACGCGGAGTTACAGTTCCCTCCTGCAGCTCTCAAGCTGCTTCATTCAGACGACTGAACAGTGCAAAGCCCTGAATCTCCTGATCTGTCACCGAGTCATATGCAAACTTAGAAGCTGCTTCCCCACGTGCTAACCCAGGTGCCCAAGTTCGCCCAGCCAGGAGGGTGAGGCAGGGGTTCCCCCTACCGCCTGCAGTACTTACGCAGCGTGAGATGGGTGATGACACAAGCGAAGATGAAGGCCGTCAGGAAGGAGAGGGAGAGGATGAAGGCGTAGAAGTAGCGATAGTTGCGCTTCCCCACACAGTTGCCCACCCACGGGCAGTGGTGATCAAACCGCTCTGAAACCAGGCAGCAAGGAAAGGGCATTAGAACGTCTTGCTCCCCACCCCCCACCCCTGGGGTGAATGCTGCAGAGCCGCAGGGACCCCTGGGACTGCAAGCCAGCCCTTCGTCCCACCCTGCCAGCCTAAGATTTCAGTCCAGAAACTGACCAATAGGACAGCCTCACTAAACGTAGACTGTACTTCGCAATCGGTACATGTGCCCTTCTTTACCTTTCAAAGGACACCAGCCTTAAAATCACTTTCACCCAAATACTGTCCTCACTACCTGTGGCTGCTCGCAGGGTTCCCTCTAAACCGCACAGCTTCACAGGTGATTGATCAGCCCCGCCCAGTCAGAGTGGAGCTGACTGACTGGGCAGGCCTGATTAGTCACCTGTGAAGCTGTGCTGCCCCCGCAGCTTAAAGGGAAGACTAGTTGATCCTAATACCAACAATTACTAAAACTGAAAGGCATTACAAAGAGGCTGTGTCTAGACTGGCCAGTTTTTCCGGAAAATCAGCCGCTTTTCCGGAAAAACTTGCCAGCTGTCTACACTGGCCGCGTGAATTTCTGCAAAAGCACTGACTTCCTACTGTAAGAAATCAGTGTTTCTTGCAGAAATACTATGCTGCTCCCGTTCAGGCAAAATTCCTTTTGCGCAAAAGTTTTGCGCAAAAGGGCCAGTGTAGACAGCTCAGATTTGTTTTCCGCAAAAAAGCCCCGATCGCAAAAATGGCGATCGGGGCTTTTTTGCGGAAAAGCGCATCTAGATTAGCACGGACGCTTTTCCGCAAAAGCACTTTTTGCGGAAAAGCGTCCTTGCCAATCTAGACGCTCTTTTCCGAAAATGCTTTTAACAGAAAATGTTTCCGTTAAAAGCATTTCTGGAAAATCATGCCAGTCTAGACGTAGCCAGAGGGAATGCATGTCTCTTCCTTCACTCTGTACATGTGACAGAACTGTGGGGACTCATTGCCCCTGCATTGATCAGTTTTCCCTCCCCATGTGGATAGAAAAAGCATTTTAAAGTTAGGAAAATTTGATTTTAAAGCCACAAAAGCAACCCAGGGCAGATGCCCTATACCTGAAAATACTTCTGACTCACTAGATTTCAAGCGGGCAGACAACAAGAGTAGCACTACAGGCAAAACTTTAACCACCAGGGAAATGCAGCCACCTCGGAGGTAGAACATATCAACTCTTTCACGGCTCATGGTAACTTTACCAAAGAGTTTAACGCAGGACGTGAAGAGTAACCTACCCAGTTAAAACCACAGGGCTGTAGAATGAAATTACCCAAATGCTGAAATGTTGCCAACATGGATTAACACTCCTACTCTTGGGAAAACACACACAAGTACCAAGCCATCTTTTGTAACCACAAGCTGACAAGCCCTGCCACTGAGGTCTCACCCACAAAACTGCAACTCTAGCAGAACAGCACTGCTTAATCTTACACCGAGGCTTTGGTCCAAAAGGCAGCTTGCTAGCTATGAAAAGCTGAAGCATCCCGGAGGTTAAGTACAGCTCAGGCCTGACAAAACTGGGTGAGGCTGCACCCCATGCTACCGAGCGACTCCCACAGCTGTCATGCCTCATCCTTGAAAGCTGCTCAGTAGCTCCTCAAACTCCCTGTCTGAGCCATCCTCTTTAGACAGGTGACCGTGATCTTTTGTGGCACTTCTGAGGTCAGTGATCTCATCAGTCCCAGGCTGTTCAGCATCCACAACTGCTAATGTCATAGGTGGACTGGGAGGGAAGGCTGTACTCAGAGAGGCTGACAATTAATGAAGTAACAAGAGGACGCCAAGTGGACCTACCATTCACCTACACTCCTGCACATCTGTCTGCCTGACTGACAGCCTCTTAAACGGCTCTTCCAGAGACACTGGCCTAAGTGTGAACCTTACTGCCCTGCTGCATGCCAGTCCCTCTCACACCTGCAAGTTTGGATCTCCTCGACCCTTTTGTTCACTCCGTCATTTAGCCTCCAGCTCCCCCTCCCATCTAGCACACGGGGCAGAAGGGCCAAGACAGAAGGGCCCTGTATGGTGAGGCGGAAAGGTTTTCCTTAAGAACTCAAACTGGGACCACATTTATCTATGGAGATGTCACCTGCGCCCGAGCCCCTGGGACTTACCTACACAGTTGTCGCAGACACTGCAGTGAGAGGTCCTGGGGGGCCGGAACATTTTGCAGGTGTAACAGTACTTCAGTTTCACCACATATTTGTTTATAACCACTTCCATGGTTCGGGCGGGCGGGCGGTAGGTGGACGTGCCCATGCTATCTGTGGAGTGAGAGTGAAGCAGGGAGTCCGGCTCACATAGGCCCAGCCACAGAGGCCGTGCTCCTCTTGGGTGACAGAGCTCGGAGTGGTAGGATCGTGCTGAAAGCCGGAGATGCAGCGTGACCTAGAGCCATTTGCAAACTTTTTTCCCTCATGATTCAGTTGGAGGAAATCATTGATGCCATGACCCAATACGATGTGACTGGAGCGTGGGCTCCGGGGTGGGGCTGAGAGTGAGAGTTTGGGGTATGGGAAGGGGCTCTGGCTCG
The DNA here is from genome assembly GCF_052426305.1 of Pelodiscus sinensis. Classification (NCBI taxonomy): domain Eukaryota; kingdom Metazoa; phylum Chordata; order Testudines; family Trionychidae; genus Pelodiscus; species Pelodiscus sinensis. The sequence goes on along the minus strand of NC_143077.1, from coordinate 3,252,462 downwards.
CGGAGGATCAGGGCTGGGGCAGGAGGGGCTTACCTGGAGTGGCTCCCAGGCAGCGGTGCAGCAGGGGTGTGCTAAGGCAACTTCCTGCCTCTCCTGGCACCGCAGAACATGCTACGCCCCAGAAGCAGCCAGTTCCTAGTCATTGGGAGTGCGGAGCTAGTGCTCGGGGTAGGGCAGTGCGAGGAGCCCCCCACCCCCCACTTAGGACCAAAGCCTGTTGTTGGCTGCTTCTGGGGCACAGCGCAGTCTGTGGTGCAGGACGGGCAGGGAGCTGCCTTAGCCCTCCACTGCTCACCTGAAACCCCCGTGCAGCAAAGAGACCCAGGGCCTGACATTCCCCCACCTAGTCCTGGGTCACGACCCGTCATTTGAAAACCACTGGCTTAGGGGACTGAGCTCAAGATGGGGAGCCAGGACTTCCAGGGCTTTAATCTTAGCTCTGGCCATTGCTCAGAGTGTTAACCTAATCTGTGTCCCACAGGGATGACACTGATCCGCCTCGCAGGGCTACCGAAAGGGATGGAAAGGCTTGGAAAATTGGAGGCACCATGTACACAGTCAGCACGAGAACAGCCACTCACACTAACTCGTCTCTAGAGCACAGAGGAAGGAAGCCAAGCTCCTCTCCAACAGCTCTCAACCAAAGGAAGTAACAAGATGTTAACACATACGATGTGCTTTCAACTGGTCTGTGCACCCGCAGCACAGCTACAGGTAAGGAGCAGTAGCCTTTGGGAGCACAGTCATGGGAGACCCTGCCCTGGCTCCCCATCCCCTAAAGCTGGCAGGAGCTCAGCTCACGCCATTGATCTGGACTAGGTTGGCCTGAAACCAGGGGCTGGGATGAGTCAGCCAGCTGGCCAGGTGGGGGACAGGGGAGAGAGAGACATGGGCTGCTCGGGGCTCCAGCAGCTAGGGGAATCTTGGGGCTCAGGAGCATGGGGCCTCGAGGAGGAATGTATTCCCTCTGACAAGGCCACATCTTGAAGACTTATTTGTGCATGTAGCCAGAGGGTGCTGAGCTGGGTGGACACAGTGGTGGGAAGGACAGCTCTAAACATTCATGCATGTCACTTTTCTAAAAAAATAAGCCCTTTGATATCACAACACAGAGGGCACCTCATGCTTTTATGAAGGCTTCAAAAACTTGGTTTGACAGACTCAGGCATGTTAATGCAGCCCATTCATTTTCTCTTACAAGCAATGGCTGACAGGGCAGGTAGCCCCTGCGGTGGGCTGTAGGGATTTTGAAACAAAGTGAACCAACAGCTAGCTAGTTTAAAGACCTCCCACAACATGGTTATCTGGGTTTAGACAGACCTTTTTTTCCCCTATAATGATTTCCAATAGTGACACACTCCAGAAGCCTCTTAGTAGTTTTGCTAGAGCATTTGTTCTAGAAGCAGGCCATGTTGTCCGAACACACAAACTTACTGTCACATAGCCATCAAAACAGACAAACACCTCTTACAAGAGCTGTGATGACCTATGAATCCAAGAGTCCTACAAGGCCAGTGGCTAGTAGCCCCCAGAAATACTAATTCCCTAATTAACAATCTGGGGGATAAATGCCAAGTGTAAACACAAGCTCTCTCCACAGATTTTAAGTCCCTTCCAATCGAGAGGAAGATTCTGCTGGGTGCAGCTAGAACGACTGTTTCAAATTCATTAATAAATTGCATTAGGACTACACGATGGGCTCCCTGACCCATCTATGTTAGCTCTTCGTTTGGCAACACAATAAGAAGGCATCACGTCATTTGGCCTGGGAGCTCAGTATCTAGTCTGCAAATCTGTTTCTGGAATAAGCCACCTATTCCTGAGTTCATAAAAAAGGGCCAGACAAATGGGGAATCAGAGAGTGGGTAGGTAACAAGAGCAGCTGGGTGAGAGAGTGATGAGTAGAGTTTGTTAGCACTGGACTTAGAGAGGATGTGCTTCAGTGATACTAAGGCTGAGATTATTAAATAAACCTAAAGAATTAAGTACCAAATTCCCACTGAAAATCAACAGAAAGTGGACACACTCTCTCAGGGTATGTCTACACTTGCTCCCTAGTTCAAGCTAGGGGTGCAAATGTAGCCGACCGAAATTGCTAATGAAGCACGGGATTTAAATATCCTGCGCTTCATTAGCATAATCTCGCCCACACGTTATTCAAAAAATGAGGAGTAACGTTAGTTTGAACCAAGGGGTTTGATTCAAACTAACGCGTCCCAGAGCACACTTCCTGGTTCGAATCAGGTGTTGAGTGGAATAATGCGTGGGTGAGATTATGCTAATGAAGCACGGGATATTTAAATCCCACACTTCATTAGCAATTTCGGTCGGCTACATTTGCATTCCTAGCTCGAACTAGGGAGCCAGTGTAGACGTACCCTCAGGTTGCTTTGAAAACCACAGCCTACAGATATGTACAAGTACACGGATTTTATTTACCAGCACTATGTAAACAGGAACAGTCTGTATACAACAGCTCCCCTCTGCTCAAGCGTCCGCAGTCACAACTGGGCCTACCCAGCACTATTTTACAAGTGCATTCTAATTAACTGAATGAGACACCCAGCCTTTGGGAACTAGCAGAGAAGCGGGGTCTAAATGCCTTTTTAGGCAAAATAATCTGGTGTCAGTCCCCATTGTCTGCATCTTAACAGGAGCAGAGATTTCTTGTGGTTTAATCAGTCTGCTCTGAAATACACAAAAGCTGTCAAGTGTCTCGGCAAGATGCTTTGCACTTGGGTAACACATGGGGATGTTCTCTGCACTAACACACTCACCCCATTTTCTTCACATGATAGGCTTTTCCAATAGGCCCACATGAGAGTTTTTCCCCTGCCCCCAAAGATGTCAGACACAAAAACCAGTGGAACTGGTCTCAGAGGCTCTGGATGTGGCCTGCAGCATTGTCCAGAACTTGGTTTCAGTACCCAGTTCTAGTCATCAAAAACAAATGTAACTATCACAGTCAAAAACAAAACAAGGGCTTGGTTTCTTTCTGCTCCTGTCCAGATTTTCTATCAGAACATAAGCAGCGCTTGAAGAGCTTACTCAACACATGCTAAGATTAGGCCTACCAGCCAAGGTGAAAACATCTGTGCTATCATATATCCTGCCATTTAAAGGAATAAGCACAAATTCTTAGCACTTACACAGAATGCTTTGTGTTCAAACAGCTTCACAAATGGTATCTAATTAATCCTCACTGAAACCCTGAGAAGAAGGGAGGTTGGTATCATACCCATTTTACAGATGGAGAAAGTGAAAGTGAAGCAGCAGTGAATTGATTTCCTCAAAGGCACAGAAAGCAAGTTTCCTAACCAGGACTAGAACTCAGGATTTTGCCAGTCCCAGCCCTGTACTTCAACAACTGTTATCTGAACTAGAACCCCTCTCTTTCCACCCGCTCTCTCTACACCACAGTCTAGGATGTGAGTAATAGCACAGTATGTAAGAGCATAGTATGCAGTCCCTCTAAACTGAAGGTTTCCCATAATGCTAAACCAAGGTCTCTCTCTCAATTAATCTTTGTGCTGGGCCACTTCCTTGTAGCTGTGCACATTGAAATCTGCTACAAACTCTCCGCATGGGAAATGGGGATGTGCCTGGTAACTGGTGAGGGCTGCTCCAGCCCAGAACAGTCCCACCCTCCCCCATTTAAGTGGTTAACCGGTTGGACATAATGTTTAACCAATTAAATGGGATTTTACATCCATAATTAGGAAGCAAGTAGCGAGCTGAACTCCAGGGCAGGAAGAGGATACAGAGCGGACTACAGTGTTTGGGACAGATGTAATCTGGCAAATTGGTACAGGTGACCAAAAGCATTTGGGAATCGCAGTTTTAAATAGAATAATTTTTTTTCTAATTCTACATCTCTGAAAAGACAACAACAGCAGCAAAAAAGGACACAGAGGTGGGTGTGTCAGCCATTTCTGTAACTTTTTTTCTTTTTCTTTCTGGCACCTGAGAGTGTGAGCTGTAGCTCACGAAAGCTTATACTCTAATAAACGTGCTGGGCTTTAAAGTGCCACTGAACTCCTTGTTTTTGCTGAAACAGACTAACACTGCTACCTCTCTAAAACTGTACATCTCTGAAGATATTCAGTTTTGGGGCTCAGCCTGATAGCACCAGACAGGTCAGACTCTACTCCAAACACCATTTGCCTCATCTCCCACAAAAACCTTCCCCGTCTATCGCTAAGGTGCCAAGACCCAAGAGAGGGACCTCCATCTTAAAGAATTAGCTTTGTCTAAAACATGCACACACAAATTACAGTAAATGCACAAGATAAAGGCTCACCGATCCGTTTCTCCAGGTCAGCAGCCTCACTGGGGGTGGCTCTGGGCAGGATACCCGGGTCTCTAAAGCTCGTCTGCAGCAGACAGCTGATGACAAAGAAGAACAGGACACCCCCGATGATGGGAATGGCCAGGGTCAGGTGACTGGCAAGGAAGGGACAGCTGTAAATAGAGAAACAAACTTTTTACCTTCCCTACATTCACTCACAAGCTCCTCTATCGGCTGCTCTTCTGACGACTGCGTATTTGAATAGGTGTAGCACCAAGGAGCTCTGGACAACACAACAAATTTTAGAATGAAGATGGGACCAAAGTTCCAGAGTGAGAGTGTCCATATGAAAAACATCGCAAACTCTGAATTACTTGTTAGACTGTAACCGCCGCCATACAACCACCACTCTTTCTAGTTCTGTACATCGCCTGGCTCCTATATGTACCCTACTGATGCCTGCAGACTCGGGGGGGGGGGGGGGCACAGAACAGTTCTAGGGTGCTTTTTAATAGAAGGAACCCCCAATACTTTACAAACCATATACTCACAGCACCGCTGACATACAGCCACCTCTGGAATGGAAGGCAACAGGGTTAGGGTGTGAGGTAGGGATGTTAAATACTTGTTAATTGAATAGTCAATTAACCTCGTGAATTCTTATCGGTTAGTTGACTATTCTATTGCTCCCAGACAGCTGTCCTGGGGGGAGGTGTCTGAGCTCCCAGACCCGGCACAAGCCACCAGAACGGAGCTGGGCAGCCTGCCCACCTGGCTCCTAACACACTTTAAATGCAGAGCCACAACAGGGATAGGTCCAGGACCCAGTGCAAGCTGGGGATGAGTTGGGCTGCTGGCCAGCCTGCTAAAAAAAATTTACTGGCGGGGGAGGAGGGAGAGAATGCATGTAGGCAATAGCATTAACCTATAAGTTTTTGCTTGTCCATTAATCGACTACACCATTACATTCCTAGTGTGAGGAGGGGGCATTTGGGGTAAAACCCAGCTCTTATGTATCCCCATTATACTCTGGAGATCTCAACAATCAGAGAGATGTCGGGAAGTCAAGTCACTGTCTGAGAAAGTGACATCCGTCAGGTGCCAGGGCTGAAGGAGTTAACATGGGAGCCTTTTAAGCACCTTTCTATACAGATAATGGGTCAAATTCAGCACTATCGTGATTCCATTTGGCTCAGCGGGTGAAGCTGAAGGGAAAACTGGCCCTGATTCAATTCAGATTTGCTATGCACAGATGACATGTGTCCTTGGTGCTGCACCAGGTGTTTGAAAAGGGATAATTTCTGTACCAGACGCTGCAATAACAGGAGACAGTGCACGTCTGAATGGATGACGTGTTTCCAGGCATGCAGGTGGATTGCTGCTGCTGAACAGGGAGACACCATTAGCGACCACACATCCTGGAGACTAAAGGCCCAAGTTTGTCCCCATGTGAGGACAATGAGAGTGCAGGTTCATCAACAGCAAGTCAGTTAAAGACTTCCAAAGCATGCAGCTGTTCTCATCACCCAGTGCTGGAATCCCAGTTCCACTCCTCACTCTGCAAAGGGATGTTATTATTAGAAGCCTTATCATCACTCAGACTCCAACCCCAACACATAAGCTGTCCAACTTTTGGTGTCCATGGACAAGAATCAGCCTCACTATACTATGAGACAGTTCAAAGGGATTAAGAGAACTTTTGTTTCAACTTCCCAGCTCAACTGTCCAGAACAAGACAAGCACCAGAACAAAACACCACTAGCCTAGGACCTATTCCACAAGTGCAGCACTGTGCTTTCTCCTTCAGGGACAGACCGAACAGCCTCTGAAGTAGGGTGGATTGATTTATATAGCTTTAATTTAGATCTCTAATTTTAATCATGATTTAAACCAGCAAGCAGAAAACCTTGGTTTAAATGAGCATCAATCATTTAAATTATACTTTAAAAATATTTTCCTACAGGATGGTTAAGTCTCATTGATTAGCAACCTTTAAAACATGTTGATTTACAACTAAATATAACCTTTATGCCAAATTTGTTGCTTCTATTTACTAACCAGGAGAACACACTCAGTACAGCTACCAACTAAATAAATGCCCAAATAAATGTGTAACTTACATGTAATCACAGTCATGTAATCAGAGTCTTAATTTTTATTCTATTGCACACCATTTTGTAATAGGAACACTTAAGAGCCAGGTTTTACCCCATTTATTATTTGCTAAGTGGTGGCTACTTTTTTCTAAACATATTATTTGCATCTATTTCTGTCTGAACAGAAATTCAATTTAAAACAAACAAAACCAGCATTTAATTTTTGTATGAAATAAAACTACCTTAAATGTGAAGGATACATAACAAAAAAGTATCCAAACACATTTTGCATCCAAAATTCATTTATTAAACAAAGGAAATATCCATAGTAAATTTAACTGATCATTTCTAGTCATCATGTTCTTCAAAATGTTAGAATGCTCTCATAACCAGTTTTTTACTGAGAGAAGAGGAAAACAAGTTTTTCTGCTCTGTCAACTCTCGGTTTTACAACAGTGAATGAACTAATCATTGAACTGAACTAGCTGAATAAACCAAAGTGATAAAAACATTCTCTCTCTTCACCTGCAGAAGAAGCTACTGCTGATGTAAACATGGTTCCGGATGCTTACACAGCAACTTACACTAATGAACTGGTAGAATTTCTTTAAAAGTTGGCAGGAGACATATTCTATTTAATTTTTAAATTTAACTCATAAGTTATTTAAATAGGTTATGATAAATTTAGGCCATAACAATTTTTAATTTAATTTTAAAGGTATATTATTTAAAACAAAGCCTATTTAAATGGGATCACAATTCCAATTGTAATAAAGCTCTCCTGCCCCAGACAGGAAGGGACGCAGGGACACAGGCACTGGGAACACCCGAGTTCCCCTTCCTCAGACAAAGGGAATAAGTGGGATGAAAGGGTCCTCTCCCCAGAAACTGGAAAGATGGGGAAACAATGAGAGGGCTAGTGCACAGACAAAGGCTAATGGGGGAATGGAGCTGTAGAAGGGTGTTCAGGATCCTAGTACCCAGGCAGAGTTATTAGAGGAGGAGAGGGGGAGAACTCCTGATGTAGATAGAGCTTGCCCTGCTCAGGCAGGGTGCAATGGGGGGGGGGGGGAACACCACCCTGGTAGGGGGTGGTTTGCAGGCAGGAGAGCCAGGGTCCCTGGGTGGGGAGTGATGGAGTGGCTGGGGCACAGGTGGGGCCAAGATCAGGGGGAGGGAGAATCACCTGGGTCACCTGCAGGGGTCAGGTTGTCAGGACACAGCACAAGGGGGCTGGGTTCCGGGGGGGGGGGGGGGGGGGTAATTCAAGGCTCCGAGAGTGGGGGGGGGGATTGTTTAGAGGGCCAGACGGGGGAGGGGGAGGAGACCGGATCCCAACAGGGTTGCAGTGGGCCAGGGGGTGGGGTGCGGGTTACGGGGTAGCGGCAAAGCCGGGGGGGGGGGGGGGGGAGAAGAGCAGGGGGAGGGTCACGGGGCAGTGGGCCGGGGCACACAGGCGAGGAGGGGGGGGAAGTATTCGGGCGGGGGGCCCACAGGTGGGGGGGTTTTCGGGGGGGGTACTTGGGCGGGGAGCCCACAGGTGGGGGAGGCTGTCGGGGGGGTACTCGGGCGGGGGGCCGTCGAGGGGGTACTCGGGCAGGGGGCCCACAGGTGGGGGGGGCTGTCGAGGGGGTACTCGGGCGGGGGGCCCACAGGTGGGGGGGACTGTCGAGGGGGTACTCGGGCGGGGGGCCCACAGGTGGGGGGGGCTGTCGAGGGGGTACTCGGGCGGGGGGCCCACAGGTGGGGGGGGGCTGTCGGGGGGGTACTCGGGCGGGGGGCCCACAGGTGGGGGGGGCTGTCGGGGGGGGTACTCGGGCGGGGGGCCCACAGGTGGGGGGGGCTGTCGGGGGGGTACTCGGGCGGGGGGCCCACAGGTGGGGGGGGCTGTCGGGGGGGTACTCGGGCGGGGGGCCCACAGGTGGGGGGGGCTGTCGGGGGGGTACTCGGGCGGGGGGCCCACAGGTGGGGGGGGCTGTCGGGGGGGTACTCGGGCGGGGGGCCCACAGGTGGGGGGGGCTGTCGGGGGGGTACTCGGGCGGGGGGCCCACAGGTGGGGGGGCTGTCGGGGGGGTACTCGGGCGGGGGGCCCACAGGTGGGGGGGTACTCGGACGGGGGGCCCACAGGTGGGGGGGGCTGTCGGGGGGGTACTCGGGCGGGGGGCCCACAGGTGGGGGGGGGCTGTCGAGGGGGTACTCGGGCGGGGGGCCCACAGGTGGGGGGGACTGTCGAGGGGGTACTCGGGCGGGGGGCCCACAGGTGGGGGGGGCTGTCGGGGGGGTACTCGGGCGGGGGGCCCACAGGTGGGGGGGGCTGTCGGGGGGGGTACTCGGGCGGGGGGCCCACAGGTGGGGGGGGCTGTCGAGGGGGTACTCGGGCGGGGGGCCCACAGGTGGGGGGGGCTGTCGGGGGGGTACTCGGGCGGGGGGCCCACAGGTGGGGGGGCTGTCGGGGGGGTACTCGGGCGGGGGGCCCACAGGTGGGGGGGGTACTCGGGCGGGGGCCCACCGGTGGGGGGGGCTGTCGGGGGGGTACTCGGGCGGGGGGCCCACCGGTGGGGGGGCTGTCGGGGGGGTACTCGGGCGGGGGCCCACCGGTGGGGGGGCTGTCGGGGGGGTACTCGGGCGGGGGGCCCACAGGTGGGGGGGCTGTCGGGGGGGTACTCGGGCGGGGGGCCCACAGGTGGGGGGGGCTGTCGGGGGGGTACTCGGGCGGGGGGCCCACAGGTGGGGGGGGCTGTCGGGGGGGTACTCGGGCGGGGGGCCCACAGGTGGGGGGGGCTGTCGGGGGGGTACTCGGGCGGGGGGCCCACAGGTGGGGGGGGCTGTCGGGGGGGTACTCGGGCGGGGGGCCCACAGGTGGGGGGGGCTGTCGGGGGGGTACTCGGGCGGGGGGCCCACAGGTGGGGGGGGGGCTGTCGGGGGGGTACTCGGGCGGGGGCCCACCGGTGGGGGGGCTGTCGGGGGGGTACTCGGGCGGGGGGCCCACCGGTGGGGGGGCTGTCGGGGGGGTACTCGGGCGGGGGGCCCACCGGTGGGGGGGCTGTCGGGGGGGTACTCGGGCGGGGGGCCCACCGGTGGGGGGGGTACTCGGGCGGGGGCCCACCGGTGGGGGGGCTGTCGGGGGGGGCCGCACTCACTCGAAGGCGAAGAAGAGGCCGCTGGTGGCCAGGATGAGCCCCAGCGTGAGGGCGAACACGCCGCTGTGCCGGGCCAGCATGAGGCGGCCGCCGCAGCAGAAGCGGTTGCGGCCCGGGAACGCCTCCCACTTGCGGCGCGGGGCGCGGGCCGGCGGCTCCGGGGCGCGCGGGCCCGGGGGCGCGGCGGGGGCGCCCGGGGGGATCTGCCGGTACTGGCGTTCCTTCATGGCGCCGCGCGCCCCGCCCGCCGCGGGGACGTGTCGCGGGCCGCGTCCGCCCCGCCCCCGCCGGCCCCGCCCCCAACCCCCCTCCCCTCACAGCCCGCCCCGCCCCCAACTCCCCCCTCAGCCCGCCCCGCCCCCAACTCCCCTCCCCTCACAGCCCAACCCGCCCCCAACTCCCCTCACAGCCCGCCCCGCCCCCAACCCCCCTCCCCTCACACCCCAACCCACCCCCAACTCCCCCCTCAGCCCGCCCCGCTACTCCCAGCCCCCCTTCCCTCACAGCCCGCCCCGCCCCCAACCCCCCTCCCCTCACAGCCCGCCCCGCCCCCAACTCCCCTCACAATGGGGGGGGGGGCTGAGGCTTGGGGAACAGATCCAGGCACACTGGGGCTGCATCCAGCCCCCATGTTCCTTGGTTTAGGATGTAAAGGGTTTCAAGGGATGCTTTTGGGTTGGGATTCTGGGACTTTGGTAGGAAAGAGGACTGAGTAGAGCTTGGGGGCTGTGGAGTATGAGGGAAGGGAGGAGAATGGAGGTAGTGGGGAGATGGCTTGGAGTGAGGCGTTTTAGGGGCTGGGAGACGTCAGAACTGTGGGGCACGAGAGCGTGGGGCTTGGGGGCTGATGGATTAATAGGTGAGAGGATTTGGGAGCTGTGAAGTGTTAGGGCTATGGAGAGGTTTGGTACTGTGGAGTGGGAGACTGAGGGGAGTTTGAGAGCAGGAAGCCAAAGAGGATGGGGCTGTGAGGTGATGCAGAAAGCTTCTTGACACATTAGCTGCATCTTAGAGCAGCCAGTCCTGGAACCCACAAGAGGAGAGGCAAGTCTTGATTTAGTCCTCAGTGTGGAGCAGAGTCTGATCTAAGAGGTGAATATAGCTGCACCACTTGGTAATAATGACCATAATAAAATTAAACTTAACATCTCTGTGGCAGGGAAAATACCATGCAGACCAACACTGTAGTATTTCATTTGAGGAAGGTGGACTACACAAAAATAAGGAAGTTAGTTAAACAGAAATTAAAAGGTGCGGTACCAAAACAAAATCCCTGCAAGCTGCATGGAAGCTTTTAAAGATTCCTGTAATGGGGTCAGCGGTCACCTCATGCAAGCACCCGTGTCCATCTTAAAAGCTTTGCAACTACTCAGCCCTTCAGCCGAGTCATGCTCTGTGTGATCACAACCCCTTCTGGGGTACAGCTCTAACGGAGGTCCGTTCCAGTGCCTTCTGTAGTGCGTCTGAGCCCAGTCCATTCTCTAAGTCTGTTTCCCCATTCAATATGAGAGTGGTGCCTCCAGGGCTTCTCCTCCTGGAGACAATGTTTTAACAGCTCCTCACTCTGAGCTGTCCTTGGTCCAGCCAGCCCTGACCTTCTCCCTTTCAGGTCTGGGCTGAAACTGAGCCACCTCTGGTCCTGCAGCTTCTTATATAGTCCCTCCTGAACCTTGATAGAGTGGTTAGAGGGAACCAACCAATCTGGAGAACTTCTCTATGCTCCTCTTGGCCGTAGGGCCTTGCCCCCTTACAAAACCATAAAAGAGGCTCAACTTAAATGTATACCCCCAATAAAAAAAAAATAGTAAAAGAACCAGAAACCCATTCCCTCAACTCAAACCCAATTATAACTCCCACAGCACAGCCCCAGCTACCACCATCCCCACCACTAGAATGTGTGTTCTCCTGTAGTTAAGCTGGAATAGCCACCTGGGTGATGGTCACCTTTTTGCCAGTAGTAGTTCATCTTCCTCTTATAGACTCAGCATAACTGTAGCTCCCCCAAATCATCATAGACCTAAACAAACAAGACATTATTTTATCATTTTATTTTCTAAATGTTTGCAAAGAATTTAGTGCTGGTGGAAGTTGGTGAGCTGACAACCCTGGAAACTGAAGGCCTCTTTTAGCCGCAGGACAGGTGCATCTCAAAGAACAGCAGCATGTTTCCCTTACCCACACCATGTGTCAGGTTTCCTATGGAGGGACCAACCACAGGCAAACAGGAAAATTCAGTCTGCCTGGCTCAATCAGTCCTTCAGTTTGCTTGGTGAGAGGTGGGATACTTGTCCCACTTAGAGACGGCCTGAGATCACCTCTTTCATGTGTCACAAAACATCATTAGACTGTCATCACTTTTGATCTCTACTGACCTGCTCCGAAACTTCAAAGTGTCCAGGCCTCAATGGAAAGCTATAAAAGAAATTGCAGATAATCCTGCTAAACATGCCCTGCTACCTAGATAACCTACTGGTAAAGAGCATGGCTATAGGGAATAATGCTGCATCAGAAAGACACAGAAATGGATTTGAAGTGCATCAGGATACAGCCTTCTCTACAGTCGTATCCGGTACACAAGGCAGCAAGAGTAACATAGGCTGAACCGTCAATTTCCTGCTGGACAGTCTGAGTCACATCCTTACTGTTATTGTGGTTGCTATTTGTCAGTTTCTCTTTGATGCTTTCACCATCTGTTGTGGAAGTAGGTAGGTACAGGGCACAGCTCACTGTGTGGTTAATGAACTGATGGTTAAATTCTTTGGCCCCAAAGTTTCACCTAGTTCCTTGTCCAACCCTACTGGAATCAGCAGAATTGGATAGTATGGAAGTAAGCACAGAATTTGGCCCCTACCAATTTAAAATTTCCACAATTATGTATGACTAGAATTCAAGGTCCATCGAGTTCTAGAAGCTCTGGGAAATGAGTGATGAAGACATGGACTACGTTTGGAGGGGAGAAACATGTTGAGTGAGGCACGTCCAAGAGATCACCCACACTCAGGAAATGGGTTCCCTTGGCCTGAATCTGGGTGGTGCAATAGGCAATAAATGGGATCAGCAAAGCCTGAAGCAACAGCTCGAGTCCAGAGAGGGTCAACTTGTGGAAACAATTACTGAAATGGGTGTGTGTGTGTGTGTGTGTGTGTGTGTGTGTGCGCGTGCACGTGTGCGCGCAGGAGGCAGTCTCCTGGGTGTGGGCTAATAGTGCAGGGCTCATATTCAGGCTCAGGTTTCTGAGTGACTGTAGCTCTGTCTCCACTAGAGAGTGTTGCTACGCTTTGTGTGCTGCAGAATCTCTTGCAATAGCACCTAAGGACACCAGTTCAAATGGGTTTTTACCAGTTGTTTTCGACAGCCAGAGATACTGAAATTGCAACAGGTCTGTAGTGAGTCAGCCTGACCTCCCGCTGACTCGGACCATTACACGGTCTATTTTAACTCATTGATTTATTTGGAGTTTTTAGTTTAATGTTTATTTACCAATGCAACGTCTGATGTAAACATTCCGCTGACATTTTTAAAACAGAAGGCAAAGTTTAAACACAACAGTCCAGTATTGGAGCTTTCTGTCTGGGAAACAAATTAAGAAAATACCAGACATATAAATGTCCAGAATTTTCTAATTAAGTTTTTATTATCATCATGAGTATCAGTACGTAGTTGCGTACTGCCTGGCTGGTAGACACGCTCACACTGTGAGAGCATGTCTACCAGCCAGGCAGTATGCAACTACGCAGTAGAGAGGAGAGGGATGGGGGCGGGCTGGAATCCCCAGGGCTAGATTTGCCCATGCGCTCCGCCGAGACCCTGCACGGGACCAGCAGCACCCCGGGATTTGCACATGCCCAGGCCAGTCCCGCTCCCCGCCAGCTGGTTCCCTCACTCCCTTTCCCCCCAACCCCCTCCTGGCCAGCCCTGCTTCCCACCAGCCGGTTTTCCCCGGCCAGCCCTGCTCCTCCTAATCCCCTGCCAGCCAGCCCTGCTTCCTGGTGGCCGATTCCCCCAGGCCAGTCCCGCTCCCCCAACCGCCTCCCGGCTAGCCCTGCTTCCCGGTGGCTAGTTCCTGCCCTCCCCCAGCCAGCCCTGCTTCCCCCCAACCCCCTCCTGGCTAGCCCTGCTTCCTCCCAACACCCTTCCAGCAAGCCCTGCTTCCTGCCGGCTGGTTGCCCCCCCTCCTCCCCACTGTCCCTGCTCCTCTCCGGCCGGTCCCCCCCATCCATCTGAGATCAAGCATGTCTGGTATTTTTTTTAAACCATTTGGTAACCCTAACAACAGACACAATTGCCTTCTACAGGCTCAAAAATATGGAGCATGTCCCTCAAGCAGATCGTTGCAGAATTCAACTGATTCCAGTGGCAGCATGCAGATCCCATGGATGTTTTGGAATCTCACTATAGCCTCTTCCAGTTGGCTGGAGGGTTTCAGGGTATGTTTTATTTTAAAGAAGGGGTGGGGAACCTTTGGCTTGTGGGAAGGTTCTGGCCCCCAGCTTACTTGGATCCAGCCTGCAATAAGGCTTGGGGCTTCCTCCGCAACAGGGAAGAAGAAGCTGGCACTTGCGTTCCAGCCCAGTGGCATCCTCCGAGTCTCAGCACACACCCCTCCCCTAGGGCTGGAGCAGGAGCACCACATCTGGGGGAAGCCCTGAGCTTGTTGGGAACCAGATCCAGGAGCTTTGTTTTCTTTTGTTGCTTCTCATTTGTGCGGGGCTCCCAACTGACTGTTCTGTGGGTCAGTGGTTCCCAACTGAAAAAAGGTTTAAAGTCTCATTATCCATCATGTTTGCTACATTAGCCTGTTGCTGCAGAGGCTAGTAAGTACGTTCCAGAATGCAGGCATACCTGCTTCTATGTTCCTTTAAGTCTGTCCCTTGTAGGGCTGAGAATGCCAGTATCTCAGAGGAAACTTTTATGGCCTGCTGCAAGCAGGATTTGAACCAAGGCATCCAACTACAAACAACTACTGGTTGGGTGTGTATGTGGAGGCTGGGGAGACGGGGAACGGATAACACCCTAAATCACTAACTGGCTAGATATGTATAGTATACTGAAATACCGTAGAACCAGATGGCTCGGGGGCACCAAGGGTATGTCTACATGGGAAGCAGAAACTCACAGCAGCAAAATCCAGGGTCAGCAGAACTGGGGTCCCACTGCAGTGCTAAAATAGCTGTGTAGCCATTGAGCCTCAGGACAGAGCTAGGGCTCTGAAGCTATTTTGAGCACGGCAGCACAAGCCCTGGGTCTGAGACTCACTGCCATGGCTTTCTGCTTGCTGTGTAGCTGTAGCCCCAGAGCCTTCATCGAGCTTGGACAGCTGGAGACTGTCCCATTGATAATTAGCTAATTCTGTCTTAAGCAAACTCTTTTGTGACTCCACCTGTTCTGTGTGATGCAGAAAGGGCTTATCCGGGTGCTCGTGCAGGAAATGAAGCACACGGGGAAGGCTTCTCCTTGCGAGCTAGAGGATGCTTTGAGTTTTTCCGGCCCAGTTTTTATTCTGCAGATAGACTCATCAGTTATAACCTACCCGCTAACCTTAAACAGGCCTGCAACTAATTTCACTGGACAATTAATTATGGCAAAGTGCTTCACAGAAGACCTAAGAATAAAAAGAGAGCCACTCCCACAAAGAGTTTACTGATTAGATTATGGCCATCAGACAACCAGCAATGGTGACAAACTGTAGGAGGAGGATGAAATGAGGATGGGATTTACAACAGTAAGAACACTGAGTCGTGCACACAGTGGGAGTTCTGTGTGCCTTTGGAAATAATGAAGAGTAGCATCAATTCACTTATGTCAAGTGTTCTGAGCGATGCTGTCCCCATTAGCAGCTCCATCACAAATACGTGTTCTCAGACTCTACGTCCAAGGCAGGAAGTTGCAATGCAGGATTAGTCCAAGCAGCCAGTAGGACAGGAAGTATCCCAGAATGCACTTGGTGACAGGGGAACTTATTCTCCAGTTCAGCAGTAATCTCACAATGGGGTTCCCAGAAATCCCTTTTCTGAATGATCCAGGACAGAAGCTGCCTACATTGAACTTCTCAGAGAGGGATGCTTCAGTCTGGGTAGCAGCTCCTTCTTTCCACAGCCAAGGTTCATAGTCCTGGAGCAGATGAGCAGAGAACCAGTACAAGACTGGGGTAGATGACCCTAGGAACCTGGTTACAACCTGAAAACAACAAGGGAGGGAGCACATTAATTATGTGTCTGTGACTCTAAGCGACCCTGATTTTGAAGAATGACAGGTGCAATCTACCTGCCTCAGACAAGCTATAACAAACTGCAGTGAAAGATAGGCCCTCTTTATGGTGCTGAAATGTATTACAAAATAATGTGACATAAAATGCCCCTCGGCTCCAGGTTATGTTTATAAAGATGTCTGAAAGCTGCACTCTAACACAGGTTACAGACAAACACAGCAATAGTTTACTCACTACAGCCACGCAGAAACCTATTCTATAATCCCTACAGAGCTACAGTGAAACCTTGAAATGGTGTCTCCTCCCCCAAGGAAAATGAGAAATCCAAGCCCTAAGCGAGATGATGGCTATTTTACATTTATGAAGAGCCTCCCATCCAGGAGGTTTCCCAAAGCACTTTTCAAATACTAAGCATGGAGCATCATTAAAATGCAGCCATCTTTGCGGATGACATCAGCAATCAGTTGGTATACCGCACTCTGCTGAACAGGGTAGGGAGGACAAGAAACAATGGCCTAAAACATCTGCACCATAAACGGCCAACAACTTCTAGAAAGTGACAAGGAACCCGATGTACTGAACTAGCTGCCATGCAACGTGGCTCCCGGGAAGGATAAAGTTCACCCTGTGGTTCCATGGCATCCCCATGTCTTGTAACCAACGATGGGGACAAGAACCTGTAACCACTGAACAAATGTATACACAGAACAGTAGCAAGTCCCCAGGACCAGATGGCATTCACTCAAAGAGTTTTGAAAGAACTCAAATGTGAAATTGCGGAACTATTAACTGTGGTTTGTAACCGATCCTTTAAATCAGCTTCTGTACCTAATGACTGGAAGACAGCCAATGTGACACCAAAATGTAAGAAGGGCTCTAGAGGTGATCTTGGCAATTACAGACTGGTAAGTCTAATGTCAGTACTGGGCAAGTTAGCTGAAGCTAAAGTAAAATTGTCAGATACATAGATGAATACAATTTGTTGGGGAAAACTAAGTGACTGGGCAACAAAATGGCAAATGAAATTTAATGCTGGTGAATGTAAAGTAATGCACATTGTAAAAAATAATCCCAACTATACATACAATATGATGGGGACTAATTTAGCTACAGCTACTCAAGAGAGATCTTGGAGTCACTGTGGATAGTTCTCTGAAAACATCCACTCAATGTGCAGTGGCAGTCAAAAAAAGCAAATAGAATGTTGGTAATCATTATCAAAGGGATAGAGAATATCTTGTTGCCTCTATATAAAACCATGGTACGCCCACATCTTGAATACTGTGTATAGATGTGGTCACCTAATCTCAGAAAGGATAAACTGGCATCGGAAAAGGTTCAGAAAAAGACAACAAAAATTATTAGGGGTTTGGAACAGGTCCCATATGCTGAGAGATTAAAAAGATGTGATCTTTTCAGCTTGGAAAAGCAGAGACTAAGGGGGGATATCTTAG
Organism: Pelodiscus sinensis; assembly: GCF_052426305.1. NCBI lineage: Eukaryota > Metazoa > Chordata > Testudines > Trionychidae > Pelodiscus > Pelodiscus sinensis. The sequence continues at coordinate 3,235,276 of NC_143077.1, read as the reverse complement.
ACATCTATAAAATCACGACTGGTGTAGAAAAAGTGAGTAAGTAAAAGTTATTTACTTGCTCCCATAACGTAAGAACTAAGAGCTTCGGGGTAGCCGAGTTAGTCTATTACAGAAAAAAAACCAACAAATGGTCTGGTAGCACTTTATAGACTAACAAAACATAGATAGTATCATGAGCCTTCATGGGCCCAGCCCACTTCTTCAGGTTATCTAAAGAAGTGGGCTGTGCCCACAAAAGCTCATGATACCATCTACATGTTTTGTTAGTCTATAAAGTGCTACCAGACCATTTGTTGTTTTTTCATAAGAACTAGGGATCACCAAATGAAATTAATAGGTAGCAAGTTTAAAACAAACAAAAGGAAGTTTTTCTTCACACAGAGCATGGTCAGCCTGTGGAACTCCTTGCCAGAGGATGTTGTGAAGACCAGGACTTTGACAGGTTCAAGAAAAAACTAGATAGATTAATGGAAGTTAGATCCATCAATGGCTATTAGCCAGGATGGGTAGGAATAGTGTCCCTAGCCTCTATTAGAGGCTGGGAATGGGTGACGGGAGAAGGATTGCTTGACGATTCCCTGTTCTGTTCCCTCGCTCTGGGGCATTGGCCACTGTCGGCAGACAGGACACTGGACTAGTTGGATCTCTGGTGTGACCCAGCCTGGCTGTTCTTATGTAACCCTCCTGAACTCTGAGTAATTGGTGGAGCAGCCTGTCAGCACAAGAGGAATCTGGAGTCATTCTCCACTAACCCCTGCTTGCTGAACAGGTGCCCTTACACCCACAGAGACTGGAGAGGTGATTTAATAGGGTTCCAAATGAGAGGAGGCAGATTCAGAAGGAGGAGTCCTAATGCTACACTGGGAGGCAGAGGAAGAGAGACAGGACCTCCTCCACTTGAGTTTTTATTTAATGCTTCATGACCCACATTTGGAAGCACCAACTTTCTACTACCACTAGCCATATATTAAATGGTCTTGAAACATTTCTAGAGACTGGTATAGGGTTACAGAACCTTTCGCTTCCAGGTCACTAGGGGTGTGTCTAGACTACAGAGTTTTGTCGACAAAAGTGGACTTTTGTCGACAAAACTATACCTGCGTCCACACTACCACTGAGTTCTGTCGACATAACGTCGACAGAACTCAGCAGTTTTGTCGACGCTGGTAAACCTCATTTTACGAGGCATAACGCCTTCTGTCGACAGAGTTTCTGTCGACAGAAGGTGTTATTGCATGTAAACTGTCCTTTGCGTCTACACTACCATGTCGACAAAGCAGCTTGCTTTGTCGACAGAACTGAATGTAGTGTAGACGCTCTTTGTCGACAGAAGTTTTGTCGACAGTATCTGTCGACAAAAGCCTGTAGTCTAGACGTACCCTAGGATAAGTACAGCCCAAGGTGGGGGAGACCCAAAATTTTTACCCCCCCCCCCGACAGCTGACTCTCATTACTTTGCTGTTCTAGTGATAAGCAAGTTAGAAATACTATCAGCTAGATAGGTAATTGGGCAAAGTGAAAAAAGCCTGTAGCTCCTAGTGAACAAGTGTCCCCATCACACTTAGCACCTAATAGGGCTCCTTTTAGACAGCCCCAATGAAAGAAAAGGAGCTAAGTGTTCAGGGAAACTAAAGAGACCTCTCTGAGCTGGAATTGGTTCCTACCAACATGGAAATGTGCGGAGAGAAAAGCTTGCACTGTCCCTGACCTTGTTCTGTGGCTAGAAAACTTCAGGCGCCATGGCTGCCATCTTGCCCCAGCATTACATTTCTTTAACGTCAACGCTGCCAGAAGCTGCTGCAAAGGTCTCACCTGCACGTGCATGCAGAGGATTCCGAAGGCCAGAAGAGCCGTGGCATGGACCACGTACACGAAGACACTGGAGCAGCAAAATCCAACCTCTGGCTTATCAGACTCCTCTCCTTTCCCTTCTCCCTTCGCTCTTCTCACTAGGCCAAGCCTTAAGCAGTAGTGGGGATTTGCAGTGAGGTAAAACCAGGCGGCCCAAGAGCCCAGCACGGTCACTGGTGCAGCTAGCAGGAAGTTGGGTACCTGTTTGGGCTCAAAGTACCTTAGAAAGCCCACATTCCAGTAAACATCTTGAATATAAGAATAGGCCACAGGGAGCCCCTGGGAGCACCACGAAGGTTTCACCCCATTTGCGGCCGCTAGACGATACCCTTTATCCACAGCCAGCTGCAATAGCAGCCTGGGAACAGCATGTTCAGAGCTGGCATCAGGGTTGCAGAATGTCCAGTAGGCATAGAACTGAAACAAAGCAAAAGGGAGGAAGACCCCAGCAGACACCAAAGCCACTGAAGCTGCAAAGCAGAGGAGTCGTCTCCAGGTAGGAGGCTGCTTTATTACAGTCCCAGCACCTGCCTGGAGTTGGAGGGCCAGGTCTTTACTCTGGGAATAGAAGAGGAAGCCGGCATTGATCACCCCGTTGGAGCGTACACCAGCAGCAAGGCAGAAGAGCAGGCCGCTGGTCCAGCTCTGCCCTTTCTCCAGCTGCAGCATGGCACTGAACACCAGGAAAGCAAACATGCTTTCCGAGTATGCGGCGGCCATGAACACATTGGCAGGGGTGAGGCAGAAGAGGACAGCAGAGAAGAAGGCCGTTCTGCGACATTGCAGCACCACGCACCCCAGCTCGTAAAGGACAGCAGCTGTCAGGACAGAGAGCAGAGCGTTCAAAAGCACCGCCGACAGGAGAAGGCGGCTCCGTAAACTCAGCAGCCCTCCCAGGGGCCACAGCGCGAGCTCCGCCACTGCTCGCACGCTGAGGGGGTACCCTGGGAAGAAGGCGAAGTTGTGCTCATACAGGTAGCCATGCTCAGCTATGAACAGGAAGTGCTCTGCATCCCAGTGCGACAAGCCTCCCAACAGCCATTCCAACAACCGGTCCCCGAGGCTGGGCTCTGACAGGCGGGGTGGAGAGAAGGCATCTGCTGCATGATCTGGGATCAAGACATTAAACACGGCCTGGAAGAGAGAAGGAGAGAACTGAAGCCAAGCCCCCTGTCCTTCCAGCACGGAAACAGTCACCCGGAGTCCCAAGTAGGAGGCCTCGAGGGATTCAGTGTGTTGACTCCAAGAAGGGAGCATAACTAGAAGCTAGGGGTGTGTGTATCCTGGAAAGGTGTGTTCTTAGCTCAGTTCAATGGCTCAAATTCTATGCCGGTCTCCCCCAGGGGCTTTAGCTCGAGATACTTTCCGAGTTGCCGTGCCTTTGCTGCTCTTTTAGCCCGAGCTAGTGAATGCTGGTTAGTTATCCTGAGTTAACATACACGTTGCTTTGGCAGCTTTCACACCTGGAGCACCAGGAAAAGCTTCTAGATGGGGAGACCTATTGGACTCCAACACGGCATCCAGTGAAAACCCAAGTCACTTGGAACATTCAAATCTGGACCAGACTAGGGATGTTACATTTAGATGAATTGGCTAATTGAACAGCTGGCCCCAGGCCCCACGCAGCGCTGCCACTTTGAAGCACCCCCGCCCCGCTGCCTCTTTTTGATGAAGGCAGCAAGGTGGGGGAAAGCGACTAGTCAACTAGCATGTCGACTATCCAATGAGCATTTGCTAATCAGATAGTCGACTAATTGTTAGGCCAGACAACGCTCTGGAAAATATGCAGAGAATGTTCCAAATTCTTCATTAACTCTGTGGTGCAAGAGGCGGGAAATGGAGAACTAGCAAGTCTTTTCTTTCTGTAATGGCTATGATTCTGTAGCTAGCCTCTGCAACACAGTTTACTCATTCCTACAGCACAACTGCTCTAACTCTATGTACCCGGGAAGGTACTACTGGAGCAACTTCCATATAAACCAAGTGCTTTACAAGGCTTGTTTCACAACCCTGTTCCCATGCCAGCAAGAGTCATTTTGACCCCTCTTTACATAGGGGAAACTGAGGCATGGATGGGGGAAGAGTCTTACCTTTGTCTCACAGCAGGTTAAGGCAGTGCCATAGGCCCCTTCTCCAGCCACTATATCACATTCCCTTTATCTCTGCTGCTGTGGGAGCTGACACAAAGGTGTCCCCTGACCTTCATATTAGACAGGTGAAGGGACCCCCAATCAACAAGCCCCTTTGGGAGTTTGTGGCATTCACCATGTTTTAACAGAGGAGAGAAAACCAGGAAGCTCAAGAGGCCAGGGTCTGAATTTCAAAGCACTGCAATACCCACCCAGATGAATGTCACACAACTGGCGGAGCAGTCTCTCAGTTTTATACACGGAATTAGAAGTGTCCCCTGTACAATGACGTCAGTGTTGGCACTGACCAGGGAAGGAGGACAGAAAATAAAGGCCTGCACTGAATAAACTAAAAAATAAATATTGGTGCTTTACAGTGAAACCTACATCACCAGGAAATTGGCTGGCTTAGAAGACTGTTTCTCAGATATGGGACCTCTCATCTCTTAGAGGACTGCTCAAATCCAACCCTGTAGAGACCTAAAGTTGTTACTATCTTTGACCTGTTTGGTGGCGCTCAATCTTTTTCACAGACTGGTTTCACTTCACAAAAGCCAGAGCAGCTGGGTTCCTTGTTGAGTCTCAACAGACACACTAAGCAGAGATTGGGCTACGAGCACCAAGATGTTCTCGTGTCTAAAGGATGTAAAATTCCATTTACAATTTGTTTAACCAGTTAACCCTCAAGCCGGGTGCCGATTAACCAGTTATTCTGATAAGCATGACAGCATGGTAATGTTTACCCGGTAACTGATTAACCATCTGACATTCCTGCAAAGACTGATGCACCTGTTTCGTGGATAAAGAAGGGACTTCGCTCTACAGAACTGTCAATCCAGCCCCCTGCAACAGCAGCGAATTCACACAAAAATGTCAATTTAAAAATAAATTAACTGTGTCAAACTTCTCTTTGACAGAAGCACGACTTCCCTGATGCTGCAGGTAGGCTTCTGCATGAGAAGTGCAATTACAATCATGAAGCTCCTGGTAGCACACTAAACATCCTGAAGCAGAGGTAAGTTGGGAGTGGGGTATTACATTTGTTTCAATGTCTTGTGTTCACTAACAAGAGACTTGCCTGGAGCACAAGTGCCAGGGCTCTGCAGCACACTGCAAACCAGATCACCTCTCGAACATAGGGGTCTCTTCTGTTCATCAGTTTCATTATGACCTTGGAAGTTGCTTCTGTAGGTTACTGCTGCTTTCCGCAGTGGAAATTCTCTCCCCGGCTTTGGAAACCTGAATTAAACACAGAGCTCAGGGACACAAAGAGGCATTGCAGGCTCCAACTATGTTTGTAAGTTACAGATCTTTATTTACTGGCCAACATTACTTTCTTCATCAGCCTTAAACAAGAATGTTTCTTTTGGAAGAGACCACATAAGAACATCAGAACAGTTTAAGATACTTGGTCAGACCAAAGGTCCATCTAGCCCAGTGGCCTGTATGCCCGCAGTGGCAGATGCACCAGAGGGAGGGAACACAGCAGGTAATCCTCACATGAGCCCTCTCCTGTCATCCATGGATCAGGGACACTGCAGAATCTCGGTGGCTGACTACATCAGGAAATTTATTTATTCACACAATGCACATTCAACCTGTGGAACTCCTTGCTAGAGGATGTTGTGAAGACCAGGAGTTTAACATGGTTCAAAAAAGAGTGAGAGAGATTCATGGAGGTCAGGTCCATAAATGGCTATTAGCTAGGATGGGTAGAAATAGTGTCCCTGGCTCCTGTTTGCCAGAAGCTGGGACTGGTCATCAGGGGACGGATCACTGATGGATCCTTGTTCTGTTCATTCCCTCTGGGACAACTGGCATTGGCCAGTATTGGCAGACAGGACACTAGGTTAAATGGATCTTTGGTCTGACCCCGTCTGGCCATTCTGGTATTCTTAAGATTGGAGCACAGGTGGTGACATGGGAAAAACTGACCTGCTGCTGTCCATCTTGCCTTTGTTCCAGAGAAGCAGAAAAAATGGCTAGAATCCCCTCAGTGTCCAACGCCTGCCACTTAAGCCCTCCACAGAACAATGAAATCACTGTCCTGACGTGACATTTACAGAACTCTGCTCTCTCACTGCTTGGCCAAGGTCTCTGCTCACTAGAATGAAGGCACCTGCAAATAATATATGCTAAGGGGACTCTTACTTCCCGTACCTTCTGTAGGGGATTTACGCCAGTTTAACATACACCTTAGTATTATGTCCTGACATTTCTAGAGCAGATATCCTCAGAACAGGACCATGGCTATAGAAGGCAGTTAAGCAAGCTTGAGATGTTCTCTAGGGAGCTTTAGAACAAGTCTTTCCTTGGCCGCCATAACCCTTAATGCCTTCTTGCTTTGAGAAATGGTAAGCGCTAGGCCGCCTTAGGTTCACATTCTGCTCTCCACTCATTCATTGCATCCAGTCAGTTTTCTATAATTCACATGAAGAATTCAAAGCACTTTACAAACTTTCATGAGTCACACCTTGTGAGATGAAGAAATGGCCCCAGCTTCATTTCACAGGTGGGCAAAACAGAAAGGTAAGGTGAACCATCCAAGGAGACAGAACAGGCCCGTGGCAAACCCCAGAACAAGAACCCAAATATGCCGAGTCCCTGTTCTAGACTGTAACCATTAGCCTATGCTTCCTGTTTTCTCACACATAAAACTTTTGGTTTTGCTCATACAACCCTGTCCTTCCCAAACATTTACAGCAGCAGACAAATCAAGTAATTAACATGGGGAATACGCTACTGAACCATGAAGCGTTAATTTAGTATGAAAGGGGATCTCAGCCCAGCTATACATTGTACATTCACGGCTGTAAATCCTATTAAAGCAAATAAAACATGAGGGGTAAAAAATGTCTATCAGCACATTGGATATTTAACAAACCCTGAAATGAATTCCCCAAGAAGGTTCAAATCAAGCTATGAGAAAAGCCTGTACCTGTAAGCACACAGTACACCCTCTATCAGAAGGCTCGAAAGCCTAGACAGCCACCATACTGACAGAGAACACACTGCTGCTTAGGTTTGGATGCCCTTACACAAAAAGCATTACCAAGTGTGCTCATAGGGCCATAAGAGCACCAAAGTGGATAGAAAAGGGACATATGGCAAAGATGGGTAAAAAAAAATCTTCATAGAAGAAAAGTCAAATCTTACGTTAAATTAAAGGTGGATTTCTGTCAATGTTCATTCAATATTTCTAACCAATTCATCGTTTTTGGACAGGAGTTCCCTTTGCATCATCCCATTAATTATGCAAGGGGGTAAGGAGCCTCAATAAAAGAGATGTTAGATAAATCAGGAGGGAAATTAAAATGAATCATGATGGGTCCGAAGAGTCTGTAGTGTTGACTGTCCACCACCATGGGGCAGTACACTCTTACTACATTGGCACTTCCTTTTTTCATACATATATACACTATAGCAGTGAGTCTGGTAAGGTTATAGGATTCCTATTAGGAAATCCATTTCAGTGTACATATTGAAAACACTTATAAAACAGTGATTTAGGCATCTTCCTTCAAATTAAAGGGACACTTGAATTATAAATATATTTACAACATTCTCACCAACATTATAGAAATCCAATTCACTTTTCATTGTTTGTACTGCTTCTTGTTTGCACATGTAATGGCTTTGATTATAGCAGGCCTAGTCATTTTCATATTTGTTTCTAGTCAGCTTCAGTTTCTGGTCCTCAAACACAAGACGAAAATGTTTGGTTCTCGCCACTGCACTATTTCTTTTAACATTTTCCACTCATATTTTTTTAGAAAGGGAATATTTCTATTCACCATAGTTTTTCTAAAAGCTTATTTGTACAAAATGTATGCACTTGGTGAAAAATTAACATGCTGCTTGCTGTCCTTGTATAATTAATTTGAAAAAACTGGCCCATTGGACCACAGCCAGAGTTGTTTTAACGGGTACAAATTCACTGAAGACAGACCTGCACCTGCTTACAGCAAGTCTTGAAAATGGTCCAATTAATTTTACACACCTGGCTATATGCCAATTGTTTTGCCCTACCTACATTTTCAAATGTGTCTGAAAATACTTATTGTGGCTAAGAGAAAATGGAACTCCAAAAATCACTTTACAAGAGTAATTGGTCTCAGACCAAGTAACACTTTATTTTTTTGGTTCATGGACTCAAATGCATTATTTTGCTGTTTCTTGCAGAAACAGCCTAAAAGCCTGGACCTGACATTTAAATTTAAATGATAAAATGAAACAAAATTATTCCTCCTCATTTGGGAGATAAGTAGGTCTTCCAATTTGCAAAGATCCCAGGCGAGGTTAGATTCTGTGGAAGTCCTGAATAGGAACACTGTCAGGGTTGGTAGACAGTTACTTAAATAGCTTGCATGTGTATTAATGGATTAATATTAAACACCATAGAATATGAAATAAAAAGCAGCATTTATAGACATAAAAGGGCCTCAACCCCAACTCAGGTCCCTGCGAGTATTTCCATGTAATGCATTAATGTCTGTTGTTGCACGTCTCCCTATAGGGGAGCAGCCTAGGACGCCTCAGTGTCGGCTAATTCACTGCCAGGTCCCGCTCAGCTCTGGGCTTTGCAATTAACTAGCCCTGTAGAGGGGTCAGGGCGAGCGCTGCCAACTCCCAGCGGCAGAGGAAACAGCGGCCCCGCCCCCGGGCGCGCCAGGGGATTTTAAACAGGGTCCGGGGCGCTCGCTGCAGGCTCCGGCCTCGGCTCGCTCCTCTGGCGCAATTCCCGCGCCCGCCCCCCCCGCCGCGCTTCACTCCGCGGCCCCGCCCCGCCCGCTTTGTCCCGCGCCAGTTGACTCCGGTCACGTGGAGCAGGGACCGAACCCCCCGCTCAAAGGCTCCGCCCCGGCAGGGCAGGGCGGGGCCGGTCTCCCTCTCACCCCCTGCCCCGCTGCTTTCCCACGTGCCCCCGGCCCGGGAGGCTCCAGCTCGGGGCGCGCGGCTCCCGCCTCCGCCCCCCACCCTCCAGGGAGAAAAGTCCCCGCGGCGCCGGGCAGGGCGAGTCCTCGGTGGGGGGGGGGGCTATTGGGAGAGCCCCCGACAGCCGCCCCTCCCCCGCCCGCTGTGAGGGGCTTCAGGGCCCCGCCCCTCCCCCACCTGAGCACTAAGCGCAGGGCTCCACTCCGGCGCCATCCCTCAACTTCCGCCTCGCTGCGAGCACTTCCGGGGGCAGACGCCTGCGCGGGAACGTTCAGCGAAGCTGCCCGCCTGAGTGACGGGCCAGATAGCCGCCATCTTTGTTAAGGGCATCGGCCGCGCCCGGCTCCAGCGGTCCCCTCGTGGTGGGGGGAGGCGCGGGAGAAAAGAGCTGCCTGGCCTGGGGAGGTGCCCAGCAGGGCTCGGCCAGGGGCGGACCCCCCCGCGTGGTGACGTAATGGGGGCGGGGCAGAGCACGAGGCGCGTGACGGTCCCTTGTGTTTAGCGTCCCGCCCCCGCCGCACGTGGCTGCGCAGTAGCCCAGGGGTGACAATCGCCCCCCCCCCCCCGTTTACGCCCCTCGCTGACCTCGTGCACGGAGCGTCCCTCGCCGCCAACTGCTAACTTAGCGGGGGGGGGGGGGGGGGGGGGCGAGAATAGGCAGCAGAGAGCTCGGTCCGTACCCACCTCGCTGGTTTTACTTCTCCCACGTGCATGGAAGGGGCACGACACTTTCTCCGCTCAACGCTGCTCCGGCACAAACTTTCTACTAAAGAGGCGGCCCTGGATCGAGGAGCGATGAGACGAGTTACAAGACTTTTCTTCAAAACGCTCCGCTGAACAGGCTGAAGTGGTGGAGCATAAGCTTTCGTGGGCAAATAGATGCATCTGGCAAAGTGGGTCTTTGCCCATGAAAGCTTATGCTCTAACACTTCAGTTAGTCTATAAGGTGCCACAGGACTCCTCGTCGCTTTTGCAGATTCAGACTAACACGGCGACCCCTCTGATACTTAGCTGAGCATAAGCTTTCGTGGGCAAAGACCCACTTCGTCAGATGCATGTAAGTGGGTCTTTGCCCACGAAAGCTTATGCTCCTACACTTCAGTTAGTCTATAAGGTGCCACAGGACTCCTCTCGCTTTTGCAGATTCAGACTAACACGGCGACCCCTCTGATACTTAGCTGAGCAGGATCTGTAACAGTTTCTTACCAGTTGGTAGGTTCCTGCCTCTCCACCAAGGGCTTGACACCACACAAAGTTTACAGAAAGCTCTCCCTCCATAAAGTTTTCTTCTTTCAAACATCAAAAGACAACTATTTCTCCCTCTACATGGTTCTCTTTTCCTATTTAAGCTTACAAGGAATGGATTCCCTATTAACTTCAAAGTTTCCACCACAAAATTCAGATTTTCCCTCCAGGCAAGATTTATATTTATGAAGCTGAATTTACCACCACTATGGCTAATCTATAACTCATCTATATTTTACCCCCCCCCCCGCTGGCAAGGCAGGACAACGGACAAACCATGGAGATAGGGATAGGATCCATTTTTCTAGTAAAAATAAAAACCCTTACAAACATCTTACCAAGATTTAATGTACATTTATTCTTAACACGTGGAACATATAGTATAAAGATTTCATACTGAATAAATGATATTCATTAAGCCAAAAAAGGAAAAAAGGGAGGAATTTACATCAAGTTTTTAGCTACATCGTCTGAAATACAAATATGCAGAATTCATCACTGAAAAATCTCAATTGTGTTTCTTCATCAGGAACTTCAACTGAACCTAGAACTTTTTCACACCTCGATTAGAAAGAAAACAAAAAAAACAGGAAAAATAAACTATAAGTTGATTGGCTGCTGAGACAGCAATGACTTTATACACAAAGACCTGTACAGCATCCTCCAGGGAGAGATGTCTGGCAAGAGATTAAATAATTGTGTCTCGCTTTTGCAGGTCATCAACTTGTTAACTCGTCATACTATAAAGGGGGGCAGGGAGGGGAACAAAACTGCAAGGAATCGGAGGGTATGTGCAATGTACAACGTCATATATATATACACACGTGGCAGCGTTCAGGCTGCAGCTAAAGGTTAAAACCAGTTCTAAGAGGTGATCTCAGGGTTATTCATACAATCAAGGAGGAAGAGAGAAAGAGGTCAGGGTGTTGTAGGTTCACACATGATACTTTGGGGGAAAAGCCTTTTTTTCTCCTCAACATTAACTAAAAACATTTTTAAAAACTACAGCTTGCTGCTGATCCAGCGTTTTTTTTTTTTTCAATGTGAGACATTATTACAGTATGTTTACAGTTTAAGGTGTACAGTACATGAAGTTCTACACTCTACTGCACAGGCCTCCATTGGACAAGGTCTGTTCACAACCGGTAACTTCTTGGTTCCTGCAAGATTGTGAATGTACAACGATAAACCACACAGAGTTCAGCAGTCACTTGTGTCCTTCAGAGTTTACCATTAAAAACAGCTATGAAAGTGGCGCCTGTCGATGTGATAACACGGCAAGTCGTTTTCCCCAAACTCACTGTAAACGACAGTAACTTTGGTTAAAATAAAAAAGTCTTCTACGTAGGCAGAACTTTTGTCTCCTTTAACTGGGGATTCAGGGCAGAGTTGAGGGTAGGGTAAAGGGAAAAGGGAAGGGGGACATCTTTCCCCAAGGAGAAGCAGGGCAGCGCAGGGCAGACAGTGGATTCTGAGGTGGTTTTGCATAAATAAAGGGCAACAGTCAGTTTCTAAGTTCTCCACTCACGCACACGCACACAGGGGTATAGGCATCCCACGGCTGTCATGACTGGCCAATTAAAAACAGTACATCACAAATAACTTGTGAAACCAACGAGTTCATCAAAGGCGACACGGAGATGTCCAACAGCCGCGACTCATATAACGTGAACTCAGAGTGGTTCTCGTCCACTTTGGCCAGGGCAAGCAGCGCCCGAGCTGCCCGACGCATCATGTCCACACTCGTTGACTCAAAGGGAGGGTTTTGCATGTGCATCAAGCTGGCCTGACTCTGCTGGAACTGAGTGGCTGCCAGGCTGTCCTCCAAAAAGCCCAACAAGTTGCCAATGCTGCCCTTCTGCACAGCAATTGCCCTGGCTGCCAGGCTGTCACCCTGCGCCAAGTTGGCCAGCAGTACCACAGCCATCTCCCGACACACGGGGTTCTTTCGGTCACTAAGGAAACGCACCATGGTGCTATAGACCTTCTCCAAGCGACTAAAGGGAGGAGTTGCAAGAATCAAATCCACATTGTTGTCCTGGATGCTGAGTTTGCTGAGAGTTTCCAAAACCAGTCTCTGAGGGGAGAGGACAGCGTTAGGTCCCAGGGTTGGAAAAGGGTCCTGGGCCTCTGCTGATGGACATACAGCCCAGTGGAGGAGTCCATCCAGGACAGGCAAACAGATGCTTTCAGGGTAAGGGGAGAGGTCCAGCTGACCGGAAATGTTGGCCAGTGTAACCAGCGTGTTTTCACGCAGCATCTCCAAACAGTCCCACCACCACTCCACCTTGTTGCAGCTCACCCCTTGGTCCTGTTCCTCTTCCTTCTCATATGTCAGTGGTGCCTGTTTGCGTTCCGGATGCTTGTGGTGCAGGAGAATCAGTTTCCCTAGAATCAGCAGCAGACCGGGGTGCTTAGACATTTCAAAGTCATTGCCCGGCACAAATGATAAACTCCTGATGATGTTAGAGACACAGACGCAACGTTTAGCTAGAGAGTCCTGCCAGTCTAGGATGGTGCAGAGGGGTGTCTCGTCCTTACTGTGAGGTTCATCCTCCAGAATTTTTATATTTCTGTGGCTCTGAGCTGGACTGCTGCCAAATGGAAATTTGCTGCTTTCCTTTGCTGCTGCCGAGTTTTTGACCTCCTCCTCCTCCTCCGCCGCCGCCAGTGAGCCTGGCCGCGCCGAAAGCATGTCATCCATTGTAGCTGTTATCCTTTTCTCCGGGGGACCATCAGATGGCAGATTCTCCCCCTCTCTAGTTCCTGGATTGCTCTCTGCTGCTGAACATTTTCTCAAGACAGAATTGCAGGAAGCTCGTTTGTGAGTTAATAGTAACTCCATTTTGCTCTCAAAGTGGGTTTGAATGTGTTCAGTGGTATCTCCACCACCAATCCGCCAGTGTAGCAGTCCACTTTCAAACTCCTGTACTCGCCCCAGCTTGTCTGAGTAGTCTACCACAAATGGGTCATTTTTCTGCACTATCTTGACTGGAAGCTTATCAAATTTACTGACTAGTTTTTCCTCACTGCTCTCTACGGGTGCTTTGTCTTTACTTGCAAATGCAGCCTCCTCTTCCTCCTCCTCGTAGTTAGGGCTCTGTGGTGCCTCCTCTTCCTCCCCCTCTTCAGGATGGGGACTTGAAGACTTGCAGAACCTTTCAGGATCCAATAGTGTTTTCTGTCCTGGATCTCCCACTTCATATTCTTTTAAGATCCCAAAGATTTCTATCAGGCAACGCCGGAAGTATTCCACCAGTAGTTCCAGCAACCCTGGAAGCTATATGAAAAAAAAAAAAAACAAGGGGAGGGAGTGGAAAAAAACCCACATCAGAGTGCAAGCCAAACCTGGTGATTCACTTCATTACTGGGGAGGTGGGTCAGAAGAGGGCTGGGTTGAAGCAGTATTGTCAATTAGTTTCTTAGAATACAGGCTATACATTACAGTGTGTGCTACGCCAAAGAGAAAACTGGAAAATATGAGGGTTCTCATCTAGGAAAGGAAATAAAGGGTGCATAGGGGGAGCTCGGTCAGTATTTACCATTGACCAAGCAAAGGACACATGCCTGTACCTCCTTCCTGGTCATCACCTCCTTCCTTCAAGCACTGGGTGCCAAGGGAAACAGTATTTAGAAATTTCAGTGCATGGTTTTTGCTGTGGCGAAGAGGAAGGAGACAAGACACTCAGCCAGAGGCAGTTTAGGAAGAAGGTTAATGTCCTTAAAGTGGCACCCAAACGTCAGGAAGAGAGGCGTGACCAGGACAGACAGCTAAAGAAAACAAGTGGCGTTGCAGAACAGCAGAGACGATAGGCAGCCTTCAGCATGCTGCTGTACCATCACTGGGAGAGCAGGTTTGTACACCTCTCATTCACAAATTCATTCTCTCTCTCTAAGTGGTGTAAGTGCCACTACATAAGACAGTGAACCACACCCAGCTGGTGCATGGGTTACACGTACACTGACAAAGTAGCACGTACCCAGACTCTGAGCAGTTATGTATTCAGGGTTGGCCTACACAACAGGCACGTTTAATTTCTGCAAATGCTGGGATGGCTGGAAGCTTGGCGCTAGCTGGAGAAAGCGCCAGGGTTCTGCTATCTTGTCAGCACTTGGAATCAAAAGGCCTACATCTCAGAGCATCTGAACCCACCTGGCTGAGGTTGAAGGTCATTATGCTGTTGTCATCATAGAGCAGGATGTTTATGGTATCTAAGGCCCACGTACTTTCAGCCAGCAGCCCCGACTTCAGAGACATCATCACTCTCCAGGCTTCAGGAGTTCCTGAAATATAAACATACGATACTTCCAGTTCCTGGGCTTGAGAAACAAGAGACCTACAGTCAATGTTGCTTCGTTTCCATGGACAGCACAGCCCATTCCACAGGGTTCTGCAGACCACAGTGCAGACAAGCCAAATATCTGGGGTAGGGGGGGAGAGGAGGCAGTTATACAGACAAAACCACCGAAAATTGATTTCCCTTGATGGCTCCCCTTCCCAACAGCGCCGATGGTCCCTCTGACACATCACCTCCAACGGCTGACAGCAGAGCGGGAGCCAAGTCTTACCAATATCTTTTGTTGTCAGCCGTCTCCTTGGCTTCAGCACAGGCTGCGTAGCTTCCACTGAGCCAGGTGGGAAGGTGATGTCCCGTCGTATCATGGGCGGCTGTACGGCTGCTGAGGCTATGTGTGAGGCAGGGACAGGAGGCCCTGCCTTCTGCATTTTCATCCCCGAGTGCAGGAAGGGAGATTTGCTGGGCGAGGTGCGGTTCTCCAGAGGTCTGGGCAGAGGTGCTGGGCTGGATACCTGAGGAATGTGATTCTGCATGCTAGGAGGGGTCTGGTAGTTCGGCTGTGGGGGTCTTGTCAGTGGGGGTACCGGGGCAGAAGGACCATAAGGAGGCTGGCGGTTCCCATGGGAGGGCCATGGTCCCTCATGATTGACCCTCTGCTCTGAATGGAGAATGTCATCTGTTCGATTCACTCCGTGATAAGCAGGCCCCTGCGCCGCAGAGCCGGAACTCTGCCTGTTTGGATAGCTGTACCCTATTTCATTACGCCCCTGCCATAGGCTGCCCTGCTGCAGGCCCTCTGGAGTAGGCTGCATGGGACCACCCATCATCTGAGGTGGTATATTCTGCTGCGTGGTGGAGCCTGGGGGAGCCGAGACCCTGTCTCTGCCAAACTGGAATGGGAACTGGTTCTGCGGCCCTGCAGCAGGCCGGCGGTCAGTGGCAGGGTATGTACTCCCATACTGGTTATACAGCTCCTGCTGGGGGGAAGGCTGGGCACTTTGCTGCTGGCTCGGCTGTTGGCTCTGTGCTGGAGGCAGCTGCTGCTGTGCCTGTCCCTGTCCGGTGCTGTAGGGTACGTTGTACATCTCCCCTTCGTGTCGCTTGGCAGGTGGGCCGTAAGTGCCGTCCATTGGGCGCTTGTAATTCTACAAGGAAGAGGTACACAGCAGTCGGCAATGGAGTAGATTTAGAAAACATTAATGACAATGTGAATTCTGGGGCAGAGCTACATAGCCCCAGGTGGGACTGGGTCCCCCAGTCACATGAATACTGTGATCTACCCTGCACTGGGGTGAGGTTTGCTAAAGGGTCAACATGATCAACCTTCCCATGTGTGACCTGAAGAAACAGCAAACGCCACATTTTACAACCCACCACAGAGACTCTCAGGCATTTTGAGTTTTCCTAGCTGCTTTCTCAAGGGTGCTTTCAGGCTAAAGGTCAGCAGGAAAGACTTGCCTATATCAAGGGCTCAGCCTCTCAACCTTTAGTACAGTGTCACCACACAGTACAGTCTGTGCATCAGTTCCATTCTGGTCAGTGTCAGGGGCTTTGGCAGATCCTGTTCCAGTTTTTCCATACATTGGATGGCAAAATAGATGTTTCGACTGAAATCTCAGCTAGGGGGTGCATCAAAAACTACACTGAAAGCTTGAACTTTTAATTGTTCCTTTCATCCTAGAACTCAAAGCATCTTACAGAAGTGACAGTGGCTCCTTTTTTACATGGGGAAGTAAGTGAGACCACGGCACCGCCAGGATTAAAACCCACATCTCAATTCCCACTCCTGTGGCCTACCCAGGGTGCTGCCCATCTAGGTTTCAGCGCAAAGGCCTTGAGCTCCAGGAAGACACTTGAGAAGCGAAGTAACTGAAACCCTTGGCCCAGCGCCTGGTGGCTCTGGTTGCAAAGCCAAACAAATGGCAATGCAGTTGAAATTATTCTTAGCGCAGATCTGCAAGTGCCCTCTGCAAGCTCACAAGCCGCACAGCTTCTCTCCCAAACATACAAGGAAAATAAGGCACTGATGGAGACATCACCATGAACAGCAAGTTAAATCTCCTTTCTTTGTGTTTATCCTTGTTACGCTAACACGTCTCTGAAACACACACCATGGGTAGCTATAAAAACCCCACTCCTGGGGATGGACGGAACCCCCAAAACTTCAGCAACCAGCTCAGCAACTGAAGCATCCAAGAAAATCCTGGGTGCATGGAAAGATCCAGGTCAGCGGCTGCTGCCTAGACCCACTGAGGGGTGAGAGTGAGGCCACCCATGAAATCCTAGACAAATCTGTGGACTAGACCCCTGGCTGTTAGAGATACCACAGAAGGTCAGACAGGAGGATTACAGGGAGAACAAACCCCAAGTGAAACTTTCTGGCTCCTGGTATCTGAATTGGCAATTGTACTAGCTTTGCTCTGAAGAGCCCCCCTCTTCACAGAACACTGGGTATTAGGTCTACACATTGTACACACTGTGCAAAATCACAATACAAGGCACATTAAAACCCAACTTAATAACTACTTGAACACTATTAGTAATATGGAAATGTTTGACACAAAACTCTGACCTATGAGGGAAGACTGAAAGAACTGGGTTTGTTTAGTTTGGAAAAGAGAAGACTGAGAGGGGACATGAGAGCAGCTTTCAAGCACCTACAAGGGTGTTGCAAGGAGGAGGGAGAAAAATTATTTTCCTTAACCCCCAAGGATAGGACAGGAAGCAATGGGCTTAAACTGCAGCAAGGGAGATTTAGGTCGGACATTAGGAAAAGCTTCCTGCCTGTCAGGGTGATTAAATACTGGCATAAATTGCCGGGGGAGGCTGTGGAATCTCCATCCCTGGAGATTTTTAAAACATGTTAGCTAGACATTTCTCTCAGGAATGCTCTAGATGGTGCTTGGTCCTGCTGCAAGGGCAGGAGACTGGACTCGATCTCTCAAGGTCCCTTCCAGTTCTGGTATTCTATGATACTAGGATAATACTTGGATGTATGCACATTATGTAACTGCTGCGTATTACATATCAATCAGTACATCAGATAGCTAGTTCAGAAAACAATTTGCTTTTGACACCTTTCCAAAGGAAATTCACCCCTTGCTTCTCTCGAAGAAAGTGGAGACATCTGGGGAGCTCACCTGCTGTTGCTGTTGGTAGATAGAGGTTTGCTGACTGGGAAAGGGGGTGCCAGAGGATGTGCCTTGAGTGGAGAACTGATTGCCATAGGAATCATGTCTGCAGAGAGAATTAACAGGTACGTTACCTCTGACCAGGTGCACACTTAACGATGAGGGTTTCTGAGCCCACTTTCAGTTGTAGGAGGCAGTCACTTCTACTAACTGGTAAATGCTGTTTGTTTGGCCCCAGCCAACACCTACCGTTGCTGCTGCTGCTGCTGCTGCTGCTGCGGATAGCGGCTGGGGGAGTACATCCCTGAGTCAGGGGTGGAAGGCATAATGTTGGCCTGGGGAGTTCCGGTTCCTAAACTGCCCTCGGGTCCCATTCCTGGCTCCGTCCTACACAAACAAATACACTTGGTCAAGACTGCTTCTTTGTTCCTCTAGAGGAAAGAGGCTACCAAGGCAGTCGCTGCAGTGATGAAAAGATATCAGCCCTCACCTCACTCTGTCGTAAGGACCTCCATAAGGGTAATGTTGCCGTTGTCCCAGGGCCATGTTACCCATCCCTGGACCTGCAGCACGATTGTAAGGGTCACCCATACCAGTGTTGGGGCCCTGCCCTGAGGACATGAAAGGATCACTTCCTGGAGCTGGGAGAGAGTGGGAAGGGGAGGAGGGGAAGAAAAAAAAATCAGCACAGCAAGTTCACCTTGGAATCAGAAAAATCTTCTCTCCTTTTGTTGGAGATGGATGAGCAGCACATGGCTCCAGCGCAGGGGCTGCATAGATCCCTACTGCACTGTCAAGAGTTAGATAGCTCAATAGCATTAAAAGCTTAATCACCTTTCCTCATACTGCTATAGGGATCCTTGTTTGGCTCATAGGACATGCGACCCATCATGTCAGAGGTATTCATGCTGGGCTGGTACCCTGGATTTGGAGTCATGGAGTTCCGCTTCTGGAACGTTGGGTCACTGCCATCTGCAAAGGCATCCTGGAGCCCCACAGAGTTGCTCCTAACAGAACACAAGAACATACTGCTTAGAACAAAGTCCTGTGCCACTCCTCTCCCGCCGCCTTAGGAGATGCCGATCGTATCCCCCTCCTGACAGACCCACCAAAAGAAGGGCAATGATTACCTACATGATAGGCTATCATTGCCACTACCACAGGTTCACTCCAGTTACCCTGGAACCTCCATAATCCAGCAACCTTAGGCATTGGGGGTAGGGGTGTGGGGTCTGGAGGCAGGAAGGGTGCAGGAGCACATGGGGGATGAGAGTGCAGGGTCTGGGAGGGAGAAAGGGAAGGAGTGTTGGGGGGGAGGGAGAATGTGGGGTCAGTGTGAGGGGGAGGAGGCGCCTAGGACCTGGCACCCTGCTCTTGGGGACACACAGTGCTACTCCCAGGCACTGCCCCCTCGTCATCATGGGAGTGGGGGGGAGAGGAGAGGAGAGCCTCCAGACCAGTGCTTCACTGTGCTGCCATTCCTCCAGCTGGGGGGGGGGGGGAAGGGGGGAAGGAGGAGAGTATCACCACAGAGCCACTTCCTCCTCCCCCTGCCCGGGTCTGAACCACAGGTGTTCCCAAATCAGGGACACCCGGATTATGGAGGTCACAAAATGAGCATGACTACTGCAACTGAGCAAAAGCTCCCTTTGGCCCCAACTCAACACTGCTAGTGACCATTAGCAACCCTGCCTGCCCCACAGGCTCTCTGCTTGCAGCGGACAGAGTGTGGCAGTGCACTACCTGACGCCTGGCAAAGGGGGCATCTGGCTGTGTGGTGTAGATGCTGGCGTTGGTGGTTTCAAATCTCCTCCCTCTGCCATAGAGCTGCTGGTGGACTGAGGTGTTTGAGGACCCTGCATGGAGCCTGAACCCGCTGCAAGAAGAAACAGGAGAGTCAGCATGAGCAGCTCTGTGCCGGACAGAAGAGGCTGCCCTAAAACACACCAGAATGTCAGCAACTCAAAAAACCCAATGCACACCCTGAAGGAGAGGCATGCCTATGAACTCAGCGTACAGGATGGACTCTTGGCTCTCCAGACCTCCCCCCCCCCCCACACCTGTGACAATGCTTAAGGCCCTTATATTTCTCCATCAGAGAGAGCATCTCATCCTATCCCTCCCCTTTAAAACACCTCCTACCCCCAGACTCTCTACTGACAGAGGAAGCTGCTTAGTGTACCAGGCGGCACAGAATTAAAATGTTTGTCCCGCAAGCATGACAACCACAATATCAAGAGTGGCAAGCACTGCAGCCCTGCACCTTCGTGAGTCTGGTTTCTGTACGGCTCACGTCCTTTATGAAATGGACACTCCACTGCCTTCAGTGACGGGCACTGACTGTACAGCAAGGTTCCCTGATCCGACTTGCCCTGCTGGTGGGGGGCTTGTTCAGGATAATTCATGGGGCACTCCTAAACCATTTTGGGCTAGACCAGGGGTAGGGAACCTAAGGCAGCCCCCAGCTTGCCTGGATCCAGCCCCTGAGGGGTGGGTTTTTTTGTTTCTCACTTGTGTGCAGCCCCCAAATGATTTTTCTGTGGGTCAGTGGCCCAACCCAAAAAAGCTTCTCACCCCTGGGCTAGACCCTTAGGAACAGACCAGAGAAAGAAGAGCACTTTCAACAAGTGACAAAAGCCCTGGCGTAGCCAAGAAGTGGCTACTCGGGATCCCTTGAGACAGAGGCCAGGACAAACCCAATGAAAACCCTAGGTCCCCATGTGTAAGGGAGCACACAATGTGCTTAAGTCCCACTATTCCTGCAGAACTACTGCTACTCTCCTTGCAGCTGGCAAGAGCCGAACCCTTAATTAATGTTTCCATTAGTTACCATTCCCGGCATCCGATATCCCTCAGCTTCAGCCTTGCTGGTTGATGAGTCATTTCAGCTATTCATTAAAATCCTCTAAGGTCACTGGCAGGTCATGTTTGTTTATGCCCCACCTTCCTGGCACCCTGTCCCCCCCCCCCCTTCCAGCCCGAAGGGCGGGCAGTCCAGCTCAGCAGGGAGCTTCATTCATAACCCTCCCCCCACACCCTGCTTCACTATTCATTAGCATGTCAGCACCAGGCTCCCCTGGGAATTCAGGGCTGGTCTCCAGGCTGGGGACAGTCCCTGTGCTGGACAGCCCCCTGCTGTCCCTCCCACTCACTAATTCACAAACTGTTGGAGACCAGCCAACTCCACCTCCCAGAGGACACCCAGCCATTCACACTCAACAGCCCAAGGAGGCCTGGAAGGGAGGGGCAGTAGCCCAGACTGTACTGCCCAGGAGCCAGCTTCCTGGGCACACAAAGCACGCAGCTTTGTGGGGCAGGGGGCGGGGGGATTCTGCACACTGTTTTCCAGAACGGCTTGCCTGAGCGGGGCACAGATTTCAATACAGTCTAGTAGCGCTACCCCATCACACGCTCCTGGGAAGATCCTACAGCTACGAAACACATCACTTAGCGCACAACTCTGCATTAGAATCTAAGCCTCCATTAAGGCAAGAAAACATGGAAAGCGCTCGTCACAGCCCAAGGACCAGCAATCAAAGGTGAACTGAGCAGTCCGCAAACAGCATGAAGCAACAGCTCTGAGGAATACGACCCACCTCTATCCATCTTCAGGGAGTGTTAACCTCACATGCCAGCAACGGGAGTTTAAAAGCATTCAGTGATGGATAAGTAGGGCACAGCTCGCTCCCACCAAGAGTCATCTCAGAGACACAGAGATGAAGCCACAGCTGCCCCCTCAGTTCTAAGGGTCAAACTGCTGTCAGTTGCCAAACCTAACTCTGCCTGCCTGGGTACCACATGCCCCACTGCCGGCTACCCAGCTGCCAAAAAGAAATGTTCTGAGAGTTGCCCCTGGGCACTCCCATTTGCGAGATGCTCCCAGTCTGGGCATCAGGAACTTGGTGGGACAGGATGAGCACCCACCTGAGGCATTGAGGTCTGGAGTCAATGTTGTGAAAAGTGAGTGAACAACATGAATATGCAGAGACAATTCTGAGAGGACCACCCAGCTAACGGCTTTGCGTCAAGGTTACTACAGCATAAACGCACAATGAGGTGCAGGCAGCAGACCCACAGAGTTCCATCACCAAAATCAGCCATCAATGCCACCTTATCCCTAGAAGGCCAAGTCGTGAGAATCACATTCCCTTAAGCTAAGCTAAGCAAAAAGAAGCAGCTATACACAAGCTAGTCCACTCACCGGGAGCAAGAGGAAATCTCCAAAAGCCATCACAAATTAAGTGACTTCCTAGATGTGTTAGTCCTAACCAAACTCACTCAGAACCCTCTTAATGCCTTGGTTACGTAGCTTCCTTTCCTTGCTGGAAAGAATGAGGTTTTTGGAAGAGACGGGTGGTCTGGTTTAAGTTTAACTCAGATGCTGCTTTAGGCAAAATTTTTGCCTAATGACAAAAGTAGTTTCATCCTGTGGAATACAGTGAAGTTATGTCCATATGGGGACAGGTTTCCTGAATGGAGAAAAGACATTACCCAGTTTTTTTAGGCTTCTTGGGACTGTGGCTAAATGCTTCAGTTGCCTGTGGGAGAGAGTGGTATTCTGAGGTGGCAAACAAGTGCATTTTGTTCAAGGATATCACACGGCTGATGTTTCAGATACAGGTAGAAGTTAATACAAGATTATATGAATACAGAGTATGGTGACAGACTACTATCCACTGCTGCGAGAGGAAAACCTTTATCCACTTCTGGGAGTAGAATTTCAATAGGGAAGGCTAAGTGGATCTGGCCCACGAAAGCTCATCTCCTAATAAACCATCTTGTTAGTCTTTAAAGGGCTACATAGTCCTGGTTTTTGGTCTGCAAGGAAATACTTTGCTGCCTTGCAGAATTTGCTAGATGAAAAGAAATCCATGTCCTGTGATCCAAGCAGCTAGGTGAAGAGACTGATTTGTGATGCAGGAGAAGATGGCTGTCTCATGTTACGAGGCTTGGAAGTCTAAGTAGCAAATATGGAGACGTTTCCTGTTCCAAAAACTGGACTGATCAAGCAAAACTCTCTCCCCCCCACCCCCCACGGGTGGTAGCAATGGGATTGTTGAAAATACACATAGTAGATCCCTGCTCCAATTCAACAGGAAAAATACTGATCACTGGATTTTCTGCTCATCCCTGCACTGGAACTAAAACGTAAAGGCACTGACTGCACTGCCACCTCTACCTGAGGCAATATGGTTTTTCGGCCCCATAAGTAAATCTTTCTGGTTTTGTCAGAAGGGCAGAACCACAAAGCCTGGTGCTATTAAAGCTTCCCTTTGGCTGCAGAGACACCCAAAGAGTCTGAGTCAAGTATGGAAGAGGTGCGAAAATGCTGCTATAGAACCGTGTACAAGGAATCTCTTTGTGGGCAGATCCTGGGGTCAGCCAGTTGCCTGTAGCAGGTGTGTGTCAGCATCAATCAACAGCTAAGTTCTTCTCCTTGGTCTCAGATACAGTATATATCAATACAGGCAGCATTTTCTTCCTGGACTTTGACAGTCTTCTACTCAAGACATTTATTCAAACCAGCAACTCCCGAAACTATCTGCAGTCATCAGGCGTAAGGGGGCAGATGTGATAGTATTCAAGCAAAGCAGAAGTTTTGCTATCAAATATGACTTCAGCCCTATTCAGTACAGACATGTTACACTGTGGATATGAGCCACAGGTGAAGAGAGATGAGAGAACAATTTAAAGAGACAAAGAAGGTTCTGGTGGTTGCCTGTGGCCCTTTTGAGAAAGGACAAAGCAACAGGCTTCTCAACTGGCCACCGATAAATGGTGAGGATGGGAGAAAGCAGCAGCATCTGCAGAGAAAAATGCCAAGGACCTGAGAGGCCTTTGAGAGAAAGGTCCCAGTGGTGCCTAAAAGGGTTCACACAACCAGGACTGACCAGATTTGATTTGAGAGTACAAGTAGAGTACTCTCAAAGCAGGACTGTTGCACTGTTCTGGAGCTGAACAAAGAAGCCCATCCCAGAACCAAGGATTCTCCCATTCCCTCATGAAGGTGTTTCAAAGCAAACAAACTGCACCTAATGATCTGACTTGAGAGGGAGGCTGTGGAACAGCTGAGTTTACCTGGTATTTCGCAGTAGAGGTTCAAGGTTTGGCATGTTCAGAACAGCCACCTAGGGAGTGGCCTTCCATCTCTACAGAAGGCACCATATTCTGGGAAGAACACAGGGCTCAAAGTGCACTGCTTAAACCCATACTTTTTTCCTGGTCTTTACTGGCTGGATCAGACATGATGCTCAAGAACAATCTAGAGACTCTCCAGGAAACAAAACTACACAACAGTCTACTTCATAGCCTACTCTAAAGCTCACCCAACTTGTCTACAACCAAAACCATCCCAACGAGTTGGTATTTAAAAAAAAAATCGTTTGTAGGCGCACAGCCCTAGGCCAGCAGCTAGCTGTAGGAAAGTAAGCAACCGAGGCAATATCTGATTACACAGGCCTGGAAGGCAAGCTTCAAGTATTCAGTGCTTTGGTGAGCATAAGGTGCTACTTTCCCAGAAGATCGCAAACCACAGCTGGATGCAATGCTGCTCAAATATACAGAAGTCACCTCAAAGAGCCTTCTCCAGGCCATGATCCCCCACTTGCCCCTTCCTCCAAACAGTTCTGTCAGGGCAAAAGCCTGCGGAATATTAAATGTTTGGAGGCAGCACACAAGCCAAGTACCAAAGAGTCTCCGTTAATGTGGTCCCTATGGATATGCACTGCAGGCAGGCATGTGCTCAGTATGCCAAGGACTGGAAATCCTTCAGCAGTGCCTGCTGGTCTGTGCCAGCACCTGATGCCTTCTTGTGCTGCAGGGCATAAGGGGCAGTGCAGACTGGCCACCTCTACAGTTGCCACTCTGCCATGAGCCATGTGAGGATCCAAACAAGAGGAGAAAGAAAGGTCACAGTCACCACAGGAACCATACACTTTTCTTTGAGTGCTGGTCTCTAAGTATTTACTATGAGTGACTCCCAAGCCATGTCTATGTCTTCTCTAGGTTTAAGTGCCCCGATGGCTGGAGAAATGGAAGGGAGAATCCCAAGCCTATCAGCTAACAGTTTAAGACTTTACTAATTAATAAAAGGAACTAATACAACTATTTACAGCATCTGCAAACAAAGGACAGACATCACTAGAAGGCCACATGCATGAGGGCTCCTTCCCAATCTGCAAGCAGCAGAAAAGAAACAGGTTAGGTGGTCAGCTTGCTGCACCCCACATGGCCCTGAAGATGCAGGCCAATGGACACTCTTACTGAAGGACTCACATTTGCACCCGCCGGGATGAGCACTGCAAGAAGATGCACATACCACAAGGAATACTTTATTCACTGCACTAGTCATATACACGGAGCCCATTAAAAGCCTCAATTTGAACACTTCAGATATCGTCATAAGAAATTTCATGTGACAGTAGAAAAGAGGAATTTAAATCCAATTTGCTGCAGAATATAGGGCATCTTGTCTATAGTCTTTATACTCACCTGGAGATGGGGGCTGTATCTTGGGCTGGGACTTCTTTGAATCAGCAGCTGCAAAGATGTCTGGGGGTGGGTCTTCGCCTCGTTCAATCTTGCACTCAAAGGCATAGAGGCATTGGATGTACTGCTTCTTCAAAGAACTAGCTGCACTGCTAGACGTGCCCACATTAAGATTGGTGGCTAACTCACGCCATTTCTTGTTTTTATTGACCTGCACACACACACCCCAAAGAAAAGAGGGTCAGAATATAAAATTCAAGCCATTTCCCTTTTCTAGGGGATATACCCCAGAGCCATATTTCCCAACTAGATACCAGCAAAACAGGTAGCAAGCACAACAGCCACACAGTTGGGCTGAAACTGTGGATCAAAA
Organism: Pelodiscus sinensis; assembly: GCF_052426305.1. Classification (NCBI taxonomy): domain Eukaryota; kingdom Metazoa; phylum Chordata; order Testudines; family Trionychidae; genus Pelodiscus; species Pelodiscus sinensis. Next base: position 3,209,826 of record NC_143077.1, on the reverse strand, counting down.
CCAAAGCAGTAAGCCTCTGCTTGCCTGGCTCAAAGGAAAGGGAGATTCAGAGAGGGGTAACAGCGAGCAGCAAACTGAAGTAGCCAGGAGATCAGCAGGCAGCCCATATGCAGCAACACTAATAAGTGATGCAAACAGGGCCTCACTGCTGTTCTACAGCCTGGGTGAGGAAAAGCACCAAGTGGATCTCAGTGAGGTCAGAATACTCTCAAGCACTGCAATTAGATCCACTTAATTCTAGGATACTGGATTTTAGAAATAAGGTATTGACACTACTTTAAAGTTGCAGATTCAATTTAAATCTGAAGAACTCAATTAGCAACTCGAGTTAAGCTTGAATCCAGCTGCCTATATGATTGAAGTTTTGAGTCAGAGGCTACATATAAACGTACAGCCATCTCATTTGCATCACGGTTGTGATGGCTTTCTGAACTTCTGGTCACGCACCTGAGTCAGTCCTCCAATCTCTTTTACAGAGATATAGAGCCGGTAAAGGTCTAGAGGTTTCCTGCCCACAGCCGGGAGGTTGGTCATGCCCATGGCTTTCTCTTCAGTGAAGGCTAGGTAACGATCTACCCAAATCTTCCTCTCCGGCTCACCACCCAGCTCATACAATTTGGTAATCTTTTCGTTGGTGGTGGTAGAAGAACTGGACTTCTAGAATGAAGAGAAAACAGATCTCAAGATGGAGGAGCAAGTGAGTCAAAAAAAATCTTAACACATCAAGCTCAAGCTGGTTTTGTCATCTTATAAAGTAGAAACCCTGAAGGGATAAAATTCTGCAGTTGTATTAGGAGCAGCCAGACATCAGCCCAAAGGTGAAACGCACATGTCAAAATCAGAGGTTGCTGTAGACCAGTGCAGGCAACTTGCAGCGCATGGGTCACATGCAGCCCGCTGGGGCTCCACTTGTGGCCCACAGAACCCCTGCCTACGCCCTCCCCTACATGTCTCATGTACTGGGCCAGCCAGAGCCCCATGCTTATTTGCTCCTCCCCTACCCTCCCAGCACATCTGGAGCCTGTGAATCGCCTGATTCGCACTCTGTCCCCTGCTCCCCCCCCTTCCCAGAGCTAGAATGCTGCAAGTGGTGTTCCAGCTCTGGGAGGGAGGGGAAGAAGTGGGCACAGAGTGCAAAGCAGGTGATTTGCAGGCTCTGAAAGTGCTGAGAGGAAGGGGGAGAAGCAGTTAAGTGCTGGGCTCCGATGCTCCAGAGGTGTGTGGGGGAGCAGATCGGGGGCCCTGCAGGTGGAACCCCCGTTGAGTCACGAGCTGCGGTGGCCCACTAAGGTGAAGGAGTATCACTCTTGTGGTTCACCCACCATTCCTGGTTGCCCATCCATGCTGTAACAGATGGGTAACATTGAGCTTTTGTGGACAATGCTGCTGAGAATCAAAACAGGATCCCAATGAGCACACTTCAAAAGAGGAAGTTCGTCCACCCACAGAAAGGCTATAGAAGCCAGGTAAGTTTCATCTAGACACCAGAATGGTTTGTGTGGTGAGGGGGAAAGGGACGGACAAGGGGTGACAATCTTTTCAACAAGAGACTGAATAACCCGTATGTCTGCTTCTCTGAAGAGACCTTAAAGGGATATTCTTACTACTTGGTCTGTTCCATAGCACAATAAATGGGGAATTCCATCAGCTCTTAAAGTTTTCTGAATCCTAAGCACAGCTCTATCGGGATAAAGACAAGCCAGATCCCTATTAGCCATCACTCTCTGCCAACTATAAACACTACCCTCCTAACCCTTTTAGTCCGTCCATTTTCTATTACTCTGGTGGAAGGTCCCAGCATACATAACTACAAATGCATCAAGAACCAAAAATAACACTCTGAAAGGTTTTCAGTTAAAACCACCAAATCCTAATAGGAAGTAAATGTGTGAGGAATCCTACAAAAGAATCTTTTCCTTTCATAATCTTCCCTTCCTAATGATTGAATTTACAGAATTAGGTACAAGTTGCAACAATGTCACTAATGTAAAAAACATTGGAAACCTCTCTCTTCCCCTGCCAGCACGTGCTGCTTTTTCCCTGCAAATATAAAAGAAAGATACCTCTTAAAAATACCTTCAAGTCTGCGGAAGGACAGCACAATCAAAACTTCTTTATGCAAAAGATTGCCAACTGAAAATAAGGGTGTTTTTTTTTTAATTAAAGACTGTTTTGGAGGCAAGAGGAAGGAAGACGGTTTGGCCTCTCCTATCTTTGAAATTGGGTCTGGAGTAGAATCTCTATTCTAGAGGCCAAATTCAAGCAATAATGTGTGAGTCTGCAGAAGGAAGATCATGTAGCTACTCTGCAGATGTAATTGATTAAATATTTGGGGCAGACTATGGTGACTATGTTGTCTTGGAGTTTTTTTACAAGGTCTTCTTGTTTCAGGCCAGCACGTCATAAGAGCAATCAGGTATCCATTTAGATGTGGTCCCACGGGTCACAATGTTACCTAGCAAACTGGTATGAACAGAAAAAGAATTGGGTGGATTTTTTTTTTTTTTTTTTTTTTTTTTTTTTTAAAAAGAGTCTAGTCTGCTCCAGGAAGAGCCAGATACATCCCACCTTGGACTGTTTGAGTGACACACACAGAAACATGCTTCTCTTGCATGGGGGGCATGCCATGCTGGTGAGTGGTGATAGGGGAATAAGTTCATTAAGATGGAACTCAATGTGCTGCTTCAGAGCACTCTGAGATGAGTCTGCAGCACCACTCAGACACCGTCTACCAGGTTTTACAAGGATAGTCACTACAGCACTTTGTGGCTGACGTCACCAATACTAAAATGCCCTTTCAAGAAAGACATTTAAACTCCCTGAAAAACATGGTTCCCAAGGAAAGTTCATCAGCTTTGATGATACAACAGTAGTGTTCCACAACGCAAGAGTGTGTGTGGGGGTGGTGGTGGGGAGTTTAATGTTTTTTCATTCCCCCCCCCCCCCCAAGTATCAAGCCTTATGGGAGTCTGACAAGGGGCTTCCCAGACCTAAGTGGAAATAGGCTAGACATACCTGGATGGAATCAGATTGAGACAGGTGAGAAAGGTAGCCAAAAACATTTTTTGCAGAAGGCAAGTAAGAGAACTTGGATCAGCCCAAACCTTTTGCGCACGGATTTGTAGGGCTTTCTGGCAGAAGGTCCGAGATGCCAGGAGAACACAAGCTACCTGCAACAGACATCATGCCTATGCATTGCTATCTTGCCAAGTGTTCAGTGGCTAATGAGCTGTTAGCTGTCCATCTAGAGGTGGGTATTAGCAGTGCTACCTAAACAATGATTGCAGGACCAATCCCACTTGCAAGCTTCTGACAAAAGGAGCAATGCCTTGTAAACATAGGGACCAAGCTCCATGTAGCTGTCTTCACAGTTTCAGAAACAGGGACAGTCTGCCAACAGGCAGCAGAGGCTGTCTGAGCTCTCAAGTGGTCAGGTGGATCTTACCTGGCTGACTCTTACTGTGTCTTTATACACATGGAGACTCTGGGAGGATATTGCCTAATGCAGGTGGAACCTCTCTAGTCTGGCACCCTCGAGCCCTGACCGGTGCCAAACCAGAGAATTTGCCAAACCACAGGAGGTCAATACTGTCTAGCAGCTTTACCAACATTTCCACTGCTTCCTGGGCTCTTAAGACATTGAGGGGTAAATTAAGAGCTAACTGACAGCATAAAACACAGAGCCAGGACTGGTGGCTGGAAACAAATTTTATGGGGCCAAGGGAAACTTGGCTACACGTATGATAAGTGGACATCGGCTAACTAAACTCATGCCGGACCACAGATGTTGCAGGACCAGAGAGGTTCAACCTGTACTCCTTACAAAGGCCAAAACACAGAGCCCACGGGTATTCCTGAATGAGTCTGTCCCGTCAACGTAGAAAGACAGTTCTAAAAGGGCACTGAGTGAGGCTTGGCGAAGACCACTTGGAAATAAATCAATTGGTTCACATGAAATTCTAACACAACTTTGGGAAAAAACGTGGGTTGAGGTTTGAGAGATCCTGTACTTGTGAAAACATGATATAAAAGGGCCCCTGCCATGAGGGCGCCATTCCCTCTGCCTGTTAAGGTGATGTACTTACTGGTCACTAAAATGTCAGTCGTCCTAGATAAGTGGCAAAGAAAACAAGTTGCTAAGGGCTCTGCAGTGGGATTAATCAACTGTGCTAATACCTGAGGCCCTCCATCTGAGGGCAACCACAAATAAGGTCCTTACAGGATCTTACTGCTGTAGCATGGGAAGATACAGTATGGCCCCCGATCTGAGGATGATGAGTCAAGAGTCCAAAAACAGGACACCAACCTCCTTTCTTCTTAGGGATGGTGAAATAGTTGGAATAAAACTGCCCTGCTTCTGAACTCTGAGGGCACCTCTTGCACTTCTCTAAGTGGTAGAAAGATATCAACTTATTGTTTTAACAAAATCACATGTAAAGGAGCTCTGCAAAGGAATGGGGGGGAAGGGCTGGACCGGAAGGGGACTGGAACTGGATAGAATACCTCTTGTAAATTTCTAGGCTCTAATGATCCAAGCTAATCAGAGTCCAGGCCTCCCAAAAATAAGGCAGTTGCCAAAAGTGGGTGGGCTAGAAGAGCACAAAGCCTTTGGAGGTTCTGCCAGGTTACCCCCGACACCACGTGGTGGACAAGAGACAGTAGCAGCAGCAGCAGCAAAGGCAGAGAATCATCACCGGAACCTCTGCTTCTCTCAGCAGCTCTGATGTCCTCTGAAGGCTGGTAATAGGAGAGGCCAGAAGAATGCTGCCTGAAAAAATCTGTGGTTTCACTGCTTCCTTCTTGTGGGTGGAACACAGAGGCTGAGGGAGGGTAGCGTCACCCTGGAGTCCTTTAAGCAATGGAGTCGGTCTCTCAACTAAAACATTTGTTTCCTTAAAGGGAGGATCTTCAGTTGCTGTTTGGACCTCTCCAGGCTGGAGCCAGGATGATCGGCTCACGCCCACCACTGTAGTTACAGAGTGCACAGCTGCACTGGACACATCCAGCGTGGGCTCTCAACTGTCCTTCAGACACCATCTTCAGTTCCTTGTGCTCCTGGAGATAGCATGTCCACAAACTGAGAGAGCTGGTTCCAACTGAAATAAAGGCATTTAACAGAAGCATTTGGAGGCTGGAAGATGATCTGAACAAGTCCAGTCTCTGTGTGTCTGCCTCAGTGTGGATTTGGGAGGCTCTAATTCCTTCGACATCTCTTGGGCCACAGTTACAACAATAAACCTGGTACTGGATGGGAACAAAGGTGCTCAAAATCCCTTGGAAGTGACTTAGTGTGGATGTAGCCAGAACAGTGGTAGCTGTCATCTACCACAGATTTTTTGCACATTCTAACAGACCCTCCTTTATAGGCATGGAGGGCCCAGCAGGCATGGAAGGGTGCAAAATGCTCAGCAATCTGGGAACAGGCACTATTTCTAGAGGTATCTTTAGAGACTCTGCCATGTGCTTGAGGCAGCCCTAGAATGCCTTGAAGCCATCAGCTAAAGACAATGCTGAGAAGAGAATGAGGAGACTGTGGTGGGAACAAGCTGTTCTTCCCTTTGTAGATGTCATTTCTCAACACTCTCCTCCTGCCTCCGCTCCAGCATCTGATGCGAGCTGACCTGGTTGTGTTGGTTTATATAGTCTCTTTGGAGTGGGGGTTCTAACCCTGAGGAGGGGAGGGGGAAAAGATGAAGGCTCATGTGAATATGGCTGCAAGCCCTAGAGAATCTAGCACAGGTTGTACCTCCCTTGTCCGACACCCTGGGGACCCGAACCAGGGAATGTGCAGGTCGGGGAGGTCAATGCGGCAGGGGTTGCTTTACCCCAGGCAGCTGCACTGCCACCAGGGCTCTGGTCTCCCCCCACAGTGCAGGGGGAGCTCTACTTCCCCCACCCCCACTTCGCTGCAGCCTGGGACTCCCCTCTCCCCACGGTGGCCAGGAACTCCACCACAGTAGCCTGCTGCCATCTGAGGCGTCACGCTGTCCCAAACAGCTTTGGTGCTGCCCAGAAGACTCCATCAAGCAGCCCTGCTGCCGCCCGGGGAGCTTCATGCTTCACCAAATGGCTCTGCTGCCACTTGGGGGGCTCCATGCTCCTCCCCAGCACCTCTGCTATGGCCTGCGGGCCTCTGTGTTCCCCTCCGGTAGCCGTGCTACTACCTTCCCTCCCATGACAAAGTTCCGCTCCTCCCCTGATCCCCAGAGACCAGGGGCTCGGAGTTCCTCCCAGTGGCTCCGCTGCCCCATCTCAGCCCCCTGATTTGGCAACGCTCCCAGCCCCAGCCCAAAGGCTTATCCCTATGGCTGCTCGCACAGATGATGCCAGACCAGGGATGTTGCTGGACAAGGGAAGCGTGGATTAGGCAGTTTCAACCTATAGTGCCAATGCCAAACACAGGGAGGGATAAATGGATTATGGGGAAAAGACCAGAAAGAACATTCCTCATGAGCCCTAGGTTCTCAAGGATCTCTCCCCGGAGTCTCACTGTGCTATCAAATGAGGGTACGTAGAGAGTTCCTATTATACCTCAATTGGAACAAGTAAGGCGCACACCTCGTCCATGGAGGGGGCCATCTCATAAAAAATGTCCCAGCTCAGCTGCATTCCCCTCAAGTGGGCAGGAGGGGAAGTCAGTAGCAGTACCTGCCACAGTGACACCTCAGTGGCAGATGCCTTAGTTATTACCACCCTTGACTCTTACCATGCTCACAGGTAAATCACTAGCTACAGGTGTACTGGGAGCCAGCCAACAGTTCTGAGGTTGCCTGTACAGAAGTGCTGACAGTTTGTAGATACAGTGAGTAACCGAGTGTCAGACGGTCTCTTCCTTGGCTGTTGACTGAACCTCGACTGTTGAGACCAAGAGAAACCTGATGCACAGCTGGATTCAGACACCTGAAGTGACATATACCCAAGCTCAACTCCAATGAAAGGCTCCATCCTACCCATTGGCTGAAGTGGGAAGAGAGGCATATTGGGGATTACTAGTTAACATAGCCTGGGAAGTCAGAACAGAACCTCTGCTTGTCAGGGGACTGACAGGAGGACTGAGGAGGCTAGTGTCGAGTGCTCCAACTGGATCATTTTTAAGGGGGCTTTTCTAGCTCGGACTTTGCGCAGAGAAGAAATGATGTTATGTCACTACTCACAGGTCTATGCTACACTCCTACACGGCTGTAACTGACGCTGAGCGGGGGGTGGGAATCCACACCCCAGAGCAAAGTAGTTAGACCGACCTAGCCCCCCATGTATACAGCGCTATGTCAACAGGAGGGCTGTTCCCACTGATAGCTAACACCTCTTGTGGTGATATATTAACTGCATGACAGAAGCAGCTCTCCCATTGGTGTTGTACTGAAGCACTACAATGGTGCAGCGTAGCTGCACCAGTGCATCACCGAACATGAAGACGAGGTCTCCGGACCAGGTCCCTCTGCTAAACAAAACAGAGCCCATCAAGTGGGATTGAGGCTTACCCAAGGAGCAGGTTCAAAGCACTGGAGCCATTTTGCTGCAGCCTAGAACTAGAGGTGGTGGGGGCTTCACACCACAAACTAGAACCTAAGACAAGGATTTGTGTATGTGCACTGCCAATGGGCAACAAGGTTCTCTCTGAACTCTGCTCTGCGCTGATTAGGTCTCACCTGGAGTATTGTGTCCAGTCCTGGGAACCACATCTCAGGAAAGATGTGGAGAAGATCCAGAAAAGAGCAACAAAAATGATTAAAGATCTAAAAAAATGAGCGATGAGGAAAGACTGAAATAATTGGGTTTGTTCAGTTTGGAAAAGACAAGACTGAAGGGGGACATGACAACAGCTTTCAAATACCTAAAAGGATGTTAGAGGGAGAAACATTTTTCTCTTTAATGTTTGATGCAAGACAAGAAGCAAGGGGCTTAAATTGCAACAAGGCAAGTTTAGGTTGGACATTAGGAAAAACTTCCTAACGGTCTGGGTGGTGAAACACTGGAATAAGTTGCCTAGGGAGGTTGTGCAATTTCCATCACTCGAGATTTTTAAGAGCACCTGAGTCTCACACACATCAAGGATGATCTAGATGTTGCTTGGCCCAGCCATGAGTGCAGCGGACTAGACTTGATGGGCTCTTGAAGGCCCCACCAGTTCTATAGTTAACTCCCACAGCCAGAACTATCCACCTGCTCTTCTCTCTCTCTGCCAAGGAAGGTGAGAAGGAAATGAGGGTGAGATGGACTTCTCTGCACTCAAGTGCTGGTGGCCATGCACAGCCCCAACGAATGTCTGGCCATAAGAATCCAATCTTCTGTGCATATGCAAACCAAGAGTGGAGTCCTTGGGAATCACCACTTGAATCATCTTCAGTTTTTGGTACAGGGTCGTGGGTGCTGCTCAAGTGCCCTTCAGAGAGATGCTGAAAAGGAAGAAAGCTTAAGAAGTGGAGCCTTTTCCTTGCATCCCTTGAAGAACCCCTAAGAAACCACAGCCTTTGCCTCCTTTGCCTCCTGCAGAGAGGCTTCCTGATTCTACTCTCCAGTGTAAGTCAAAGCCCTCAAGAACGGTTGTCTTGGTGGGACCAGCATGGCCTTAAGGCAAATGCATGCGTGCTATATATGCCTGACTATAGTTGTATGGCTGCTTAAGATCCTATGATTTCTCTTGGAAAGGTGAAGAGGGAGGGGAGATGAAAACTGACCAGGATAGAGGCCTCATTCCAAAGCCCCACCTGGCCCTTAGCTACAAGGACATGGTAATCCATGACTAGAATCGTTGCTACTAGCGATATAAAATCCTGATTAAACCAGCTAAACATTAGGTTAACTGTATGTTTAATTGGTTAACCGACTAATGCAGGATCCCACCCAAAGGCAGGGCTGTCCACCACTGGTGGCAGCAATCTCCCAGCCCTGGGGCTGCCACCAGCAGTGGCAATGGCAGGACAGTCCCAGCCCCAAGATTGGGACAGCCGCCACCATGGCCAAGAGCAAGGATGGGCAATAATATTTGGTGAGGGGCCACTCCGAAGGCTGGGTGCAGAAGGGCGCACGGGGTAAGGGACTGGGGTGCGGGGTCTGAGAGGGTGTTTGGGTGGAGGAGGGAGTTGTGATCTGGGTCAGAGGATTGGGGTGTAGGTGCAGAAGAGGATTCCGGCCTGAGGGAAGGGTGTGGAAGGGGGTACAGGCCTGGAAGGGAGCTGTTACCTGGGGCAGGGGGCACAGAGGGTTTGGATAGCGAGGGAAGGGAATTGGGGTGCAGGAGGGGTTGGGATGCCAGAGGCAGGCGCTGGCTGGGCTCCCTCCATGTGGCTCTCAACACCAAGTGGGGGGGGGGGAGGAAGGGAAGAAGAGGCTTGCACTGCCCCAGTCTCTCAGGCCAATCTCTCAGCTCCGATTGGCTGGCTGTTTCCAGCCAATCGGAGCGATTGGCTGAGGTCAGTCCTTATTGGCCGGTTGTTTCTGGCCAATAGGAGCTGAGGACTGGGCTGGAGGCAGAGACCCAGCAGGAAGCCTTGCCCTACCTGCAGAGCAGAGAGCTGCAGGGACCGTGTCAAACCGCAGCAACTGTGTGCGCCCAAGGATCTCGGCAGGGTGGTCTGCGGGCTGGATCTGGCTCCTGGGCCGTATTTTACCCAGCCTTGGCTAAGAGGTTCCCTGCCCTGCCACCACTGGCAGCAGGAGGGTCCCAGCTCTGAGACTGAGGCTGGCTCCCAACCCCGAGGGGCCAGCCCTCCACTGTGATCCCAGGTACCAGTTGTTCACATCCCTAGTTGCTGCCACACACTTTCCAATTACTCCCCCACATGAACTGCAGTTCGGAAAAGACTCTGGGCCACAGCACAGTAACCAAGCTTTCCAATACCCACAGCCCCCACTAACAAGTTCTCTTGAAGAGGGTAGAGACAGTCAGCAGCACTCTCGGGTAAGATGGACTCTCCCTCCCTGTCTACCACATAGGGGGACAGTCTTTGCTAGCTGACCCAACACACAGTGTAAAGGCACAGTACCAATATTGGCCAGAGATTCCTGGCTCACATACTTCTCAGTTTTGACCTGTGTAGATTCCTGGGCTAGATCCAAGTTGGGGGTGGGGTGGGGTGGGGAATGTCATCTGTCTTCACTTATGTGAGAAGTAGGAAAAATCAGGCTCTTCCTATGTGGACTCTCTGTGCTCACACTGGAGATGTATTTTGCACCGGAAATGTCTAAACGATAGCCCTTTTCACCCAGATTTTCAGTGTGCCTCATACAAATAACTAGAACTGTCCATGTGATTTTGGGGGAGAGGAGGGAAAACCTGTATAGTGTATGCTGTCTGCACCATAGACTTGTGTATCAAGACCGTATAAGCCTTGGCACAAAGCACTGATATGGAGACATAATGGTGCTGACAGCAGAACTAGAGCAATGCAAAAATGCAGCATGTAGCGGAGAACTCTGCCGATCCAGTCAAGAACTGGAGCGTCTGAGAGGGCAGCAGTAGTACTTTGCAAGGGCATGGTATGTGATGGTCACTAGGATCTGGTGTATACTCTACCTCAAAGTTAAAATAGAAACATTGACAGCTCTGGGAGATCCATGAGCCTTGTAGTAAGGAGTTAAGACCCAGGCGGGAGAATCCTTTGTAGATGATCTCTTTAGAGAACAAATTTAGATGCTCATACCTACTTCACACATACCTCCCCCCTTTTGATTTTTTCTAATTGGTCAGCCTTTTGCACATGCAGAAATACTGCAAAAACCTAACCCTATTAGCAAGGAAACAGGCTCTCCCACATTTCCTAAGTAACTGTTCAAACCAAGAGGCGAGAGTGGCATCTATACAACAGAGAATTTTAAGGAGAGGGTAAAATAATCTCCTTGGGATAAAGAACATGTCTGTGTGTTTGCACAACACCCCATGCAATGAGGCCCCAATTCAGCCTAGTTGTGGCCCCAATTCAGCCTAAAACAGGAACACACGTTTTACCTTTGACTTGGATTCTGTTTTTGGCGTCCCATCTGCCTTGTTGTTCATTTTAGTTGCAGGTGTCAGTTTGACATCCCCAAGGCCCATCATTTCCGGACTTGCTGCCATCCCTAGAAGATTAAACAGGCTCTCAAAACACTGCATTTCAATTCAGTATCATGAAATCCAATGCCCTCCTCGGGGTTAGCACTGCTTTACCTGCCGAGTTGTTGGCCATATTCCCACTCATAGAATATGGAGGACCCTGGGGATTTATCATGCCAGCCATACTGTTAATTCCTTGTCCATAAGGAGGTCCAGTTCCCATCATTCCTCCTTGGTTCATGTTGGGATAGCCAGGAGGCCTAAAAGCAGGAGAGGGGTAGAGCAGAAGTATGTTTTCAATATCAAGCATTAAAATTTGCATTCTGCTGGAGTGGGCTTTGCTAACAGAGGCTTTCTGCCGCTGACATGAAACGGAAGCATCTGATTCCATGAGAACACTTGCCCACTAAAACTGAGGCAGAATAAAGTCTACAGAGCACTTAAGTGACTCTGAAGTCCAACTGCTTGTCCACACTGCACCACAACACGGACATTGCAGGGCGTGAATTGCAGAGTAAACCCACGTGCTAATGGCTCTGTGTGGACGCTACTAGGGCGAACTAGCACTCCTCTTTCAAATGGTGTCAAGTATCAGAGGGGTAGCCGTGTTAGTCTGAATCTGAAAAAGCGACGAGGAGTCCTGTGGCACCTTATAGACTAACTGAAGTGTAGGAGCATAAGCTTTCGTGGGCAAAGACCCACTTCGTCAGATGTACATGCATCTGACGAAGTGGGTCTTTGCCCACGAAAGCTTATGCTCCTACACTTCAGTTAGTCTATAAGGTGCCACAGGACTCCTCGTCGCTTTTGCTAATTGTGTAGTTATTCAGAAACTCTTCTCTCCTCCTAACTTCTCCAGATTGACTGAAGACTTGCCCTTCTGCAGGCATTTTAAGGAAACCTGTATTCAGAGTTTCTCAAAGTCTGACTGTTTCAAAACGCACCCTTGTCTGAAGTCAGAGGATATGCCACATGAAAGGGCTGAAAACAACAACAGGACATAGGGCAGTCTCATTTCTTACCTGTTCTGGATAGAGTTGGCAGCAGCATGCATTGCAGCAGCAGCTGCTTCTTGTGCTTTCCGGTTCATGCCACCTGGTGGGGGGCACATCCCTGTCCCCACCTGGGGAGGCATATTTGCCATGTTGGGTCCATAGGGCCTGTTCCCCATGGCAGCATGGCTCATCCTTCCTGGGGGAAGCCCAGTATAGGGTGGCACACCAGTCTGACCATGCATTTGGCTCCCTGCTCCCATTGGGTTTATACTTCCTCCCATTCCTGGGCTGGGGTAGTTGGCATTAGGCATAGCATTGTAGTTTGGCTGCCTGGGATAACCTCCTGCAGAGAGAAAAGAGGGGAGAAAGAGCACCTCCAGCTATTTAATCTGTGACTTACTGGAAGTCTTCAAATCTGCAGCTGTTTTAAAATCATTAACAAAAAGAGCACAGAGACCTAGGTGAATTTTAGCACCTAAACTCAAGTTACCTGGTTAATCTGCATAAAATAGGTCTAAACACAATCAAGTTACAGCATCAAATCAAAGGCAGCATGAACCTCCCCTGAGCTCATCACAGAACACAATTACCCAAATGGCCCAGTACAGAACAGAGAGGCCCTAGTTAAAGTGACATAACACATACAACTCTGTCAAATTCTTCCCCTTCTGAAGTCAACCAATTCAGCAGTAGTTTTTACAAGCACCCTCATCTGAATTTTTTTCAAATCAAGAGGGGAATTCTATAGCAGAAGCACTTTAATTCTTAAAGTCATCCGTCTTACCCTTGTTTCCAAGTGTGAGACACAAAGCACACTCTCTTTTGTGGCAGGAAAGTGTTTCAGATGCTGTTGCAACATCCACACATTTTAATACGGTGTAAAAAATGCAAATTTGTTAAAGGCAAAAAAAAGGCAGCAGGGGATATGGGCCATTTTTCCTGCTCACATTTACTAGTTCTAGCCTCCCATTCTATCCAGCTGGTTCACGCTCATACCTTGAGGACCATACTGAGCCCCCTGGGGTCCATAGCTTCCCATTGAATTCTGCTGATAAGGTCCCATCCCAGCATGCATCTGTCCTCCAGACGACTGACGAGGAGATAAGGCAGAGCCAGGCTGAGGGGAGCTATACTGGGGCATCTGAGGAGTCCTCTGCATGTAACCTGATCAATGAGACAATCAAATTAGTTGGTACAATTGCATACATAAACTTCCCTGGGTCCCCTGAACACACGCAAACATTCCAGACTTTTTTTAGCAGTTGTCTTTTAAAAAAAATTGTGCTTTGTTTTAATTATTTTTGTAAATAAAGCCAAATTTATAACTGCGCTAGCCAGGGAAAAGCTGTAGCCTGTCACTGTACTCAGTGAGCTAGCCAAATATTGCTTATTAGTGGGGGACCATAGTACTACATATGCCTGCAGCCATAAAGAGAAAAGCTCCCACTCACCTACCCTTCTTCCAGTGAATCTGTTCTCCTTTAGGGAGAACAGACACACAACTGTTGTAAACATCCCACATTTTGAAAATGCAGCATTCACAGAAATTTGTTTTCAAAGCTGCAGGGAACATCTTAATCGAAGTCAACTCTCTAGGGCAAGCAACAGGCAACCTTATTGCAATGTGCTCTGAATGTTTATTGAGTTGAAAGGGCTGCTCCAGCTCTACAAACTGTATATTAGCCCATAATCTCTGCCTCACATAGAAGATGCTGGTTTCAAAGCTTGCACAGTTCAGGCGATCTTTATTATTTATATATCCTGCTTTATATTTAATCTATTGCTAAAACTTAGAATGCTTAACACCACCCCTACCTCGATCTTGGACTATGCTTGATTGATTCATGGAAGGATGCAGGATACTGTCCGACTGGACACTTGGTGGTCGGGGTGGCATCTGATTGCCTGCACCACGGATAGAAAAGTGTTAGCCACAAGCAGCATACCAGAAAATGCAGAATACCTAGAAATGGCTACTAGAGACAAAACCATTCCTAGGGGGATGTGGGGCAACCCCATCCTAGTGTCCTAGATGCAGGTTCTGGGTAACCCAAGCCCTTCCCCCAAACCCCCTTTTCCTCAAGTAATGCAAGGCAGAAGATTACCAGAGGGACCTGGTGCAGGGTAGCAGCAGGAGCCAGAGTGGCCCAGCAGCCTGCTCAGCCACCCCCTCCCAGCCTGCTGCTGCGGTGAAGCCAAGCACATTGGGGAGAGACGAGAAATGACTCTTCCTGCTGCCCTGCGCCAGGCCCTGCTCCCCAGGTAATCCCCTGGGCCACCTTGGGATCTACTCATAGGAGGGCTTAGGCAGCACCTGGGACAGCTCTGACTAGAGACTTAGATAAACATTAGAGTTGCAACAAAATCCAAGAGGAGATGGTGAGGGTGTTAAGCCAACCAAAGGAAGCAGGCCGAAGGCAGGAGAAGAAAAGTTACATTAATATTTTTCAAATAAAACAATTAACAGTGTTACTTGTTTTCAAGCGAACAGATTGATCCCTTATTTTATTTAAAAATCCCCTCCTCTAAGTTGTAGCTTTATTTTTAAGGCAACTAAATGATCACAAGGACGCACACTGCCAGGAAGTGGGACTGCTCTTGGTAAACTTCTCTTTAAAAGAGCCAATATTAATTCACTGTGTGGAGACTCTTCGGCTGCACAGAGCAGTCACAAGCAGCAGATCCACAGATACACTGAATACTTTTACCTGGTACAGCAGCAGGTGAGAGTGGACCGGAACGTGACTGAGCAACACTAGCAGGAGAGCCAACAGGGGAAGGGGAAGGTCCTCTGATTCCTGGGAGGTGAGGCGAGGTATGCGGAGAGAAAGGAGACTGAGCTGGGTTACTCTGCTCTCCTTGACTGCTTGAAATCCCTGATGTGCTTACTCCAGGACTCAGGGCTCCTTCGGTACCCATTGGTAGATCATCTATTGAACCAGACAGATCCTGTAGTGCACAGAAAAGTGGATCAGACAAAAAAAATTGGATCAGACAAAAAAAATTAAGATGCAAAGAAATTGTTCTCCCAAACACCATCAGGAAAGAGAAGTGTGTGTTACAGAATTCACTGCATTCTGCTCCTAGGCAAACTACAAACAAATAGAAAAAAAAAAATCAAACCAGCTCATGTTATTGTCAATTATGAAGGCTGTAGCACAAACCTAGTTAACTGACAAATGTATTTTATGCTATCCTCTCCTCTCCTCCTTTTCCGTCCCCCCTCCCCCCAATCCAGAAGTTCCCCAGCTGTGGTCTGTGAAGTGCTGGCTAGCAGTCCAAAAAGCTAGTTGGTCACATGGGTACCAATTCTCAAACGTGTTTCCAGCTGCTAAGTTGCATTAAAAGAGGGTAAAAGTAAGCCCATTCCTATATAAACAAGTGCTGCGGTTGCCACAGGCTCATATAGGATTGCACACAGGAGAAGAGGCTGTCTGTGTGATGACTAAGTGAAGGGAAGTGGTCCATGACAGAAGAGTGGTTCACCCTTTGAAAGAGTATGAGAACTCCTGCCTAGCCTCAGTCCCTTCTGAGGCCTCCGATAGGCAAACGAGTTTCTTACTTGAGAAAAACAAACGAAAAAATAACCTAACGTAGATTTAAAAGAAAACACGAAACATTTCCCACTTCTCATTCTTCCCAGACATCAGCCATTTCTTTCTACAGCATTAGGTTTTAGGCTTTGTTGAAGGCAAGAACAGAAAAACTCTCCCTTACTGCACACATCCATCTTGAACTAGGAAACAGTTTTGTCTGAACTAGCTTCAATGCCCTAAACTGGAATAAGAGTTGCTGGAAAATTGCAGCCTGCGAACAATTGGTAAATTGTCTGACTACCGTGTTTGGGTGGGCAGGAGAACCTCATATAATCGACACATGGCTATTAGTGAAGTACCTTGGTAATGTACAAACAAAGGTGCAGACGGTCTTTGCCATTGAGTAGGCACTAGGGTTCAACTCACCACCAGACAGAGGACCTAGCATACTAAGAACAGCTGGAGGAGGGTTACATGATGATGTGCTCATAACACTTTCACATCCTTATACCACACCCACTGGTCCATCAGTAGTAGCTTTGTAGAAGCTCAAGAAACAGTGCAATGAGGATTCTGACCCAACCAGAAATCCTATTTTCTGTATTTCTAAAATATACACCTAAACTTTAAAATTAAAGGTTTCTGTTTTTTAATCTTTGTGTAGGAATCATTGCTTCCTGAATTTGTTATAGTTTAAACAAAAGTTGTGCAGATTTTCCTTGATTTGGTCCTTATTTCTTATCCTGCGTGAGATCATCATTAAAAAAGGCTACTTAAAATTAGTTGAAATATTTTTTGTAGAGTCTTCGGAGGTATTTCGATGAGGAGAGAGGAGCTTGGAAAACCAGTTTTAGGAGCACGTTTAATACAGAAAAGGAAGCATGATGAAAGGCTCAGAAGCGGGGAGGGGGGAATGAAGAGCAGAAAATGGTGCTGATAGATTTAGGAACAGGCCACATTTTAGCCTACATTTCACATTTATTTTATAACAAGAACAGACATCAAGTTAGCTTTGCTCTGTACCTACCACTGGCCTAAGCACTGCGCATTATACTTTTAAACTTTGCATTTGTCAGGAGTAGCCATGTGACCATAATATTCAAATCTGATTTGCGGCAGTTATGCTAAAAACATTCACAGTCTTATGTAGACATCTTTACTGAGAGGACAGCTAGTTTTATAGTACAGGTTGTATCTCTCTTAACCGAGACTCCCTGGCCCAGCATCATTCGTGGTGGGTCTGGTATGGACCACCGATGTTCCTGGACCACAGAGCCCAGGAAGAGGGAGGTCCAGTGGTGGGGCAGGAGCGCCAGAAGGGGCACCAGCAACTCATCTGGGAGCCCAAAGTGTGTGTGTGTGGAGGGGCAGAGGAATGGTGGCATGGTGGGGAATTCTGGCCCCAGCAGCCAGGGAGCTCAGGCCTGGGCCATGGCGCTCCACCCCATCCCTCCACCCCAGCCGCGGAGTCAGGTAGCTGCAGAGCTCTTGCCATGGCACTCCGGCCCTGGCAGCAGCGGGGCCAGGGAGAGCCATGGGGGACTGAGGCAGCGGCAGGGTCAGGCTGGAGACCTAGCCTGGTGGGGAGGAACCTTCCCTGGTCCAGCAAATCCCCTTGCTCAGGACCAGTCAGGTCCTGAGGGTGCTGGACAATCAAGGTCCAACTTGTATCTGTGAAATAGCAGGTGTACAACGGCAAGGGTGATCTGACTTTCCATTCTTAGACACGACAATCTCAACACTTACGAAGTCTGGATTCAACCCCCTGCTATTACAGCCATCCTAGGAGATCTTGGGGGCAGGTCACTATCTCAGTTCCCCTAGTTTGTAAAGTGTGGATACAATTAAAGCCACATTGCAGAGGATGTTGTAAAGATACATGCTACAGCAATGGATGGTGGGGTGGCATGTAAATTAGGGATGTTAAAAATGCATTTAATTAAAGTAACTACGTAACAGCTGAAAACTTCAGCAGTTGCACACAAGGTAGCCAGCAGTAGACTCTTTGTGTGAACTGACTCCCACCTGCCCCGTGCTGCTGCCTCCGATACAGGCTTATCGGTTACCCATGTTCAGTTACACTTCCGTGTCCCTAATATTAAATAGGGGGCAGGGACACAGAAGAGCTCACAGAAGCTAAGCATTGAGAGGAATGGGTCTGAGAGCCCTAGACAGGAGAGGACAAGAAACTTGAAAGCAAATTTGGGAAACTAAAATGGCAACTCTGAGGTCTGTTGGAAAACATCAGCAATAGGTGTGGAGGGGTCAATCAGTGGAATACACGTGCACATTGGGGCCTAGCTTATCACTGTACAGACTCTGTGGATGTTTTTCCCCCAAGAAACACAATCCAGTTCAAGCAGCTGTTATTTCAGGGGAAGTTCTATGGCTTGTATTATGTTTGCAGGAGTCAGGTTCAATCACACTGACCCCTTCAGGCCTTAAGAGTCCATGACACTCTAGCCCAGTAGTCCCTAATGTGGTGCCCGCGGGCGCTATGGCGCCCACCGAACAATCTGGGCCGGCCCCGCCCCCAGGCGCGTGGCACATGCGTGGTGCTGGCCCTGGGCGTGTGAGGCATGGGCGGCCCCTGCCCCAGGGGCGTGGCACAAGCGCGGTGCCGGCCCCTGGCATGTGGACGGCCCCTGCCCCGGGGTCGCAGCACATGTGCGGGCCCCGCCCCCAGGGGCGCAGCCTGTGAGTGGCTCTGCCCCTGGACATGTGGTGCATTAGTGACCCCGCCCCTAGGCACCCGGTAGCCCCAAAAGGTTGGGGATCACTGCTCTAGCCAGATTAGCACTTAGAAAGTGTTGCATGACTAAGCATTAAAACCAGCTCAGACAAATCCGTTTGAACAGCGCCACTTAGGGGTCCAGCATGAACAGGGCCAAACCACCTTTAAAAAACAGAATTCAGAGAAGTCAGGACAATTGCTAAATATGATTGAGAGAGTCTGGTTTCATCCTCACTTGGTGGGCTATACCAGTGTTTCTCAACCAGTGGTACAAGTACCCTTAAGGGTACTCGAGGAGTCTGGGGGGGTATGTCAGCACAACTGAAATTTGGTTTGTTTTAAGTTTTACAGCATTTTATTTTTGTACTTTTTATACCCAAAAATTTCATTGTCCACTCGGCTACGATTAAGTTGTTTAAACAAATGTGTTGCAATGGTAAAAAAAAAAATTGTGTGTGGGGGGTCTGAAAACTGTAGATACTGGGGGTACTTAATTTTTTTTTTGAAAAAGGGGTACTTATTAAAAAAAAAGTTGAGAAACACTGGGCTATACCATTCTTGACAGCTCAGATAACCCTTCCCCACTCCAATGCACATGGGGCCTGAAGTACTGCAAAGTTATCTGTCAGAGGCCTTGTCATTCCAAAGCATCTGCTCTTCAGTGTGTCCCAGCCTCTGGCTGTGTGCACAGCTCTTCGCTGAAAGTTCAGGAAAGGGAAGACACGAAGGCACAGGCCACAAGTGAGGAGATTCCTGCTGCAGATTCCTGGCCATCCTAGAAGATGGTTGGGTAGTTCATGATGGGAGAGGGTAGGCAAAGAAATCCGTGTGCAAATGGATGCATAGCAGTGGGAGGGTATATGAACAGAGTCTCATCATTCTGCCTTCTCTTGCACCATTGCAATTGCACTGACTTTAAGGCTGGAGTTTGGCTCCATTTTGCTGCTTTTCTTTTTTATTTCAATCAAAGTAGGACTGTCCAGAAAAATCCTAAAAAGTTTATAAGTTCCCATGACTCTTCCATCTCTCTGCTGATCAGTCTCAGTATGCTTGATGGCACAAAGCTCCCCAGTCTAAACAAAATACAACTCTGGTCTCTCCAGAGAAGGCGGCTGTGTGCAAGATACCATCTTCATGCCGTTATTATTGGTTCTTAGTCACTCATATTCAAGAGTATTATCTCAAATCCAAGAAAGATCTTCTCTCATCATGCTTTGGTGCTTTAGGTTAAATTTCTCACTAGGTAGGAATTAATTTCTTCTTCTTCTTCAATCTAGGAGTGCAGTCGAGTTGCTCACATTATCCTAACCCATTTGCATTTGGGGTGAAATTACAGATATGTATCACAACCTCATGTCTAAGTGGGAGTGTTACAACTGTAGCTTCTATTTAACCCTAACTTTGTGTGCCCAACCAACCAGCTAGGTTATTACTTTGGACTTGCCTAGCACCTTCCATCTAAGAATCAAAAAGCATTTTATAAATATTGCTTCACAATACCCTCATAACAAAAAGGAGTTTATACCTGCGCTATAAAACTGAAATTAAGGGAATATACAAAAAGAAAAGATAGCCAAAATGAGCCACACACTCAAATGTATAATTAGAATCCTGCACAGATACAAAATTTGTATCTATATCTGCAAAAGTAAGTCATGGATAACCACAAATTTACAGAGTTCTAGATACAAAACTTGCATCCACAAAAATGAGCTGCGAATATTGATGCAGGGCTCTATGTATAATGGTCTGAAAGGTTCTCTTACTACAAGATGTCTGCCTTTTTGTAATCTTAGAAAAACAAAAATTTCTAATCTTGTCTTTTCTGATTTTGATTGGAGAAAGAATGATGTCGAATCTGTAACAAACATCGCCCCCAAAAAATGCTTTGTGAAGTGTTTTAATTAAATAGGAAAATTAAAGAAACAAAATTGTCTAAAAATCCCATTTCTACTACAAGGCTTGGGTTTCACTTCCTTGGTAATGTAATGTTACAATCTTAGTAGTTTCTCTGTAGTTGTCAGAGTCTTTTCTGGAAGACAAAGTAGATAAGATCTGAATTCCTAATGTGAAACATAAGTGGAAGTTTGATAAAGAATAAAAAAGTAACATACAACCACAAATACAGAGGGGGCAAGTTCTTCCTCCCCCCACCCCCTCTTAGCAACTTCCATTTAAGTGTCTTTAAGCAGTATTAGCCACTGGAAGTTTATATACTCCAACAATGCAGCCATCTCTCACTGGAGAGGAAATCCACCAGATACACTGTCTTGGTCAGGAGTCAAACTTAAGCAGAGTATCATATGGCATTTATAAAATTTCACAATAATTTGGACTACAACAGGGGGGCAGGAGAGAAATGGAAGAGTTATGGTTCCAGTTTTAATTATGGCAAAGACTCGTCCAGTTTCCCAGACTAGCTATCTTTTAATCTTGCCCAAATAACTTTAAAATATACCTCACTGAAGTGCATCACAAATAAAAACGTACTAAGGCTTCCCTTACACAGTCTACTTCTGGGACAGGCTTTAGCGCAAAGACCCTGATCAAAAGTGCACTGCTTTCAATAGTTTTGGACCACGGTATCTGTGCTAAAACCTGTCCCAGAAGCAGACTATGGAAGGGAAGCCTTTCATTTCATTTGCCCTTCACAGGGCTTTCAGAGAATGACTAGAACTATGCAAGAATACCACTAACAGGGCTCTTCCCCTTCTCGCCTCTGAGCACAGCCAGTCATACTGAGAGACAGGAGGTGAGGATCAACAGCAGTAACTCTGCCAACTTGAAGGAAACGTCAGGGTCTGGAGAATTTCCTCACGTGTTTCCAATGTGTTTTTTATGCATTTTATTGCTCATCTGCCATGCAGATCAAAAACGCTGGAGGGATTCCAACTATTTCACACAGAATCTCACACTCCAGGCTGGCTGCAGCCCCAAAGCCTTAGTTTCTTCACTTGAAATACTGCCCAGTGTTATTTTGGGATGTGACCTGATAGCGGAAGCCCACAGGGAATCTGAAATGATAAATGTTCCAGCTGCAATTGGTTGCCCAAACCCAGCTCATGCCAGCATGGGTTTGTCAGCATTGCTGACAAACAGGGACTCAGCAGCTAAAACCTTTTCACACCACAACAAAACCATGCATAAAAAAATCACACAATCCAACACCCAAAGGAGGAGGGGAAAGGGAATTTCTCAGAGTGGGAGCTGGAAGTCCTAGCAGGACCAGTAAGAGGAAGCTGCTTGGTTTGTGCTCAAAGTAAAGGTTTTTGTTTTATATGAAATGGGAACAACCATCTCTCACACCATTAGACACTAGTTCATTTGCTAAGCAAACATCAGGATGGATGGTTTTGAAAAATAGAAAAACTTAATGTGAACAAATCATTGGGACCGGATGGCATTCACCCAAGGGTTCTAAAAGAACTCAAATGGGAAATTGCAGGACTGTTAACTGTGGTTTGTAATCTATCCCTTAAATCGGCTTCCGTACCTACTGACTACCTACTGACTGAAAGATAGCTAACGTGACACCAATATTTAAAAGGGGCTCTAGAGGTGATCCCGGCAATTACAAACTGGTAAATCTAACGATGGTACAGGGCAAATTAGCTGAAACAATAGTTAACAATAAAATTGTTAGGCACGCAGAAGAACATAATTTGTTGGGCAAAAGTCAACATGGTTTCTGTGAAGGGAAATCATGTCTTACTAATCTATTAGAGTTCTTTGAAGGAGTTAACAAACATGTGGACAAGGGGGATCCAGTAGATACAGTATACTTAGATTTTCAGAAAGCCTTTAATGAAGTCCCTCACCAAAGGCTCTTGTGTAAATTACATGGTCATGGGATAATAGAGAAGGTCCTTTCATGGACTGAGAATTGGCTAAAAGACAGGAAACAAAGGGTAGGAATAAATGGTAAATTTTCAGAATGGAGAGGGGTAAACTAGTGGTGTCCCCCAAGGGTCAGTCCTAGGACCAATCCTATTCAACTTATTCATAAATGATCTAGAGAATGGGGCAAGCAGTGAGGTAGTAAAGTTTGCAGATGGTACTAAACTGTTTAAGATAGTCAAGACAGAAGCAGACAGTGAAGAACTTCAAAAAGATCTCACAAAGCTGAGTGATTGGGCAACAAAATGGCAAATGAAGTTTAATGTGGATAAGTGTAAAGTAATGCACGTTGGAAAAAGTAACCCCAACTATACATATTATATGATGGGGGCTAATTTGGCTATGACAAATCAGGAAAGATTTTGGCGTTATCGTGGATAGTTCTCTGAAAACGTCTACATGGAGTGCTGCGGCGGTCAAAAAGGCAAATAGAATGTTAGGAATTATAAAGAAAGGGATAGAGAATAAGACACAGAATATCTTACTGCCCCGGTATAAAACTATGGTACGCCTACATCTTGAGTATCGTGTACAGAGGTGGTCTCCTCACCTCAAAAGAGATATTTTGGCCTTGGAAAGGGCTCAGAAAAGGGCAACTAAAATGATGATCGGGGTTTGGAACTGGTCCCATATGAGGAGAGGCTAAAGCGACTGGGACTTTTCAGTTTGGAAAAGAGGAGACTGAGGGGGGATATGATAGAGGTATATGAAATCATGAGTGGCGTGGAGAGGGTGAATAAAGAAAAGTTATTCATTAGTTCTCATAATAAGGACTAGAGGACAGCAAATGAAATTAATGGGTAGCAGGTTTAAAACTAATAAGCGAGAGTTCTTCACACAGCGCATAGTCAACCTGTGGAACTCCTTGCCAGAGGAGGCTGTGAAAGCTAGAACTATAACAGAGTTTAAAGAGAAGCTAGATAAATTCATGGAGGTTAGGTCCATAAAAGGCTATTAGCCAGGGGGTAGGAATGGTGTCCCTGGGCTCTGTTTGTCAGAGGCTGGAGACTGATGGCATGAGACAAATCGCTTGATCATGGTCTTCGGTCCACCCCCTCCGGGGCACCTGGCGCTGGCCACTGTCGGCAGACTGGCTACTAGGCTAGATGGACCTTTGTTCTGACCCAGTGCGGCCATTCTTGTGTTCTTATAAGAAATACTTAAGATTCGGATAGTCATTCTTCTGATTCTGGGCTATTCTCTAGACCTTTTACACTCCTCTGGCAATGTAAATGGCTGATCAGTAAGCCAACAAGTTTCATCCGTTGGGAATTACATCTGTCCCACCACCTCCTATAGCCCCCAAGGAAAGGGCACAGATATAGTGTGTTGAAAAGGGAAGGGACAAAGCCAAGGTGCACTATGAACCTAGCTACTCTAACTACACATGCTTTAGTTGGAGCATCAATCGCTGCTCTACATATAACAGAGATGGACAGGCCTAAACCTGTCCCAGATTCTCAAAGCTGCAAGATTGACAAAGTCACTCTCACCTGTCCGTCCATGGTGGAGCCTCTCCACCTTCCCACAGTTCATTCCAGATATGTTCTAGACCTGAAGATTTTGTTACAAAGCCCAAGATAGCAGAACCATAGTGAAAGTTGTAAAGGTTTTTACGCAATTATAAAGAAAGCTTGATTTTTTTTAACTCTAATTTTTTTGGCAGCTTATCCTCTTGTTTGTTATCTTGCCAGAAGAGTATTTTGGGGCAAGTTTTATTATTATGAAATAAATTAAGAATTTAAGATACAGGACTTGGGTGAAACACACACACAAAATCCGCCCAAAAGCGCACACATCCAGAAGCCTTCTTTTATTTGGGCAACTCAAAAACAGCCCTATGAAGAAATTCTACTTGGTCCTCAACTTATTTTTTGGGTCCACTAAGTAAGCTTATATAGCATATGCACAAAGCATTTAAGACTCCACTGAGCCACAAAGTTTATATAGTCCCAGAATTGGAGAATAAGGGTTCCACAACAGTCAATGTGTCACTTACAGACTGTTTGATCTGTTCTACATTAAGCACTACAGACACTTCACTTTCTAAGGACAATGTTGCGCTTGCAATCCTTGCTGGCACCAGTAAGCCAATAACCGCAAACTGGAGAAATGGAGTAGAGCTAACCGCTTCCACACAGACAAGTAAGCTGCACTGGCAAAACCAAACAGGGATTCTAAAATCTTACAATTCCCTCATTAGTCTTTTCAGAACACACTGTTCCTATACTCTGGCTTTTCTGAAAATGAAAAGCATCCTCATCGCTGCTTAATTGAAACACCTACTTTCTGGTAAGGTTTCTTCATTTTCCTGCAACTTTCTTTCCAAGCACTCAAGAATTAAACATCTTCCATACCACAGTCTCCTGTTCTCCCCCCTTTCTTCTCCCCACACACAACTACTTAACCTATTTCATATTCAAACAGGTATCACAGACCAAACCTCCTCCAATCCCTATACCACAGAAAGCTAAACAGCAGTCCAGCAACTATGATCTCCACATTACTTATGTGGATTTCTTCCTTTCCAGTGCTGAGACTGCTGTATCTTCCATTTTACACTCCATATGGCCACCACATTTACTCAGATATGGAGTCCTCACTATACCTCATTAACATATTGAAGGGTTCACCCTATATATGTCCCCGTGTCCCTAACAGTGCTGGATATGCCATCATGCTAGCACCACACCATAATGTATTATTGAAATTCATTTATAAAACAGATCACTTTTGACGGTGGGTTTAACTATTTGGAAGACAGGTTGGAGTTGAGGGGCAGAATAAAGGATGAGGGTACAAGTTTTAATTTTAATTTCCTTACCTGAATATTTTATACACATGTTCTATTAATTTTTTACAAGTTAATGTATTTCAATTAAATCCAAGTTTTTATTTCTGAATTATAGTGGAGAGAGTTCTCTCATCTTGTTGATTGAACGGGATTTTCCATTCACAGTAAACATACTAGCTGAAGAACTATATTGGTAGCCAAACAAAATCCAGTTAGCGAGAAGAGAGTGTCCCCATTCGTCTTTGCGTTGTGTGAACTTCACTTTCTACAGTAGCTGCAATCACTTAAGTGCCTCATTTCAGTACTACAGGCCAGATGCTCAGCTCCCACTGAGGTACATTTCCACTGCCAGAATGGCATAAAAGGACCGTAAACCATCCTAAATAGATAACTGAAGAGTCTCTTTTCTCCCCCAGAGCAAACCTAGCATACAAAAGTGACCAGAAACACTTACAGAATTGAGGTTTATTAAACTAGGTAAAATGAACTTGTAGGTTCCAGTCCTGTTCTTATCAGATATTTGTCCACCAGTAAAACATTGCTATTTGCAGGCTGCGGGGACTGGATGAGAAGTGTAGAAACCATGAGACCGAACTGCTATTTCACTCCCCAAGGCAGTAGCATCAGGATACAGTACAGGCAAAATGCCGAGGGAATGCATAACCTGTACTGCCCTCTGCTCAGATTGTACCTGTTGTGTGTATTGAAGTTCTAACTGTACTATCAACACAACAGTCTCAAGCACTCAGTTCACCACAAGCTGATTCATGACGCTTTTGCTCTAAAAAAGTAAGCCAATGCTAGGACATGAGCTGCACAGGAAAGCACTACACAGACCTACAAGTGCCGTGAGGGGAAAAAAATGAAATGATTAAATACCAAAAACCACAGAACACAGATTTCCAGCAACCCCAATTCTAGCCTAAAGCATAAAACTTGCCACAGTGTGGACCAGGTCATTGAACTACTCCACTCTTCCACAACAGGCTATTGTGTGGAGGATAATGGGCCATTCTTCATGGTATGAGAAGCACCTTCTAGATGCTCATCATTCCTGGGGCACATATTGAGGGGTAGAGGAGGAGAACACAGAATTTCTCGTTCATAGGCTTCTCTCTAGCTCTAGAATACTTTGAGTCCAAGGGTATATCTACATTGCAATAAAGAGCCATTGGGACAGCAGCTGCTGGCCTAGGGCAGCTGATTTGGGCTTGTATGATTAAAACATTGTAGTGTGGATCTATTTGAATCTCTCCTGAGTGGTGGCACAAGTGCACAGCTTACAGGGAACACTCGTGTGGATGTCTGGGTTCAAGTTGGAGCATCGTCTCTGAGACCCTTCTCACTCCACCCCTCACCAGGCTTCAGAGCCCAGGCTCCTGCCCAAAACAGCTACTACACAGCAAGTATTAGCCCCATGAGCCCAAGTCAACTGAACTGGGCTTAGACACTCAATTCTGTGAATATTTTTATGGCACTGTAGATGCACCCTAAAGACTACACTCAGAGCTCCTGCTGACAGAGATGATTACTGACCATCCCACAACCATCTTTTTACCTGGGGGATGGGGGAGACAGAGAGGAAGCTTAGAAAGGTCAATTTATATTTAGCCAACAGCTCTGGAAGTGGGACTAGACAAGAGATATTGACATGTGTATACATGCTAGGAAAAAGAATGCGTGTCAATTTCCCCCAGGTACCTTTAAACTAGGGATGTTAAACAACAGTTAATTGAATAGTCAAGTAACCTCATGAAGTCTTATTGGTTACTCGACTATTTTATTGTCACTCGAGTATTCTATATTCGCCAACAGCCAGTGCACTCCAGCCCCACTCCTCAGGAGCCCCTACCACTCTGCGCTGTTGCCTCTGTAACACAGGCAGCAGCAGGAGTTGCCAGGCAGGAGCTGGTCTGCAAGAGAAGCCAGTTTAAAAAACAGCTCCCCTCACGAACTGGCTTCCTGTCACCCTGCGCTGCTACCTCTGATACAGAGACAGCAGCACAGGGTGGCAGCAGCCCCTGTCTGCGGTTGGGGCTGAGCTCCTGGACCTGGCTAGAATTGAGCTGGGCTGCTTGCCTCCTAATATGCTTTAAATGCAGAGCTGCAGTGGGGGGTGAGTCCCGAACCCGGCACAAGCCAGGACTAAGCCAGCCTGCTTTAAAAAAAAAAAAAAAAAAAAAAGTTACTTGGGGGAAGGGGGATTGTGTGTAGTCTATAACATTAACCTATAAGCTTTTGCTTATCGATTAATCAACTACACTATTTTAAACAGAAATGTATAACAAAATTAAATACCACAAAATAACTTAAGTGCAGCTGCACACTTCAGTACAAGGCTATGTCCCCTCTGCCCCAATATGCTTTCTTCCAATACATTCGTTATGCTCCCAAAGTGCAGAAAAGAGGACTATCTTTGTGGGTTTTCACCATTCCTTAAACTAGAAAAATATTTTACTTATTTGAAACTAACAATTTTGTGGAGGAAGATTACTTTCCCGGTGTTCCCCATTTCTAATACCGGGAGGAAGAAGTCAGCACCTTCTGTTGTCTGGTTCTAGGCAGAGCTCCATGTGCAGATATCTGTGCACCTGATTCATAGCCTGCCCTCTCCCCGACATCCCTTTTCAAAAGTTTTAATGATCAAGCAGAACGGACAGCTTTAAATATAACTGACAAATCAGGTTCCCAGCTTCCCAAAAGTGTCATCGTGAGCTCAACTGGCAACAAGGCTGATCTGAACAAGGACGGTGTGAGAGCAGCTACAAACTAGACAGATTCTAGGTTGCTCTGTGGAGGGTGCACAGCAACTTTTGGGATAAAAAAGCATAAGACTGGGGTTGCTAACTAAAGGATACATAAAGTACTCCAAGTCCCACTATCTGGGACATACTCCATCCAACCAGTCCTCAAAATTGAGTCAGTCATTCCCCGGCTCAAAAGGGAACAAAAACAAAATGCTAAAAACTAAATAAACACTCCTCAATTTTCAGTCTCCTTTTTTTATTCTATGGACAAGCCATTTTTCCCTCCCTTCCTCCATGAGGCGGCTGAGCGTCTCTGGAGTATCAGAGTTGTCAAATGATTGCTCCAGGGCAGGGACTAGAATATGGCAGAGCAATCTCGGTATGATTTCCTTCTCTGAAAAGCTCACTCTTCTAGGATGGCTTCAGACAAACTGGGAGAAGCTGCTGGCTCTAGCTGCAGTGCAGGCAAGGAGCGTTTGGAAAGGAGGCTGTCAGGAGGAGGGGCTCAGTGTCACAAGAAATTTTACTCTAATTGCAAAAATAAGCTGCTGTTCTAATCCACCTCAGCAAATCTAGGTGGGTCTGGCTGCTTTGGTGGAGACTGGATACAGAATCAAGGGGGGGGGAGGGAGAAGAGTACTGCTGGCTTTACTACATTCCTGCAACGGGAGACCTTGCAAAACAGCCAGCACAGCTACTGCAGCAGCCATTGATTTTTCAGGTCGATACTCCACTCCCACAGAACTGCTCAGCAGGAGCTTCAAACACATCTACTGCTTCTGCTCTCCACCACCCCTTCTTTTCTATCCACCCCAAATACAACTGAAAAAAACCACACATACCCCCAAACACTGAGCAAACCCCATTTCCCCTCCTCTCAGAGAGAAATTCAAAGCTACAGTGGCAGAAAAAAGTAAGAGGAAGGAATAACGTGATTCATTCACAGAACAAGATGTCGCAGAAGGAAAAAAACCCCATCTAGCACAGGCCAGCAGTCTCTCCCTCCTTAGGGAATGCTGGGTGCTGATCCCTTCTGCAAGTTCCTGGGAAATACAGCTGCAAAAGTAGCTTACATTTAACCCTTTGAGGGCCCCCTCCTAGTTTCTACAAGGCACTTTATACATTAATGTTAATTAAATGCTAACAGGAAATGTTCAAAGTAACAGTGGAAAATGCTCCTGTTTTGGCTTTTCCTGGCTTGCCAAGGTAATCAGATTTATATTCTGACTCATATTTGTTGTTTAATTGTTTTATCATAAAGGCTGGCCCAGAAAAATGGACAGCAGCACAAAAGAGGATCATAAGAATAGACGAGAGCCAAACTTTTTGATCCTCAAACAGGTCAGGGCACAGGTAGGTCTGGATGTTGTTAGTGGCAATACTGCATCATTCAAGAAAACTTTCTGCTCCCAGCAACACTTTCATATTCTAGAGAGAGAGATATATAGTCCACTTTAGTCAAGAACATTGGTCTTTGGAAAGGAAAATGGCAATGTGTGTGAGAGTGAGAGAGAGAAGTACAACACTCAAACGACTGACCACAACTTAGTATTTTTGGTTTGTTTGTTTTCAAATGCACCTCATCCTTTATCTATGAAAGATGCAGAGTCTCCTTGGAGGTCAAGAGTGTCCATATACAAAGCTAACTCTTCTTCATGCCACCCCTAATTATAAGAGTTCCCAGAGCTGCTTCCTGATCATCTCCATGGCATTCTTCACCGTGATGTGTTCAATTTGGATTATGGAAGCATTTAATCATCTCCACATGTGATTATACCACCATGCCATCCACACGAATTTGGGTGGCTAAAGAAATGCAGAGAAGTCAGGAAAATGTGTAAGACTCTTGGCAAAACAAACAAAAAACCTGCCACTGAGTGAGGACAGCACAATACTCCTGAAATTAAGATTTGAGTAATAGGGGAAATGTGGGGTGGAAAGGGGATTTGGACTTCAGAAAAACAACAAAGCCAGCATCAAACGTTTGTTGTAAGTCAGATAGATCTTGCTGAACCAGGCCACTGAAACCCCAGGCCACCAGGAAGGGCTAGCCCCCAGGTCCTCTTCTCAAGGCCTCGTCCTCCACCCCTACTTACTCTCCTCCTCCACAGTAGCCCAGAACACCTCCACTGTAGCTCTCAGCCCTTGCACTGCTCGGCTGTGGGCGAGGCTTCAGCACTGCCAGCCCCAGTTGTGGTGTTACAGACTGCTGGGCAACATGGGTACCCTGCTTCCTGCCCTGGTGCTTGGCCAGCCAGCCCCAGAGCGCTGGGCAGCAGCGTGGCCGTGCACCAGCTGCTCCAAGTCCCAGTGGGAGGCAAGGCCAATGTTAGATTGTTTGGAGAAGCACTGTCTATGATAGCTGCCGCCTGTGCCCATCCTCTTTTCCTTGCTAGCTGCCACTTCCACACAATTAACTCTGTAGCAGCCGTCTGGGCATTGTAAAGGCAGAGTGGGGTGTTCAAGATGAAGGCACTTTTGCTTTGAGAAGTCAGGCCATCAACACATTCCTACATTATGCTGCTGCTCTGAATGAGCCAGGCCAGCAGGGAAACTGAGGTATGTAATCTAGGAAATTCTCCTTCCCCACCAGTTGACAGAAATGAATGTGGGCAAGGGAAAATAAAAGTGAGCATAACCATGGCAACTTAGCCCACTCCACACACTGATGACTGCAGATTACTACCCCTGGAGGTCAGAGGTTGCCAGAACAGTCAATTACCAGAGATGTCTTTCTTGCCATTTCAGGGAATTCAACAGTTTAAGAGGTTTCTTCCTTCCAGGATAAAGAGCTGATTAAAAATAATAAAATCAATTGCACAACTCCTCTGCTCCTCACTGAAGCTTTGTCTGAAGTCCTAGTGCAAACCCTGGATCAGTACTGACCTGGGCACTGCCCTCACAAAGCAGCCAGTGTCTCCACAGGAAGGGGGCAGAGCAGACAGTAAACTGAAGAGGCTGAGCCTTGAACCTACCCTACTTCTACCTCCCCATTCTCACACAAACCCCTTCCCATAAGAGCCAGGTAGGGGCCGTTTTCCCTATGGATACTTGTTACTTGTATGCATTAGCTCCCAGAAGTCAATTCTGAATGCCAAGGGTGTAGTCACATGAGGATACATGCTGTCAACTGAGAGCTCAGGTGACACTGTGCTAAAGCCTGTACAATTAACAGCCAGAGTTACCCATCTCCATTTATCCCTTATACACCTTATGCCTAGAGCAGAGAGAACCAGTCAGTACATGTTCTCCTCGCCCCTCCCACCTTTCTTCAATTCTCCAGTGAGGTTAGCGTCAGACTGCCAGAGGGAGACATCTGCAAACTGAGTCAGTAGCAAAGTAGAACAGGTCTCCTCACTTCACAACAGACATCCCTGGAGAAGCTGTCCAACTCTTCGGCCATCTTTCAAAGATTGCTCCAGAACTGCTTCTAGGATGCAACACGTCAGCCATAGGTTTTCACTGGCTGTATGTGACCAATGGGGGACAATTATTAGGAATCCAAGATCAGAATGGGTAGTCCTCTAGCAATTTCCTGATTAAACACTGACCTGCCTATTTACTACAGTCAGGCTTAAAAGCAAACTGTGAAGAGTAAGAAACAAAACTGTCTTTCAGACAGCCTCGGTTATTCCTCAAAGGAGACAAAAAACTAACCACTATAAAACAAGCTACACTGAAATTGTTCCTTTGAAAACAAAAGGCTCCAACAGTTAGGGGAATCTGTGTAACACATACAGGCAGGAAGCAGAGCTGAGCCACCAACGACAAGAATAGAAACAGGAAACAGGCCCTGGATCGAGCATAGAGCAATCTGCTGCAAGCACAAGCCCCAGCACGAAGCGCAGAGAAAGCAAACTGCATCAGTGGCTCAGAGCAACATGATTTATACGGTGGAAGCGGATTGGCTACCCCAGAGAGAAAATGAACGCACGGGGCTCAGCACTGTTCAGAACAGCCATGGTTGAAACAGCAGCGGGGGTGGGGAATTTCATTCTACACACCAGGTTAGACTAGCTTAATCCAAAAGTGGAGGGAGCAGTGGAAAAGGAGAAATTGCCACACGGACAAATAGCAAAGCAACCTGAAGAAGAAGCAGGTCACGCACAAAAACCATGTAACTAAAATGACTAGAAGATCATGCTAGAGCTGCTGATGCAATGTCCGTCCCAGAATATTGGACAGACAAATTGGATGAGGTAATTTCTTTTATTGGGCAACTTTTGTTGGTGAGAGTGACAAGCTACCAGAGAGCTTCAGAAAGGTAGCTGGGTAGCTTGGTCTCTCACCATCAGAAGTTTATCCACGAAAAGATACAGCTTCGCCCACCTTGTCTTTATGCATTAGAGCTCCTAGTGGCATTCCCCAAATCAACACCCCCCCCCAAAAAAAACAAACAAATCCACTAAAGCAGCTCAGGATTCCAGAGAAACAGCAGAAAAATGTTACCAGCCACAAGACCATAGCAACAAATAATCAATTCTAGATTTTAAAAAAACCCTTCTATAAGAGAAAGGGGATTCCCTTGTCAAACCAGACTTTATAGGAAGCTCAAAGAGGCACCAGTCCTTGAAATACCTTAGGATTGCAGGAATTGCACACGTGAGGATAAGTTTTTCCCTTCTAGATATTTCTATGATGCCCAATCACCAAAGCATAAAAGTGACAACTGGCTTTAAAATTGTATACACTGCTGGTCTTGCTTATAAGGTTTATAGTCAGAAAAAGGTGCCACAAGTCCAGAAACAAGCAAGTTTACAAAAAATGTTCAGCAGGAAGCTAACTTTGAGTTCACCATTAGATTTAGCTATGAATATGTATTTCTCCCTCCAAGTCACCAGCCTGGCTCTTAACTTGGTCTTTAGCACCTAAATTTTAAATGAAGACATTTGTGGCTTTTTTCCCCCAGCAACTTCCTCAAGTCAGTCTTTAGCCATAATTTAGTTTACTGTTGTTCTGATTATTTCCAGTCAGGGGAATTCTGCCGAAGACACTTTACTCAGACACAGCTAACTAAACTCACAAATTATTCTACATTTCAGTGCCTACAAATATAAAAGTTGGAGGGAGAAGACAGGCAGAAAAGTTGAAATAGTGGTAAATTTAGCTAATCCCACCAGCAGTTCTTGACAAGCCACAGATGCCAAAAAATAAATGGATGTTAAATATTTGGGGTGGCAAGCAGGTAGAGAACTACTAAATAATTCCCAGACTGCCACACCACACACAAACAGAAGAAGAGCTGTGCTGCTTTTCACCACTTCCCCAAAACTATTATCTAGTTTGAACTAAAATTATCTAGACTGAAAAAATATGAAGCCATAGTGAAGGTGGAAACTGATATTTGGCTTTTGAATTCTCTTTTGTCCTCAAAAAGGTATTAATTACCCCCAAACATCCAATGGCAAGTGAATGACCAGCACATGCAGCTACCAAACAGTATCAAAGCACATCAATTTTAGAATACCCTCAAAGATAAGTCAGAGTGTCCCAATAACCACAGCTAATCCTCTGCACTTGGAAAAGTTATAAATCAGTAGATATTTCAACAATAATTGTCTCTTGATGTCCTCCAATCTCAGTCTCAGAGCTTTCAGGAATTCTTTTACTCAGATCTTTCAGGACAGCCTGTAAACCAGATACTGCTGCAGCATGTGGTTGCTGGGGGGGGAGGAGGGGGGGAGAGGGGTTCTTTTGGTGGGTGGGGAAAGGTGAAAACTGACAACTTCTCCAAGTCAATCCTGAACCAGGATGCCAATAAATAATTTAAACCTATTATATATTTGCAGTTCCCCTCCTCCTGTACTCAAAACCAATAAGTGGAAGAGATCAATAACTCACAATCCTAGTGACTTGATACTTTATTTATTCCTTAGGGCAGAGTTTACAGCACCAAAAGTCACTTTTTACAGCAAAGTCAAATAGCTCACTACGTCACAACAGCACACTGGCACAGGCACGCAGGGTTACAAAATCTCCATTCTTCTGACATGGGAACCCCTTAGTTTCTACATCTTTCTTTAAGCTCCTAACAATTACATCTTCCAACCACACAATTCGAAGAGGTTTCAAAAGTACTGCCTAAAACAAAGTGTCTATAAACAAGAAAACAGCCTCCCCTGCCCCCCTATGCCATGCTGCTGTCTCTGATAGGAGGCAGCAAGGGGGGGCAGGTGGGTCGGTGGAGCTGGCACACACCCCGACCTTCCACGCTGCTGCCTCTCATCATTGGCTCCCACTCCTCCCCCCCCCTCCTGCTGCCTCTGATACAGAGGCGGGGGGGGGGGGGGTGTTGACAAGCTTAACCGATAAGCCTAGGCTTATCAGTTAATCATATATAGTCATCTACACACAGACTTTCCTAGAGACCAGAGACTAGCTACAGTTTCCTCACATTTTGCCCTGACTGGTAAGAAGTGCCACATGGCCTGGATATTCCTATCTGACTTATGGTTAAGTATCTCAGACATTGACTTTTTCTTAAAGAAGCGTTTCCCCTTTTATTGCCTAAAATTTCACCACAGGCAGTAAGCCTGACAGAGACTCGTGGAACCTATGGCCCTTCTGTAATTAAGAAAAAAGTCGAAATATATTTAATACCGTCTAAGAAGAGAGACCTAGAAAAGAGCAGTATTTACTTTAGCCAGGGCTGCTCTACATTAGAGATGAGAGTGGGTAAATGTTTAAGCGCGATACTTACTGGGTAAGTTAACTGTTACATGGGAACAGCCCCCTCTCCCTCCCCTCCTGTGGAAGAGGCAGCTGGGGGGGAGGGGGGAGCTGCCAGCTAGTAGCCCAGTACATGACCAAAAGCAGCTGGGCTGGGGCAGCCCCTGCCTGTGGGCCATGGCAGCTACAGCCTGCCCGCCCCCATTTAATCAGTTAACCGGTTAAATGTAATGTTTAATCAGTTAACTAAGTTACATGGGATTTTACATTCTCTACTCTACATGTTTGTAATTTAGAAGCTGCATTTCACAGGTTACAAGTTTCCAAGGCACACAACAATGGCTACTCTTCATGGTTTATTGATCTTATGGAAGCACCTAAAGCTTTCAGATGTGAAAGGCCACAAAACTACTTACAGTTCTATAATGCATTTATATGGTTGCTTGGGAAATTTACTGTGTTGTGGGGGACTCCAAAATCCGATCAACCTGCCAACTTTGAGGGACACAGGGGAAAAAATTAAACGCACACACTTATATTAAGAGGGAAAAAATCCTGAATAAGTACCCATTATCAAGTTATTCTGCTGCCAAATCTTCCACAACAGGACCCAAAGGTTGGGTAGACAAAATAAACATCTGCAAACATTCCCTTTTTACTGATACAGGAGTTTGAGACCATATGGGATGTGCATCAGACAGTAAGTAACAGACAAGAGAACGTTTATCTTAAAGCTAGTGTAGAGCATTACTAACCTATGTGACCACAATAAGGAATTCTGGGAAACAAAACAAAAAATCAGATTTTTAAAAATCCCACATATCTACAAATATAGAGAAAGACATCAAAAGACTGACTGGTGGCCTTTGATTTCACTACCTAACCCTTGAAAGTCTGAGCGACTGAAAGGCTATACAGATGTTTGGTTAAAATAGAACAGTTGGTCTTACAGAGCGAACACGTAATACAATACCGACAGCAATGCTGGATTGAGTTCCGCATGCTACAGAGTTCTAGAACAGATTTCTCACAAGGGAAGCTTAAGTACACATCAAACACGGCTGGAGATGTTAAAATTCAAGCTTCCACACATGATGGCACTCCCATGCATTTCCAATCCTTCTATTCCACAACAGAGCCACTCCGATGGTGAATTTAAAGAGGGCTCAAAGAGAGACCACATTTATCCATAACACCACAAAAACAAACTCCCACTTGGCTCTGAGCAGGACTTGCTTCTGCCAAAGAGAACAATTCATCCCTATAATCCCAGTCAGCTCCATCTGACAGGAAGGATTCATGGAGACAGCAGCAGTGGTCACTGCTTAGATCCTGAAGCCTTTGAAGAAACTGCTCTTTCCCTACATTCCAAGACAGAAGATGGGTGAAGGAGTTAGAAAGAGAAAAAAGAAGCATGCTTCTACTTTAAAGATTCTCCGTGCCTCAGAAAATTAATCTTCAGAACCAGGTTCAAAAAGAATCAACAGCAAAATAAATGTAACCCATTTTATTATCCAAGTTAGAATCCTATCTGCATTCTGATGACACAACTTGCCCCTATGATCTAAGTAACTATTTAGAAGGGCTCACAACAGACCAGAAAACTGGTCCACACTGCTGAGAGCAAAAATAACCTTTGCTATGCTCCCAACTTGTTCTCCTTTGACCAATCCAACTGGTTTAGGAAACTGCTTTACCCTAGATGCTAAAGGAAAAGAATTTCCTGTAAGTGGAAATAATCAATTCTTTAGTGAAATCAAATAAAGTTCAACAGCTCAAACTCTTCATAGGCAAGGATCTATTTGGTTAGCATACACAGAACTTTAAAGGAGAAATTTATCAACCCTCCCCACTAAGTTGTTTTAAACTTCCTAAAATGTAGCAATCGCATCTCACTCAACAAGCTGACAGACTGCTGTATGCAAAAATTGGGTAATTTTATAAACTATATAATAGTCTGATTTTTTTTAAACATAGCGAGCAGATTTGGAATGCAAAGGAAACTACTGTCTGCAGTGAAAGGAGCTATTTATAGCTGATCTTCCTAACTCTAGGTACAGAGTAACAGGTCTTATTCACAATGTGTTTGGTCATGTTGAAGCGTAGGTGCACTATTCAGCAATGTAAATAATTCACTGACACACCTGCAGCCTGAGCAAATTGTAGCCACTATTAACATACAAGTAATGCTGGGCTGAACTGAAGTGCAAAAAAAAACCCAACACAAACAAACCCCAGTCAAAACCAAAATCACCCAAACAAGTCACTGCACACCTACATTTTAAAAACCATAAAACCAGAGGCTGTCTTAAGAGTGATCAGTTCTCTTCAACAATTGGAGAACTAACATGAAAACATTAGCACGTCATATTTGAATAAATATTCAGGCCAGAGCTTTCAGGATTAAAAAAAAAAAATTACCCTCAGCTCCATTACCTTTGTAAATTATATTTAATCTCCAGGAAGAAACCAGAAGCTACTAACTAAAGGCACAAAGCATAGGCAGCTTCTATGACTGCTTCATCTGGAATATTACCAGTATCTGGTTGCCCTCATACCCTCACTTACAGGCAGCCTCACCACTCACCGGCAGGCTGGAGGGCCTTGACTGAAGATTCAAGTTCATATCTTCTTGTCCTTTACTGGAAGCCATTGAGGGGGCAGATGATGCTTGGGACCCAAACGAGTCTTGAGATAACTCCTGAAACACAAAACACAGAAGTGAAATAGGGGTACAGCCCTGCAAATCCGTGGATATCTGCTTTATACCCATAGATATTTGCATCCGTGGATATGGATGCGGTTATCCGTGGGTCATTTTTGCAGATATGGAGGCGGATACAAATCCATGCACGGCTCTAACTGTGGGTTCCCCAGCAATCTGTTCGGGAGTATTCCAACAATAAGGAGGTAACAGTTTATGTAACATTTGATGGCATTTGTCCAAAACAAAGAAGGGGACCACATAAAGGAATTAAGTTAGCATCCGCTGCCTTTACACAGGATCAAGACTACTAATGGACAGCAAGAACAAGTGTCAGTATTACAAGGAATTTCAGCACTAAAATATTGACTTGTCTCTATTTTTCACAATACATACTACCAAAGAACCAAGATCTCTTGTAGGCACTTTCTCCTAACTTCTATATTTTTCCTCTGTCAATTATAGGAATCAATTAAATATATTAACAGACCTGGTTCAAAACACAGGACAGTTTTCTAAGAAGTTGTGTCAAGATTATTAATCTTTTTTACAAAAATTGTGAATGTTGAAGGTTTTCTGACAACTCAATGCGTTAGAATGGGGTAAATGCATTAGAACAGGTGTAGGCACCAAAGGGCCTCTGCAGGCCGGATCCAGCCTGCCAAGCGGGTTGATGTGGCCCACAGAGGCCCTGCAGCTCCTCTGCCCCCAGGCCAATCAGGGCCTAGGGACAGGGGAGTGCGCGGCACTTACAGTCAAACACTAGGGTTGACTCTAAGCACTGCATGCTGGAAGGCAGGGAGCAAGAGACTTTGTGCGCAACCCCCTGTCCCCCAGGCCAATCGGGGCCTGAGGGTGGGGGGGAAGCGCACAAAGTCTCCTCCCGCCCTGCAAGGGGCGCTGCGCTTCTGAGTGCTGCACGCTCCTTGTGGTACAGAGCCAGGGCAGGAGGAGA
Source organism: Pelodiscus sinensis (assembly GCF_052426305.1). NCBI lineage: Eukaryota > Metazoa > Chordata > Testudines > Trionychidae > Pelodiscus > Pelodiscus sinensis. The sequence continues at coordinate 3,171,763 of NC_143077.1, read as the reverse complement.
CTTCGTGTGCTACCCCTCCCCCAGGCCCTGACTGACCTGGGAGAAGCAGGGAGCACACAAAGTCTTCCACCACCAGGGGCAGGGTGCCAAGAGAGAACCACCAGCTGTTCAGAACAGCTGGTAGTTCTCTTGGGGGGTGGGGGGTTGTCTGAGGGTGGGGAAGCACAGAAGTGTCTGGGTCCCACCCCTTCCACCTGAGGTCCCACCCCTTCTGGGGCAGCCCAGGGCCACTTCTAGAATTTCTGAGGTGGCCCCTGGTCAAAAATTGTTGCTAGCCCCTGCATAAGCATGTTAAGGCAGATGAAGATAATTTTACCTTTAACATAACCAGCTTTGCTCTCTGACACCACCCACCATTTTATGTTTGTGCTGGGTATTTCATTTCGTCCCAACTTTAGGGTTTTACATCTAAGGCTCAGCTCTTCCATCACTCTCTACATCCCCTACTACTCTGTCGTCTCCAGGTCACTTTTCAGACTGGGTCTAGTTTTCATTTGCTTCGTCTTCCAAACCTGGGGTCATCTGTAAACTGAAATAGTTTATGTGGAAAAGCCTCACCCAAGCTTTTAAGCAACAAAGTAGCCACTCAGGCTACGTCTACACTACAAGGTTTTTGTGCAAAAACCTGGGGAGCATCCATGCCTCAAGCACGTTTTTACGCAAGGAAATGGACAGTAAAATGACAGAACAGAGGGCTTTTTGCAGCGTAAATATACCTCCTTCTATGAAGCATAACTCCTTTTGTGCTACAGCTCTTGCGGAAAAAGGCAAGTATGGATACTCCACAGGGGTTTCTTGCACAAAAAGAGTCTAGCCGAAAAAGCACAGGTGCCCTGATGGCCATTCTGTGAATGGCCATCAGTGCTTTCTTGCGCAAGAGCATCCATGCACTGTGGATGCTCTCTTGCGCAAAAGAGATGCGCTTTGAGGTGTGGATGTGCTTTTGCAGAAGAACTCTTCCGCAAAAGACTTCTTGTGCAAAAACCCTGCAGTGTAGACATAGCCTCAAGGTGCAGAGATAGGCTTGTGACTTTCAGTGATCAAAAAAGCTCCAGATCTCTTGGGAGTCTTGCATTGGGATACAAAAGCAACAGGAAGCATGATCTCTTGAAGGTCTAGAAACTCTGACAAACATTGCAGCTCTGTGGACCACGTGGAGACATTGCACGAACCGCAGTTTCAAAGCCTTTCAAATGACAGGTCTTTTAGAATGGTACAGGCAGTCCCCGGGTTACGTACAAGATAGGGACTGTAGGTTTGTTCTTAAGTTGAATTTGTATGTAAGTCGGAACTGGTACATATTGTAGGGGAAACTCTAGCCAAACATTTCTCCATAGCTCAGTTTTATTCTCCCACACCTCACTTCCCTCATTCCTTTATTCTCAAGCTGAGGTGTCTGCTGAGAAAAGCCGCTCCGCGTCTCCCTGGTCTGCTTGGGGGGACGCTAGCTTCTCATTCCCTGGTCTGCTGGGGGGAAGCAGCTAGTGCGGGGTTGCCTCACCCCGTTTGTAAGTAGGGATCCGATGTAAGTCGGATTCATGTAACCCGGGGACTGCCTGTATTGCCAATTAACAGTATTCACCAAGTACAAACAGTCGTTTCTGAACACTACTGTCTTGGTGACCTTCTCTACATAGTAGCCTACACTCTGAGCATTCAGTGGTCTCATTTCTCCATCACAGCCAAAGGGGAGACAGGTCTATGCCGACAGAGGGTGATCTGTTCATTAGTTTAATCATGGTTAACTAGGGGTTCAGTGATTTTAAAATGGGCAAATTCTGGTAGTTACCAACGGAAGGGGACAGTGAGCAGCAGAGGTGCTACCTGTGGAGGTGGAAAGCGTTGCTGGGAGTATGCAGATGGTGGCTGTTGCTGCGGCTGTGACTGAGGGTATGAAGAAGACTGCTGAGAAAGAGCAGAGGAGGCTGTTTGCGGAGTTTGTTGCTGCTGCTGGTAGGGTGACTGCGACTGCTGCTGGGAGTACGGAGGCTGGCTCTGTTGGTGTGGCTGGGCTGCTGGCGGCTGCTGGGGATATGGAGATGGGGACTGCTGATGGGGCGTCTGGGACTGCTGCTGTGAGTATGGAGGCTGGGACGATGGAAGCTGCGGAGGTTGAGACTGAGTCTGCTGTTGTTGATAAGAAGGTTGGGAGTGAGAGGTCTGGGATGGTGCTTGCTGCGAGTATGGCGACTGCTGTTGTTGGGGATGAGGACTTTGCTGGTTGTAATATGGAGTCTGGCTCTGCTGTCCGTATGCACTTGGGCCCTGCTGTCCATAAGGAGGAATCTACACAAGAAAAGTATAATTATGCAAGTTAGAAACAAATTCCACAAACAACTAGAATATGTAGGAGTTTCTGCAGACGACTCCTATGCAGCTTTGTTGGGCAATTAACTGGAAAGGTAATAGAAACGCTGCTTCCTAGATAAGTACCCCTCCAAGGAAACAGCAAAGCTGGTGGTATGCCAGATTTCCTCTGGAAATTACAGATCTTTAATATGGATCACAAGGATTTCATTGTGATGTCTATTAGCTCATCCTCATGTGTAAGTAAATCACCACAAAGAGTGAAGCCCCACTGTAAAGGCAGTCTTTTGAATTCTGCAAGGCATCATGAAGAGATGAAGTAGCAAGCCTCCCTGACCTGGAACTTTAAGTTATTCAGGAGTCGTTCTAGATCTATGTTGGTTTAAAGATTCATGTAGCTGCTATTTTAATCAATTAGCTGTCCTCCCTCTCTCCTCCCCCCCTATATTTGTGATACTAAATATCTATTGTCATCTCCCTGGAGAGCAAGATCATCACTGAACCCTGTCCATCACATAAGGAGTCATTGGTTTAAGTCCAACCACATCACAACACACAGTCTAAGCCCCAGTGGTCATCAACCAGTAGATCGGGATCTACTGGTAGATCTTGGAGCCTTTGACAGGGGATCATGACAGGTTTGGCTGGGAGTCTGTCAAGTGCTGGCAATGTATCTGCCTGTCTCAGGACTGATGTGCTGCGCCGGCCCTCTGCCTTGGATTCCCCCCTTCCCTCCCTCCAAAAGCCTCTTGTTTGCTGTGCAGGGCACAGGAAGACGACAAGGGGGTGCTGATGTCAGAGTGCCCTTCCCCCCACCCTGTACCCCCATCTCCAAAGGCTGGGGGAGGAAGGGGCAGGAGAGAAGGCAGGGATGGAGAGAGTTTGCTGGATGCTTTTGGAAGTGGTGCAGGGCTAAAGTCGGGGTAAGCCTTCCATACGCCCCTGCACCACCACCCAGAAGCCACCTGTGCCCAGCTGGAGCCCACATTCCCAACCCTGGACCCAGACCTGAACCTCTCTGCATCCCAAACCCCTGCCCCTAGCCCTGACTCCCTCCCAGAGCCTGCACCCTGAACCTACACTTCAACTCCCTGCCCCAGGCTCAGCTCCAAACCCCTCCCACACTTCAAATCCTTTAGCCCAAGATCAGAATCTATATCTCCTCTCCCCCACACCCCAGCCCTCTCCCCGCAGACTGATACGCGTGAGGATGAGGGAGGGCGGATGGAGTAAGTAGGGGCAGGGCCTCGGAGAAGAGGAGGGAAAGAGGCAGGGCAATGGTGTTTGAGTTGGAGGTAGATCGTGGATTGCACTTAAATTCAAAACGTGATCTCGTGCTTACAAAGGCTGGAGACCATTGGTCTAAACAAATAACATTTTTACCTCAATAACAGAGGACGGTACATAGCAGAACTTGTTGAAGATGGTCCCATTATGGGAAACATATTTGAAGAGCTCACTCCTCTGCTAGTCAGAGAAGAATGGGCTGTGATGAGGCATGGAAGGTGTTTTATTTTTCGCTCTACCTGCTGTGCATATGAGATGCTGCCCATTGCACTCTGTGTCCTGCCTTGCATTCCCATGGGATATCTCTGGGGAGTCTGTGGCCCATATGGTTGTCCTGGATATCCATGGCCTTGCTGTGGCCCCGTCTGAGGTCCCTGCTGCTGTGTGTATGGGTTACTTCCTCCATATGGCTGAGGTCTCATCTTCCCCATTTGATCCATTGGGCTTGATGGCTGTGAAGAAAGTCAAAACACATGTAAAAACTATTATATTTGCATATACAATCCTTACTCCCATACAACCATAAAGAACTGGTCAGCAAGAAAGAGTGCTAAAAAATCTAAGCTGTAAGCTATCTTGCATCTCCTCAACTAATGAGCTATCAGCTCACAAAAATGCAGTAATACTCAAACACAGCAACACTTTCTGGAAGAGACGCAAGCACACAAGGCCGACAGACACTCCCTACAGCACTATCTGGCTCTGAAGAATCTTTTTACATTGTGTCATCTCTTATGAGGCCAGGAAAAAGGAAAGTCAGTGGATATATCCAACTGGGGAACTAAAGAACATTCATTTCACATGAAAAGTGGAAGGGTCTTTCCTCCCAGCAGGGAGTAGTTTAAACAGCATGTACACCACAAATAATTAAATCCTCTATAAAAGTTATGTTAATGCAACGCTATAGCTGAAAATTTAAGTGCAAAGAAGTCAAAATGTTCATGGCTCCCACAGCATCCCCCAGGCACTGATAGTTTCTTGCTTACCTCTGCTCGCAGAATGAGTAGGGCCTTTTGTGCATTTAGAAATTCAGCCGCACTGTTGCATTAATCCAGACATTTATTTCAGAGCATGGGTGCTACAAGTGCTCACATCAATTCATGTGTAAAGTCACGTTTCTACTTTTTAATGTGTGTTTTACAAGTTTCTCGTGTAACTTTTGAAATGCGTACCTATTATTTCTAAATCAATTTTTTTCAACAATATAAAATGCCCCCCATTAGCTTTCAGAGCCATGCCTATGGAAAGAATGAGTTTTAGAACCAAGCATTTTTTTTTTTGTTTTTAAATGATACCCAATCACACATGAACTTGCAGCAGCTCTTATAAAAAGAGACTAGTCATATTTATAGTCAAGGAAAATGATCTAAAGTCAGTCCCTCTTTGAATCCTCTCAGTTCCCCCATCCCCATCTGCTTCCATATGATAAAGTACAGGCCTTGGTCATCATTTTCTGAGTCCTGTATAACTCTTCTGTCCCCGCCTATCACCATACCTCCCCCTCCTCCTAATAATGCCAGCCTTTTGCATTAATATCAACGTTTTAAACTTCCAGCCACCACCATATGCTGTCTCCTAGGGCTTGTCTACACAACAGATGTTGGTATAAAACTTTGTCTGCTCGAGGGTAGGAATAAACCACACACACGGGTATAAGTTACAGTGACCTGAGCACCAATATGGACAATGCTATGTTGGTGGAAGAGATCCTCAGGGAAGCGGCTTTATTATTAAGCCAACGAGAGAGCTCTCAGCACAGAACATCTTCACCAGCTGGACTGCAGTGGTGCTGCTGGAGCACAGTGAGGGACCACCTAGGCTAGTGAGTGGGCTGTGTGAGTGGCCCTCCATCTTAGCAGGCTGTAAGATTGCTGTAACCAAGACAGTCTCCTGTGATAGAGTAGCTTTTCTAACTGTGCTTGCATACCAAGAATTTGCGGGGTGTGCTGACTGAACTGTAGCAGCACTTTGGACGCAGAAGGAGTACATCGTTCTCACAAGGTTGTGTGCAACTCACCTCACTTCATGTGCCCTTGCTTTAAGTACATGTCACTTTTGTAATACCAGTAGGAAAAAACTATGCAGACAAAAACCAGGAGAATGAGGCAACCCTGTGCGTGGGCTATGGTAAACAGTGTCTCTGGGGCCACAAAATTGCAATGGGCCACAGGCTGCCTAGCACTCCAGCAGTGTTTCTAGCATACACTTGTCCTTATGCACATCTCTCTCCTTCCTTTGATTACCTACAAGGCTAATGCCACTTTTCAAATCCCTTGTCAAAATCCACTTCTGCCATGACACCCACAGGAAATCAGTTGACTGCTACCAATAAACTTGAAGAGTGATGGGGAATAGTTTATATATAGCCCTTAAAAACAGGACTTAGTATTTCCACACTATGGTCATATCACCACCTTGGCCACTCAGACTAGGAGTACAGCATGTATCTTTAGACGGGAATCCTCCAGGTCAGTGCCTATCGATACTGAAAGCAGCCAGCATACTATGGATGCTTCCAGAAATAAAAAGCAAGTCTGATAGTTAAGTGGTTTATTTCTACAAACACACCATTCTAAACTGAGGCCCTTTAAATCAAAGTATGTATATGAAAGGAGTGTAAACTCTAATTCATCCCTGAGGAAAGGACAAAAACTTAATACACATCTCTGATGCTTGTAATCAGAGCAGGCTAAGAGTGCTGCAGCACACATCAGCAGTGGAATAGCAGCACGTGGCCCCTTCCTTCTAAGTCTTCCATTACATACAATCACCCCTTTCATTGACAATGCTAGGATAGTTAAAGCCCTCACACACTTGCTCTGTTTTTTCAAAAAGTGTACCATCAGGAATCCCTTTATGCAATTTAACCCACGTACTTCAAGAAAGGAAGAGCCAGGAATGAAATGCAGTGGTGGGGTGTATTGATCCAGAAGCCAGTCATCTCTTGCACACTGATGTTACAGAATAGCAGATGGAAAAGCCAAGAGGAAGTGATGCCTGTCCACTTGCAAGAACACTTCAGGATAAATAAGGAAATACCAAACCCTGACTGCAAGAGACTGAAGATTCTTCTCTGGACTGACACATGAGAAATCCTTCTGACAGGAAACCACAGGAGTGATTACTGTGATTGCATGTTAAAAGCCCAAGGCCCTGCCACGAAGATGTAATTGAGAGAAAAGTTTTGCTGCTCCTTGATCAGTGAAGTCCAGACCTTTTTGTTACACTCTTCTGCATTCTTAGAAAGAGAAGGTAACTTACTGTAACTGGAGGTTCTTCGCGGTGTGTGGTCCCTAGGTGGATTCCAAACAGAGGCGTGCATGGGCAACAGTTCCTAGTGTCCAATGACCCCACTAGGGACCATCACTCGCAGAGCACCAAAGAGAAACCAAAAGCAAGCTCAGAGGCTGTTACATGTTTGTGAACTCTGAGAGGATTACAGAGCTAGACAATTTTTGATCCAGTCATCAGCAAAATTTTCAAAAACCAAAGTTGCTCTACTCCAATGTACATCAAAATAAGTACTTGTATGCCAGAGATTAAAACCAGTCTTTGGGGGAAAAAAAAGTCACAACCCCAAAAAGCCCCCTTCCTCCCCCAAAAATAATCCATTCTCCTAGGCAAAGGGCTTGTAACACCAAGTTTCAGACCAGAGCAAGTTTACTGCCACGCTCTAATATTCCCCACCCCCAATCAGATTGTATAATGGGAAGCGCATAAAGGTACAGTTACCCTAAACACACCATGCTGGCTCTGCTACAACGGAGAGACAATTTTACAAAAGAGTAAAAATTGTCCTAAGCAGGGTAACAGAACAGCATGTGCTGGTCAAGATAAACACTAGTTTCATACATACAAGCAGGATTGAACAGGGAAGTCTTTTCTACAGCTTCAAAGCAGGTGAAAGTGTTAAAAACACACACACCACACAATTCTACCAGAAAACATAATGAAAGAAGATCCCATTCCTTTCTAAAGGGTTGAGTTAATTCACTTACCAGACCAACATGAAACACACTATGAAAGAGGCCACAGAGCAAAGAACAAACTGACAGCCTCCACAGCCAGGCGAACACATAGTCCTTTGACTTATGACAGTATTACAAATATTTTTGGAGGGTAGGCAGGGGGGCACACAGAGAGAAAAGGGGGGGAAGAATTTCTCACTGAACACTAATTTTGCAGCATTTGAATTGGCTTCTCTCAGAGATCTGCCAGTGCTGGGATAAACCAGAAACAGTTTCAAAATTCTTACCTTGGATCTGAATTTATTTCTGATCAGATCTGTTGTCCATGTTTGTGAGGGGATGGAAAGAGGAGGAAATGATAAAAAAAAATAATAATAATAAAAAGCATCCCTGGCTGTTTAACCCAGAGAAGCCCTAATTGATTCCCACAGTAATTAACCTGCATTTTACCTCCAAGAGTGGTAGTTAAGGAAGTCGGCACTGCTATTTATAACTCATCTCAAATTGAGGGCAGACTGCCTAAAATCTAACACATCCCAGCTGTACTCCTGTTTGAACTGGGGCCAAGGGAATTTTTTAAAGCAATCTTGGCACTGAATGAATGACACCAACAGTATGAGAGAGCGTGTGGTTGTGTTGTGGTGACGTAGTAGTAGAGGTGGAATGGGAGGGGGGAGGGAGGCAATGTACTGTAATCCCTCTCTCATGCAAGCTTTCATTTCACAGGCCCCAACCCCACAGTCCCTGTACAGTGTACTGGGAACCACCCACTAAGAACCAAGCACAGGAAATGTCTTTTCCTGTGGAACCTTGAAGTGAGAAGCACATGGCTAATCTGCATAAAAAGCAAAGCCACACTGCCCCTGCCAGGAAGGTTAGTGCTCATAATCTCTGGCCATGAGGCTGGCTGCCTGTGAGGACTTGGACCTGTGCCCGATAACCCAGAAAGAGTGGAGAGAACAGATGGGTAAGGACCCCGGCAGAAAACAGCAGAGGTCACGTGATTCACCACATGGCCCTGCAAGCACAAACTATTGTTTGGCTGCTGTGCTCCTATACAAAGGCAGCAAGTCCATTTCCTGCAAATTCAGGGAGAAGCAGCAGCTGGTCACTGCTGCTTCTCCTATTGAATCCTACCATGCTCAAGCTAGTCAGAGGACAGGGACCACTAAGCCCCTGGGACCTGGAAGCCGCCAGACAGAAAAAAAGCTCTCACCAACAAAACACCGATTAACACTGTTTTTGCAAGCTCATAGATGCAGCTCTCGTCATCAATTCCCCATAGCAGAACCCAGATGGGATCTTATAGAACTGAAGAAAAGAAATTAGATTTCTGCTCAGAAGATTGTCCTCTTTTCCTGTGTGGCAAGGATTACACTGCTCAGGCACAAAGCCATAACCAGCCGTAGTTACTGGAGAAGCTGGAGAGCAAGCTGTCTGATGCTCACTCCATTAGTGCTGAATTAGTATTGGAGAGTACCAAGGAGACTATTCCTCTCCACTAGGAAACCTGTCTACAGAGGGTTGGTTTTTAGATATCAGGTTTAACTATTCAAACAAGACATGGGTGTAAGGTGAGCCATGCTCTCTGTAACTTTAAATACCTTGCTTCTAACTCAAGCCCACAAATTGTTCAAATAGAGTAGCAAACCAGTGACATAAGCATCACTGAAAGTGAAAACACCTACCATAGTGTGTTGAAGTGAACAGGATACAGGCTAAGCAACTTTACTCAACCATTTTCCAACACTTCCCACCTATACAGGGCACTGCAGCCCCACTGGCAAGTAAAGGAAAGTGACCCATAAATATGCTTTTCAATTCAGAATCATTGAGAATGTAAAGAGAACTTTGCTCTTGAATGCAGGGAGCTGAGAGGAGCCCAGACTCATTGACATTTACAAGAAGGTATGTCAACTGAGTATCTACATCATCTCAAAATCACGCAAGTCTTAAATGAAGAGACTGTAATGAACAGAAACTTGATTTCTGGCTCGTTTCTTAAACAAGATGACCAAGAGTCATCAAGTACTAATGGTCCCTAGGAATCTCAAACCTGGCAGATCCATTAAGGGCAGTGTGTCTAGCAAGATGTCATGTGAACCATAAGGATGAAGCATCAAGCCATACACAGCAAGCCCAGACTCTACAGAACTTTAAATGAAAATAAATAAGAAAAGGTACCGAGATCAACATTTTACAAGGATCAGTGAACCATAATAGGATGGACATTGGAAGAACCTCTCAGATACTCAACAGCTCATTACATCCTGGATGGAGGTTAACGTAGCTCCATACAATGGCAGATATAGGGCAGGGCAAGCGGGTCGGCTGCCCCGGGCCCTGTACTCAGGGGCAGACTGGCCCGGCGGGATACCACACTTTAAATTCCCCGGCGCCGCGCACCGCATGGTGGAGGAGCGCATGCGTGGCATGCTGAAATGCCGTGCAACACAGGTGAGAGGAGATGCCCGGTGAGAGGGGCTCCGCGAAATTGTGCTGTCCTGGGCCCCACAAAACTCTCATCCGCCCCTGGCTCCATACACACATTCACAGGGCTTGACACAGAAGGGGTAGCTCCTTAGCTAGCATAAACTATCACAGCTCCATTGACACCAATAGAGCTCATCAGAGGACCTGCCCCAAGGAAGTAGAGGGCATTTTCTAACTTGGTAAAGAGAACAAACGAGAGTTAACATTCAGCAGGACCAAAGGCATTATGGTTCAGAGAACTCAACTTTCAGTGAGTACTTATTTGGCATTTGGTGTCTGCAAACCTTACCTGTGCAACCATTTTCATGGCACCACTAAATGGAACAAACTCTCCCCACAATGTGTAAAAATCAACTTCAGCTCTTTCACAACTAGTCTGCAACAAGTATAGGCTGAAAAGCTAGTGCACAGAACTAATGAATATTCTCATTCAAAAATAAACAGAGCTCACCTTCTATTCAGAAGCACTTTCATCTAATCTATTTAAGGTGGAGTTGTATGTATTAAGGTCAATATCCCAGTCTGAACTCACCCATCACCTTTTATAACCTTATGACGGAACAGTTTACCATATTTATAATTCATCCATTTTTACTTTTATCTTGATAAGCTTGTCCTTTCAAAAATTGGAGGTAATTGAAGGCTAGTAAAAACCCACTCCTCTGCCAATATATGTGTTACAAAAGAACAGAATTACAGAACCCTCGGAAGGAATTACATGAAGAAAAAGGCACTTGCAAGATATTCTCCTCTCCTGCTGCTATCAAGAATCATTCAACTCTCCCCCACATTTAGAATTAGGGCTTTTACAATGGGGGGGAAAGGAAGGGAAGAGATATTTCAAATGTATCAACAACCAGAAAGATCCAAGTCCATTCCAGTCAGGAACACTAGCAAGTTCCCTCTCTGATGAGAAAGAGCAAGAGTGCATTCTACACTGCATCCATAGCTCAAAATAAACTACACAATTTGAGCTATGCAAATTGTGTAGTTTATTTCAAAACCTGGCGCTGTCTACACAGCACTTATTTCTAAATAAATTGCTCTTCCGAAACGTCCCTTACTCCTCATGAAATGAGGTTTACAGGGACGTCAGAATAACGAGCCTGTTGAATTTCGAAATAATCGTCAAAAGACGTAGAATAGCTATTTTGGGATATCTCTGGTATCCTGAAATAGTGCTACAGTGTAGATGTAGCCCAACAGAAGCATGAACTCTCCCTTCCACATTCCACAGGGCTAGAAGAGACCTCATGAGGCAAGACCAAGTACTCCCAGGTCATCCCTGACAGATGTTTGCCTAACTTGACCTTAAAAACCTTGTCAGCGGGACAACCTCATTAGAAGCCTTTTCTAGTGCTTCACTCTCTGTATTGTTCGGAAAATTTTCTAACATTTAATTTAGATTTCCTTTGCTGTAGATTACATCTTGTCCTACTTTCAGTGGACATGAAGAACAATTGATCACCAACCTCTTTAGAGCAACCCTTAACACATTTGAAGAGAAAACAGATCACTCTCCCTTACCTACTGTCTTTTCTCCAGAATAAACATGCCTATGTTTCTTAAACCTTTCCTTATAGGTCAAGTTTTCAAAATCTTACACCATTTTGTTGCTCTCATCTGGACTCTTCAATTTAGAGACATCTTGTCTAAAGTGTGATGCCTAGTGCTAGATCCAGTACTCCAGATGAGACCTCACCAGTGCCAAGTAAAACAGGACAATTACTTCCCACCTTTTACATAAAAACACTCCTTTTAACACAAGATTTTGCAGTATATCACTAATTTCAGGAACAGGCCTGTCCACACACCCCAGATGAGCCATACTAAACACTGCTGTTTCTACTATCCCACAGTTTCAACTAGTCTGGGCAGGGATTTTGTTTGCAGAACAGGCCATTACAGAAGAACGACCTCATGGAAGAGGTACGCAGAAGCTGAACTTTCTTTGCAAGTGTTCTAATTAAAACATGTATAAAAAAAATAACCAGGACAGGCACATACACACAATGACTGGCCAAGTACAGTTTTTGTAAAGATGTGTCTCATATGAGAGCAAACTCAAAAGAAATATCCCTTTTAAAATGGTGCCAAGACCACATAAATGTCTGCTGAATGGACCGCTGAGTCCTCTTCAGAAGGCAGTCTGTTCAGAGCACACAAAAGAATCACCTTTCACAAAATGTGCTAGCTATATAAATATTAGAAGGTGGCACAAGAAGAGAATCTTTTTTATGCTCTGCAGGTATCAAAAGATGGAGGCTAAAAAATTAACTACTATTGTGAATTAAGGCAAGATATGTTACATCAGCAAATAGGGGTGTCATACAACAAAAGCAGGCTTACCAAGAGGACCCTAGTTTCATAAAAGCTCAAGTAGCTAATCTAAGACAGTCCACAATTATCAGGAAATCCTCACAACAGTAGATGAACTTTTTCAGAAGCCAGAGTTTTTCCAAATCACCTCTCCTCTTTCTGGCCTGTGACTTTTAAATCCTTTCTACCAAAGCCACCAAATCCTACTTATCAAAGTTTCCCTGTTCAGCAAGTTATTCTCCATGACAGATGACCATTGCATTTATCACTCCAAAGTTATTAGGTATTTTATACAGTCCTCCACTTCCATACTATCTGAAAGATTGCCATAGAGGCTATATGTTTCAGTAACCTACAGCATTTACACGGAGATGGACTCAGAGACTGGTCTACCTGGAAATAGTCATGTGTTATTAAGGCAAAGTGTGTTGCAAGGGAGCTAGCAAAAGAGATTTATAGTGTATCTAGCAGTTCAAGAGGGGAGTGAGAAAGGCACTCCTGCGTTTTTAAGCTAAGTCAGTGCTTATAAAGATGCCAGTCAGGCTCAACCTTGCTAATACTAGTTGTGCGAATCTGGGCGTCTACTATGCCGCTTGCAAAAAAAAAAAAAAAAAAAAAAATACAAGAACCATGACACACAACTAGAGGAGGTAAAAGCTCCTTTTGCTGGTCCAACATAGCCCTTTGTTACAGAATCCAAAACCCATGTCTGAAGACATTGAACAAACAAACCCATGATGCCTCCATCCAGGTAACAAAAATGACTTTTTATATTTTGCGCATTCATCAAGTTTTGCTAGGGTGTCAGTACAGCAAATTTTAAATCCAAGGTGTTTCAAAATAGTCAAAAAGTGATCAAATAAGCCTGCCCCCACAGAATTCCAGTTTGTTGCATAGGGAGAAAAATCAGAAGCTAAAGTTTCCTTGCAGTGTTCTCAACAATACTGGCTACAGAGGATAAAGGGACATGTGTTGTGCATGTCTGACCTATACCATGCCTGGTCAGATGAAATAAAACAGTAGGTTCTTTTTGCCACCTCCCTCTCTTACCTAGAGATGTATATAGAGTGGTTTAAAGTAGTAAAAAATAGAAATTTGATAGTAGTTATATGGCTTTTGGCAAGGTAGACATCAAATTCTGCTCATAAATTTAGTCAGTCAGTCCGCGCAGGAGCTCAGCAAAAAGCTTTATGGAACAGACACAATCACCAGTCAACCTGTTGCCAGATGCTCCTTCTAGGTATGGGTGTATTGTGGCATTTTGGTAGCACACTCGCATATGTACTAGAAGAGGTAGAAGATCAAATGTTGATCAAGTCTGGTAACAAGACATGAAAATAAATCCCTTGAAACAAGTACAAAAACCCACACCACAGACCAGGAGAAAATAGCCACAATGCAAGTGAAAAGCCCAACTATCTTCCAGATACCAGTTCTACTCAGTGATGGGATTCAGAACAGCTGAACAGTCTAAGCCATTCTGATCATTCACAAGCCAGTATTCTCAGTAAGCATCATTAAAACTTCAAAATAGCTTCAAAACTGACTAATAAGTCTATTCAGACAACTGTAGCCAGCAATGAACTTTCAGTCACCATTAGCCATCTGGTTCCCTAAAACCCTGCTCTTCATCCCAAATGAGCAATGCAGACTCCAGACACAGCAGGGCATCCTCAGCTACCCAACAGTGCTGGCATTCAATCTGTGCTCTAAAACATTAGACCCGAGGGAAGTCCCTACAACAGAGGATTCCAGGATTCAAAGCAAAATTTGTTTTATTAAAAAGCCCTTTATACATGGAAATGTGACAGGGTCCAACTTCTGTCGGATTCTCAGATAAATCACTTTTTCCTTTCTGTAGAGATCTTTTTCTGCTGCAGGTGCGGTTGCAAAGCAATAGACATGTAAGACAGACCCAAAACCAAGGAGAGAGAGTGAAGTTACTGGTGCACACATACTTTTCAAGAGAAGTCAGGTCCTGGATGTGGAACTGACAAACCAGAAAGTTTAACTAGAGGTAAGAGAAGATAATGAAAGAAAACATCACCCCTGAATTCCATACTCTTTTATTGTACAATAATGAAAAAGTGCACTTTATTCAGAAATGTGCTTCATTGTCAGTTTTCTAGGAGACTGAGGCCCATAACTGGTTTGTAAGGAAGGAAAGAATAGTCCATGATTAAAAGCACAGAACTAAGTCAGGAGGTCCTCTTCTAGATTTCTTGTGTGACTTCTGGTACCTCATTTTAACCCTTGCATCTCAGTTTCTCCATCTGTAAAATGGGAATACTATACCCTTGAAAATTTCTCAACTGCTGCACCTCTCCATTTGAAATGCACAAGAGCCACAGGCTCTTAACTAATCAAGTAGTCAATGGAAATTCCATTGACTACTCAATTAGCTGATTAATCGAAATTTAACATCCCTAGTTCTGACAAGGTCCAGGATAGCATGAAAGTAAATAGTCTCATGATCAAGAGAACATCACTAATTTCACCGCCTTGTAATTACTTTAATTTTATTTTAAAGTTCAGTGGGCAGGTGAAGAAGGTACTCGTACTTACAAGTGATGCAACTTGAGGTCCTTGTATCAAATAACTACCTTCCAGCATGTAGAATCAGATGACCGGTTTGCATTCAAAAGCCAAAAGTAAAACTCATGTCTACACTGAGAAAAGAGGTTGCTGGGAGAAGAAAGACACTGCAAGAGCTGCAGCCAAGCCTTTGCTGTCAAGGAATAGGAAAGACACTCAAAAGCAGCAAAGCCAACATCATACTGATTTGGATACATTACTTTCGCAAGCCTTACATGAATCCCAATCCTACAAACACACATCTTAGAATTGGCCCTAAATAAAACTTATGAAAAGTACATATACGGTTTAAATGCCAGGTCATATTTCCCCCTCAGTCACAACAATCCTGATGCCTAAATTATGAGGAGTTTCTTTTAGTTTTCCCGGCCTTTCCTTCTGGCTGTGAGCTTCTAGCCTCACATCAGCCCAGGCATTAAGCTGCTTTTAAAGCAAAGGTGGTAACACTGGGTTGTTTAGCAAGTTAAAAAGGAGAGCAGATACCCAAATTAATGACTATGCCAATGCCAGGGGGAGAGGAGGAACAGCCAATGCTTCAAACTCTTCACTGGTTTCAGAAACAGGTATAACAAGAAGCCATAAATCAACAAATGAAAAAAGGAAAGACAGATATTGCTACTGCATCTCTTCAGCAATGGCAACTCTAACAGTGCAGCACAATCAGCAGATTCAAAGCTAAGTCTGTGCACATCTAGTACAAATACTACAGCCCTCCTGAAAAACAATGCACTTCTAAAAGGTGGTCCACCCATCAACAAGCCAGTAAGGTAACATTTTGTGGATCAGATTTCCTGGTACCCAGTGCTCTTACTGAGCTATCTTCTTAGAATCAAATTTTCTTCCTTTTCTTTCCCTGAAGTCACACTTCGGACAACATTGTGCACTATACGTTAGGGTCAAGGAATTGGGAAAAAGAGGATTGTTGAAGGCTGATATGAGTAGTTTGAAGGCTGAACAGGAACACTCAGCTGCTCTCTCTCTCTTATAGGGCAGGAACATTACTTCACTTGATTTTAAAAACTCCCACATCATGTATGCAAATGTTTTTTCAATGGAAGTTCTTCCTTCAGTGAAGAGCAGTCAAATCACCTTTGAGCAGAAAGCACAAGTGTCTTCATTTCCATCACATGAGCGAAGAGATAGGGTTTGCAGAACTATTTTGGGAATATTTTTGGAGTTTAGACAAGTAGGTAAGCAGAATGGGTCTACAGCAACCATTTCCATACACTTATGTCTGACTACTGGAAGATCATATTAGGTCAAGTGTTTTACTAGTTTTTCCTTTCTCTAGCACATTAATTGCAGGAATGCATTTTACATAAATGAATACTCTTATTATATTGCTACTGTTCACCAACATGTATCATCAAAACACCCAGGTCTGGTGTGCTGCAGCCATCAACTGGCAATGCTTAATGTTTTTATTTACTGTAAACATATCCCATTGCAGGAAAACTGAGGCCTTCCCTCATAAGTGCCATGCACAATTAAAATAAGGAGCACAAAGGAAAGACTGGCATTGTCCCATAAAACAATACTTTCCCATAACAAATACTGTCATAACACAGAGGTACAATCCCACTTCTAGAGAGGATGGATGGCTACTGGTTAGAGCACCAACATGGATTTGGAAGATCTGGCCTCAAATCCTTGCTCTGACAGGTTTTCTGTGCAACTCTGACCAAGTCCCTTACATTCTCCGAGCCTCAATTCCCCACCTGCAACCTAGATTTCTGTATCTCACAGGGGTGAAGACAACAAATACACGACAGGTTGTGTGGAGTTCAGTTACTACCATAATGGGGGGAAATAAGTGCCCAGAATAAATTCCCATGGCATCAATACCTGGTTGTAGCTTTAAAAAAAAATTTTTTTTTAATTAAAAAGCAATGAATGGTCTTGCAGCACCTTAGAGGCTAACAAAAATGTAGATGGTATCATGAGCTTTCGTGGGCACAACCCACTTCTTCAGATGAATGAAAGTATATCTATTACACATGCATAATTAATAGGCCTGTGTCTTTTTCCAAAGGTTATGAATGGGTACAAGAATCTCCAATCCCATATGGAACAATAGTTGAATTGACAAAAAAATAAATAAATACAGCCACCAATCCATAGTGTATAGTTTGAGTATTTCAGAAACCACTTTGTCAGCCTATACGTAGTCCAGCACAGTTAAAACACTGTAAAAAAAAAACCATTTCTGCAATCATATGTGCATCTACAGATGTGCAAGGCTACCTAGCATATTTGATAACAGTACTCAAGAAGTCAGAAATGTTACAAGTTAAAAAATATATACAAAAATCACAACTATTTTCAGCACTTCAGACATTTAAATATTTCCTCTGAAGGAGAGAAGTGTTCTCTTCAAACCATTCCATGGCTAGCACGTTTGAGGAAGCCCACTGCTAGCTTGCTAAGAAAGTTTAATTATTTACACCAAGTTAATAAATACCAGATACTCCTTCTAAACCTGTACGGGGTGCATAGTCCTATAGTCATTTGGACTTTATATCCACAGTTTGATAGTTGCAGAGGGCAAGACATGAAACATGAGTACAGGAAGGGCTACACAGCAAGAGAACACTGTATAAAGCAGCATAGCCTGTTCAGTCCTGGAATCCTGGAACAAGTTCAGATGTTACAACAAGAACAGTCAAGTTCCTTCAGCACAATCTTAAGTGAACATTAATTTAAAAAAATGAGAAAAAGACACTGCTCACAATAGGGATGTTAAATATCAGTTAATTAAATAGTTGATTAACCTCATGAATTCTTATTGGTTAGTCGACTAGCCTATAGTCCCCGGGCAGCCCCTGTCGGGGGGCGGGGGGGCGAGTAGGGGTCTGAGTGCCCGGAACTAGCAAGAGTTAGAACTGAGCCAGGCTGCCTGCTTCCTAATACACTTTAAATGCAGAGCCACAGCAGGGGTAAGTCCAGGGCCCAGTGCAAGCGGGGACTGAGCTGAGCTACTGGCCAGTCCGCTTAAAAAAAAAAAAAAAAAAAAAAAAAAGTGCTGACAAAGGGGGGGAGGGGGATGTGTGTAGTCTATACCATTAACCGATAAGCTTTTTGCTCATCGGTTAATTGGTTAATCAACTATACTGTTAGGGGAGGGATAGCTCAGTGGTTTGAGCATTGGCCTGCTACACCCAGAGGTGTGAGGGGGCCATTTAGGGATCTGGGGCAAAATCTGTCAGGGATGGTACTTGGTCCTGTTGTGAGGGCAGGGAACTGGACTCAATGACCTCTCAAGGTCCCTTCCAGCTCTATGAGATCGTAGATCTCCATATTTATATTATCCCTAGTTCACAATTTCTTAACTGGAAGGTTCTCTTCCAAGGACCAAAAGAGATCTGTGCAACCACCTACAGGGGATAGCCTACGAGCAAGTCTCTTCTCACTAGAAGGGGTGGTAAAAGCAAGCAGCCCTAGCTCTAGGTTAAGAACACAGATACTGAGAATAGCAGTATTAGACTGAAGAAAGAAACCCAAGTCCAAAGTCAGATTTTACAGTGGTCCCATAATATTCAGCAGGAAATGAGGGTGGCAGATGCTGTTTTTTTCTCCCCAATGATCAACTCTGGCCTCTTACTAATCACATGAACCTGGCTCTCCCAACAGCAGCAGAAGCAATGGTTCTAAACATTCACATCACCACAGGTCAGGATTCTTCCAATCCCATAACAAAAAAAATGTTGCCAAGAGATCTACCATGTCCTCCTAGGAAACTGAATTAAAGGCTGTTTAAAAAAATTGAGTGGCATTACAAATTGGTGCACAGGGTTGCAAGACCACTCAAATTTAGCCCAGCCATCCCTCTACCATGCTTGCCTTTGAGAAGCTAGTGAGCTATACACCTTCTATTCAGTGCTGATATCCTTCTTGGGACCATAGGCTACATGCCTCAGATGAAGGTGCAGGAGCTGGTCTGTGGATGCATCCACAGAGCTGGTGTTCTGTGTGTGGATATCCAGATGGGATAGTCATTCTTCATCAGCAAGAAAGAAGAGGGGAAACCTAAGACTAGGCCCACGCCCACACACACACAGGGAACTGATGTCCGACTGCATTAAAACTACAACTTTAACAGAAGCTTGGTCACAACTTTTTAACCAAAACAATCCCAACATTTTCTTATCAGCCTTACAGATTACCTCATCTTTCATGGGGATCGGATTCTTGTTAAGGGCTTTTTTTTTTTTTTTTTTTTTTTTTTACACACACACAGGTTTTTGCACTGCTATAATTATCCATCTAGAACCTAATGAAAGTTTAAGCAGCACAATCCCTTAATGCAGACAGATGAACAAGCACCAGGGTTATACTATTGTATAAAAATAATGCCAACACCTAAGCACTGTATCAGATCATACCAGACCTAAGTAAGGTTCTGGAAGAATTAAACAGGACTCCCTTTAAAACAGGGATTGGCAACCATTTCAAACCAAAGAGCCAAACTACAACAAAATTCAGAACAAGTGGTCAACAAAAAGCCGTATAAGAACGCCCACTTACATGACTGAAAATACACAGCTTAATATTATCGATAACTGACAATGATTAATGATAGCACAAATGAAACATTGTACTCAGACTTTATTTAACGGGACTTCTGCTGCTGCTGCATCTTCTCGCACAGTTCTTTGAAGTTTACATCATAACTGGCCAAATTCAGCTTCATACACACATTCAGGATGTCTTCTGTCAATCTTATGGCAGGGGGCTAGTGATATGGGGGTGCAGGAGTCCAGGTTGGGATGTATGAGGGGATCAGGGCACAAGGTTGGGGTGTACAAGTGTTATGGGCAGGGGACATGAGGGACTCGGGGTAGGGGATTCAGGTGTATGATGGGCTCAGGGTTGGTGTATGGGTGCAGGAGTGTTATGATGCTGCGAGCAGATGGGAGCTGAGCCCCAATTAGGGGCTTGTTGGCCAGGTTTCATTTTTAAATAAAAGTAAAACACTATGTCCAAACACAAAAGGTTTCAACATGGTCTTTATTTATGGCAGGGGTGGGGAAACTTTTTTGGGTTGGAGGCCACTGACCCACAGAAAAATCAGCTGGGGACCACACAAGTGAAGAAAAAGAAGGAAAAAAACCCCAACCCACACATCACACCTCCAAAAACCTCCAACACTCGCTGATGAGACCCCCCAACAGAAACACCTCACTCCCCCGGTGCTCCAGCCCCATAGTGGGGGGAGAGGCAGGGAGGACTGAGGTTCAAGGCCTCAGGTCAGATATACTCTTCTGGGGTTCCAGGATTAGTGGATTTTGTGGGCCCACCTAGGCTCTGGGTCGGGGCAAAAATGAGGCATTAAGTGTGCAGGATGGGGCTCCCAGTGAATGACATAGGGTTGGGAGTACAGGATCTGGGGGAAGAGGTGGGGTGAGGGTGCCAGGTCTGGCCAGAGGCAGAGGGCAGGAGGCATTTTGGTCAGGGGGCAGGCTGACTGGCCAGGAGGCTGGGGGTAAGGGGTGTCTGGCTTGGGGCAGGGGAGTTGGCCAGGGGGACTGACCAGGAGGCAGGGAAGACAGGGTGCTGGAAGGAAGCTGTCTGGCCAGTGGGACTGACCAGGAGGCAGGGAAGACAGGGTGCTGGAAGGAAGCTGTCTGGCCAGTGGGACTGACCAGGAGGCAGGGAAGACAGGGTGCTGGAAGGAAGCTGTCTGGCCAGTGGGACAAGTGAGAGGGGGTTTGGGCATGAGGGGCACTTACTGTTT